>NC_142585.1:43022122-43329595 GCF_965207765.1 Zootoca vivipara | reverse complement strand
CTTGGTTTTTCCTGTTTCCTGTGGAGTTCCAGTAGGAGCTCCATAGTTATCTCCCTACCTGAACATGTCCAGAGGAGGGCAACCAAAATGGTCAAAGGCCTGGAAACAATGCCGTATGAGGAACGGCTTAGGGAGCTGGGTATGTTTAGCCTGGAGAAGAGAAGGTTAAGGGGTGATATGATAGCCATGTTCAAATATATCAAAGGATGTCATATAGAGGAGGGAGAAAGGTTGTTTTCTGCTGCTTCAGAGAAGCGGACACGGAGCAATGGATTCAAGCTACAAGAAAGAAGATTCCACCTAAACATTAGGAAGAACTTCCCGACAGTAAGAGCTGTTTGGCAGTGGAATTTGCTACCAAGGAGTGTGGTGGAGTCTCCTTCTTTGGAGGTCTTTAAGCAGAGGCTTGGCAGGCATATGTCAAGAATGCTTTGATGGTGTTTCCTGCTTGGCAGGGGGTTGGACTGGATGGCCCTTGTGGTCTCTTCCAACTCTATAATTCTATGATTATACCTCAAAAGAGAACAATACTGTTGTGTTCATTTTGCAGCTATTAGCATGAAACTTCTTATAATCAGAAATTGGGAACTGGTGATCTTCTGCAACTAGAAGAAGCAGAGAGGGAAAGAACTCCTTGTGTGGACCACATTTTTGTGGCGTTTCCACCACAGTAAGTGGCAGGTATCAAGGCTGGTGTAAAATGGACCACATTGAGACCACACAACATCTGCAGCATCAGGAATGATTTAGATTTCTTCATTTGGCAACTGTGGATAGGCAGGTTGAAGCAAAATGCAGCCAACAAAGCTGTATTTGAAGCAACTGTGTACACTATTGCTATGGGGAGGAAAACGTAAGTCACTATATATTCGGCATTGTGATATTTATGAAGAACCCAGGAAGAAATTAATTGCAAATTTGCTAGTCAGCTTGTCTCGTTTCGGATGACGTATCTAGAGTAAGCTTATCTGTACTTGCCAATCCAGTGAAGGATGTGACGTTTAGAGGTGCCAAAGTTGCAGTGGTTGCACAAAAGCCAAAGAAGGGAAACAGATTAGATTAAAGCTAATGCAATGAACTGCAAAGATCTGTGGAAACTTAACATCCGGTCCCTCATAGTACCACAACCAATTTCCTTTCGGCGATCAAGCGGGATGCAAAAGTGAAGGAGAGGAAGATCAGGTCTAGGAGACTTTTGTTACTGGGCCCCCATTGGTGCTTGGACCACTGGCAGATAACCTGTTATGCTAAACCTTTTTGTCAACTCTGGGTTGAGAACTATTTTTTTCTTCAAATGCCATTCAACAAGCTAACAGATAACACACACAGAGAGAGATTTATATACACTTCCAAGTAGACTCACAGACTCATAGAATTGTAGAGTTGGAAGGGATCCCAAGGGTCATCTAGTCCAACCCCCTGCAATGCAGGAAGCTCAACATGCAGTTCCCCATCCAATTTGAAACTATTCCGGACCCTGCTTAGCTTTGCAAATGTGGTACCGTAGTAGTTTTATTGGTGCATTACAAGGGGTGGGAACCTGGGTGGCTGTGCAGCTGTTCTCTGAGACAGTCAGAAAGGAAATGGCCCCTTGCAGTTCAGTTGCACCTAAAGGAGGCAACCCACTGGTTTATTCTAGCAGTGGAGAGAAAGCAGCTAGCCATAAGTCAGAAAAGCAGAGAGTGAAAGGGGGAGCCTTCAGATCCAATCTGCAAGGTCCCAGTTTTGAGGCTTGATCAGATAATAGACTCATGCCTTCCACACTCCAGCCTGGTTCTAGCTAGCCTCGTCCTTGTTCCGCACCTGGGAAAACTTCTTTATCACCAAGACCACTGAACTACCTGTGAATTTTCATCCACAAAATTCCATTTGTGTTGTGCACTGATTAAATCCTCTCCAGGTCCCATTCAGAGGGCTTTTGGTGGCCCATACGAGCCACCAAAATGTGGTAAGAATTCACTTCTACATCACCTTGTTCATTACTGAGGTGAGGGACCACCTTTTAAACAAACTACAGAACCAAGAAAACTACTCTGAAAACTACTCTTATTTCTATTGCCAAAGGACAGAGCTGCTTCAGAAATTTTGCTATAGAAAGTAATTATTAAGATGTTCTATCCATGGACACTTATGCAATCCAATGAATTCTTGAATGCTGGTTGAGGGTGAGGATTTTCTGACAGAGAGCTGATGATCCTGCCAAGGCCCTAGTCTTATGGTTGAGTGGTGAAATGTGTTGTGCTGTCAACTTGATCTCAAGTACTTCAAATGATGCACCTTGTTACTCCCAGGAAATGCAGACTATGGCACAGGCTGGACAATGGCTGGAGATGGTGGTGGGAGACTCATGGTGAAGATGGCCAAGCACATAATTTTGTCTCTGTTGCATTACAGTGAAGGGAACACGTAAGGTTTACTTTGCTGCCTCCAATTTATCCTCAAGTAGCAATCTGGCAGTTTTTCAGAGTGGTGAGCAGTTTATTAACACCTAAATGGGAGGATGGGCTGTAACAGCCCTCAGAGACTCACTGTGGCAAATTTGCTCAACAGTTTGGAAATAAAATCACTCATCTCTGTAACCATTTAGATGCCATGGATTTGACAGTTCCTGTTGAAGGTGTTTAGTGTGGTTTTATGTGGTTTTATAATGTCCAGGTTTGGGGGGCGGGGCGGGGCAGGCAGGTTGGGTTCAGGCTCTGGCAGCTCTGGCTTGGGCTGATCTGCATGCTGTGGCTGGTGCCAGCCTGAAGTGGGGAAAGAGGTGCAAGGGTGCAGCAGGCCCACGTGTCCATGTACCTCTTTCTGTGGCTTGGGCTGGAGATATGGCAACTCTAGCTTACCATCAGAACTGGATATTGGAACATCTCCTTGAACTGTGTGGTGTTCACCTGCCCCCCCCAGGCAGTAGTGGAGAGTGGGTTACCAGCCCCTGGGAAGGCTCAAAAAGGATGGGGCACCACAGCTCACCTGTAGCACACCCCACTGGAGGCTCCGCCATTCAGGCCCAGGAGCCAGCACACTGCCAGCCAAGGCTGTGTGCCCTGGGTGCTGCAGTGACACATCACCATGCCTGCGGCTGCCTTCTCCCACACAGTAGCCTTCGCTGGGGAGTCAGTGGCAGCTCTGGGGCAGGAGGGAGCCAAGGGCGCTTCCCGGCACAGCAGCGACCTGGCATGCACGGTGGCGCCAGCCATGGGGGCAGGCAGTGAGAGGGGGCTCCACCCCAGCAGGGAAGGGCCTGGCTGGCTGCCCACTCTTGACTTGCAGCCCATCCAGCTGACCTTGCACCACACTTTGCCATGCCAGGAAAGGGAGCCACCTTCCCCCACCCTCGAGACTCCTATGGCCTAGTTGCACCCTTCTGAATGTGCACCCAGGCTGATGGCCCCCACACACTACACCTCTGCCACCGGGCCATTGTATCCTCCTAGGTAGGGAGGGCTATAGGCAGCTTCCTGTTTGGATTGGGATCCTATGTGAACTATGCCTCTCCTTGCCAGCCTTGCTCTGATGCAGCTGGGCAAGGCTGGTTCTTTCTGAGCATCAGTGTAGTATTTCTAAATCAGGTTGTCTTCTGTCACATCATTCTGGCTTGTTCCTGGGGTTGGATTAACTGCTTGACAGGTGTGAACTTTTAAAAACACATTGCATTTGAGTAGGAGGTCAGCAGTGTAAAGGTTCTGTAATCTTTTATATATTTATACTAGATTGCTCAATAGAACCCCCACCCCCCCTTTGAACTTTAAAAAAACACCACTGCCTTTTTGGGACACAAAAATTGCTTTCCCGATTTTAGTCAAGCTTTGCACTCAATCGTCACAAACATAACAGTTTAAGTGGCTGGAATCTCAAAGGAAGGAAGAAAACCTCTGGTATACCAAGAAGTTGAGAGCAAAATAACTTCGCAGTGACTACCTCCCACAACAGTGACTTTGTAATTAAGGCATAAATCTGGAGCGGCATTGCCTTAACAGTGCATTATACATACGAACAAGGTGTTGCTGTGGGAACGATAAATTTTCCTGAATCTGTTCACGTTCCACACCGAGTCTTCCGACATTCCCTCTAGACACTTCAGGGGAAGCTAGATCTTTTTGCCTATCATGAGTTTTAAACCCATGGGAGACAGTTTAGTAGAATAAACAATTGCAGCAAGGAGGCGGGATTGAAAGACCAGGAGAGAAGGGAGGAATAAACATTAGAATGGGCATGTAGAAACTCTGCCATGGTACTCAAGCATTGCAGGAACTAATACTGTGGGTTGCGATACTTGTATCTCAATTTGCACCTCTTCCACCTCCTGGAGCAGAACCCTTGCATGCATAGTCTGAAGTCTGGTCAGCATAGTTTACCCATTCAACTTTTTATTGCCCCCCCCCCTAGAAAAGGCGTCACCAACCGTTTTAGGCCAGTGGACATTGGAATTTTGAGAAGCCATGATGGGGTGCAACACAACTCAAAAGTGTCAGTTGTTGAGGGTGTATATGAAAGGCTGGTTAGGGAAGAGCAAACAGTCTTGCATGGAAGGCGTACTATACATTTTGTACCCTGTTCAGAACACGGGTTGGACCAATTCCAGCACCAGTAACTTCCCCACATGCTAAATACAGGTGGACCAAAGACATGAGAAATTTGAGGGGCCAGGGGACATCTCCTTCCTCCAAGGAGAAAGGGCAAGAGCAGGCGTTGAATGAAATTAGAAAGATGAAGTGCCCCCCCCCATAAGTAAGAAGGAAGGAAGGAAAGGAGATGAGATAAAGCTGCTATGGGAATGTATGTAATTGGGGAAGTAATCTTTCTGTTTGTCCTGAATCTTCCAACACACAGTTTATTTGGATGTCCTGAAGTTCTGGTATTGTGAGAGAGGAAGAAAAACTATCGATCCACTTTCTCTACCCCATGCAAAGTTTTATATGCCTCAAGCATGTCTCTGAGCCCCATGTTGGGCAAAAGATTATTGCATTGCAGGGGGTTGGACTAGATGATCCTCATGGTGCCTTCTAACTCTACATTCATTCCTCTCATTCAATTTTTATCTAAACTTAAAAAGTCCCAAATGTTGTAACCTATCCTCATGGGAGAGTTGTTCCATCCATTTGATTGTATTGGCTGAATGAGGGGTGGGGTGGCTTTCCTGGGAGCTGACACCAGAGTTTCCAGGTGTCATTTGTGGTGTTTTTCAAGCAGTGCACCTGGGGAGACTGTCAGTAGGCAGCTGCCTCTTTATTTCTCCTGTCTCTGTTCCATTTGTGTGTGTGTCATTCTTCTTTGTTTCTGTTGTTGTTGTTGTTGATGATGATGATGTTGTGTGTGTTCTCAAATCAGATGCTATTAAGGAAGAAGGGTCCATGTTGTGCTGTCTGGGGCATCCTTTGGCTCCGAAGCAAGTGCAGCTTTAGTGCGCCTGTCGCCATTATGATTAGTATTCTGCTGTTAGGATGAAAAAAGGCTGCCAAGACGGAGCCCGAGGCATTCTGCCAGAGATGATTGACTGAATCATTTTCAGCACCTCGCAGTTACAGACCCGCTAAGTTTATATTACAGCGCTGATAATCCACCCACCCACTGAGTGGTTAATTTATTTTTAAAAGGGGTGCCAGAGCTTTAAGTCTACCTGGGAGGCAGGTTTGCTGACCTGGACAAGGCTTTTACTTAATCCCAGGTGTGCTGTGGTTGCTCCTGGCGACTCATTTTCGCAGAAGGGCAGTCTGCACATGTCCATAGATCCTCTTTCCCTACTTGCTTAATGTGCTTATGAGGTGAGAAGGTGAGCTCCACTTCACTAGAAGTGATACTTCCACTCCATTGATGTACTGGGGTTCCTAGCTCAGTGATTTGCATCCAGAAGTTCCCGGGTGTAATCCAGGCAGGGCTTAGAAAGACTCCTGCCTGAAATCCAGTCATTGTGAGCAACCCTGAGCTGGGGAGACCTGATTCAATATTGATATGACATTTACTAGAGCTTCAAGTTTCATGACTCTGAATTACAGAAGGGATTTTGTGTGTGTATTGGGGGCGGCGGGTTGCAAGAAAATTCTAGCTGAACTAAATTTAACATTTGCATCTTAGTTTCAGTGAAATCCACTGCCAGTCAATGTGGATCAAAGATTGCTAACTCACCGCCCTTCCTAAGTTGTTGTGGGACTACAGTTTCCATCACTCTCTGACCATTGGCCATTCTGGCTGGGGCAAGCAGGGTGGGAGTCCAGCAATACTAATGATCTGATTTCTGATAAGGCAGTTTTGTATGAGAAAGTCTCTTGTGCCCAGTGCCACTTTCTGTGACTGGCAACAAGCAGCTCCCTTGAGCAGAGAAAGGCCTTTTCCTGGTTTTGATCCACAGAATCAGGGACTGGGTGTGAGTGCTCAGCTGTGATTCTTGCATTGTTGTGGGTTGGACTTGAAATCCCTTTCCAATCCTACAATTCTGTTATTCTATTATTCCAATAGCTCAATAACAGAGCATCTGCTTTGCATGCAGAAGGTGTGAGGTTCAATCCCCAGTACCTCCAGGAAAGGCTGAGAGAAAATCCTTGTCTGAAATCCTGGAGAGCTGCAGTCAGTATAGGCAGCGCTGGTTTGGACATACCTATGGGTTGATTCAGTATAATGTGGCCACCGAAGATGAGGCAAGGGGGCAAGATGTGGTATAAGTTTGTCCCATGATTTCAAGTGATCACAAGTCATGGGTCACTGAGAGGTTGTGTGTGTGTGTGTGTGTGTGTGTGTGCTGCCACTTTCCCTAGGAAGACCTGCGGTTTACTGCTGAATCAGATTTTCTGTGGATTGTTTAAATCCAGCAGCATACAGTTGGTTTTCCTGGGACCTTTTAGATCTGTGACTTGAAATCCTACAAGAAATATGTAAAATAACCAAACAGGTATTGGAACCCACCCAGAATTGGCCCTATTGAATATTTTCCAGGACAATAATGCTTGTTCAATCTATAAAGAACTTATAACCCACCTACTCTCAGCAGCCAGAAGCATCACATCTAGACACTGGAGAGACCTGTCAGGAGTAAACATGGACCACTGGCACCAAATTGCATGGGAAACAGATATATTAGAAAAGCTAACCAACAAACTGAAACGGACTCAGGGACAAATACAGGAGGACTCCTTCACCCTGGTATGGTTCCCCTTTATTATATATACAGCCCAAAATGACAATAACAGGGATCCACCAACAGCATATGGATTAATATGGCTAACGTGACCTAACAATTCACCCCCCTTCCAAACCATAGCTGCCAAGTCTCCCGTATTCCCCGGGAAACCCCTGTTTTTCCAGCCGTTTCCCGCTGGCAGCCTGGATTTTTAAAAAACCCTGTAAATCCCCCGGATTCTTACCGGCCTGGGGAGGCTCCTTCTGCGCATGTCTGAAGTCTCTGGACATGCGCAGAAGCGATTTCTGGCACTGCGTCCATTTTGGAAAAGGGCAGAGCATGCGTAGAAGCGACTTCCAGTGCTGTTCTGCCCAGTTCCAAAATGGCCGCAGCACGACTTCCGGTGCCGATCCCGGATTTTTCAATCTGGGAGTTGGCACCTATGTTCCAAACACACAAATAAATCTCATTGCAATTAATCAAAGGCAATCAACCACACTCTGCCCTCCAACCTTCTCTCACTGCCGGTGTAAACTAACAAATTAATAGAAAGAGAACCTGCCCAAGTGACGCTGACACAAAAACCTCATACATATACCACCAATTTTGAAAAAAAGAATAATAATATGTAAGTTTACCACCCACCCTCTCCCCACCACTCTCTTCCCCTTCAACCCTATGCTGTACTGCTTAGAATGTTGTCTTACATTGAACAAAACTAAGAGGCTCTGTGATCTGGGGGGGGGGGGGGGGAAGAGAAACATTGCATGGTTTTTTTTTTTGTAATTCAAGAAAATCTTTAATAAAAATTATAAGCAAGCAAGCAAGCAAGAAAGAAAGAAACCCTACTGCTTACATGCCTCTAATTTAAAAAGCCATTACTGACCCCATATCAAAACACATCATGCTGAAGCCAGTTGAGCTGGTTTTGAATTGCTGCAGTGCAATTTTCTCATTGTCACTTTTCGGAATGTAACCTCATTGGACAAAGGGGTGGATGTTAATATGATTAACATTTGTAGCAGTGTGAGCTGGGAGAAAAGGTAATTAAATATCATGCTTTGTGGCTTCCGCTAATCACTGTCATGGGTCATGATCTCCCCCTCCTCTCCCTCAAATTAATGTTTTTATGTTGGTGCATTATGGGATGGCAAGTGGCAAGTTTAAGCTACAGCCTTAAACAGGGAATATAGGAGCACAGGAAGCTGTCGTAGGCCAGGTGAAACTATTTTATTGACTGGTTGTTCTACCTGATCCTATTAGCAGGTGATAGCAACATTGGTCCATGTGGTTCAGTGTTGTCTGCAGTGACTGGCAGCAGGGACTGAGACTAGGGCCTTCTGGATGTAAAGCATATTTCCAACTTAGGATGCTTCCAGACTTTCCGGTGAAATACCAGAAAATTCAGTTTGCTCAAGTGGAGTGGACTTAGTGGTCTTGCACAACATGCCCATTCTCCACACCCCACGCCAAAAAAAATGGGCTTCTTGTGATAAGGAAAGTCGTAGTGAAATGCACTAGAAAGTGTGGGTTGACATTTGTTTGACGTAATGTCCTCTAACCTCTGCATAGACAAATCAGAATGAATGCTCAACAAACAGCCTGTGTAATCCAACCTTCCTGTAAAGAAAGAAGGATGTGTCTGATAGACAAGCTGTTTGGAAGCCACCTTAGCAGTGACCAGTGACTTATGTGTTGGGTGCAAAGGGTTGACTCGCTCCCACAAGCTTTTTGCTTTCTTAAAGGGTCCTATTCCTAAGACGCTACCAGCCTCAGTTTCGTCCAAAAGAATTGGAGCTGTGATCTTTTAAATAACGAATGATTATCGAAGTTTTCCATGTTTCCAAATACAGTACAAACTACATGGTGGAGTTCAAGCTTATGATTAGAACAGCACCAAAACAAGGGAAGGGGTTGTGAAAGAAAAGAAAACACAGGAAATCAAAGTAAAAACCTAATTATACACATTCAGGTGTATTCAAGAAAGGAAGAAAGGAAGTTGCATGAATTAGCAAGCTATTACTATAGGCACACACTAAGAGGGTTGAGGCCACAAATAATTTTGGCATTAAGTCATATCAGAACCATTTACGACATGATTCCGAAGGTTTAATAGCATTGCATTTGATACATTGTACAGGCATTGAGTGGGTATCAAGTGCTAATAAATGACTCTTTTACTATCACACCTCTATTTATTCTGCACATACACTTTGGACCACAGAGCCCTGAGAGGTAAACAAAGAAGTGTAGTGTTAGTGTCCCACTGTTTTGAGTCAAACTGCCACTAGGAGGAAGATGACCAGATATTTCAGTATAAGATTTTGCCTAGTGACTGTTTGGCAAGATTGATACTAAGGGGTTATTAGTATAACTGAAATGTAACTGGCATTAATTAAGATCATGGAACGCAGTGACATAAGATCAGAAATGCGCCCAAACCATCATGCGGGGAGCCACTTTAACTAAAATGTGTTAATTGGTATGTTGGTTGGCATTCCGATAATCGTATATTTTGGGAATTGTTATTTTTATAATTTGGCTATTATTGGGGTATATTGGAAAACTAATAATAATAATAATAATAATAATAATAATAATAATAATAAATTTTTAAGATAATAAAGCTAGCTCTGGAGTCATAGGGATAATTTGCTGCAGTGTTGGCAGGATTTCTGGGAGCTGTGAACTTGACTTGAGGATATTTCCACTTTGGAATAAATATTGGGATTCTGAACTGTGATGAACTTGATCAGAGTGATGGCTTTGGAGGGTGAGAGTCAGATAGTCACAATTTCTCAGTCTCTACCCTATCTCAAGAGAGTGGATAAATAGTGTTGCATTTTAAAGCATGCAAGAGGAAAAACAGTACAGTGGTACCTCTGGTTAAGAACTTAATTCGTTCCAGAGGTCCGTTCTTAACCTGAAACTGTTCTTAACCTGAGGTACCACTTAGCTAATGGAGTCTCCTGCTGCCGCTGTGGAGCAATTTCTGTTCTCATCCTGAGGTAAAGTAGTTAACCCGAGGTACTACTTCAGGGTTAGCAGAGTCTGTAACCTGAAGTGTTTGTAACCTGAGGCGTTTTTGTAACCCGAAGTACCACTGTATTGCCTAATCAGTTCTTGTTGTTTAGTCGTTTAGTCGTGTCCAACTCTTCGTGATCCCATGGACCACAGCACGCCAGCCTAATCAGTACTCAAAACAATCATGTCCAAACACTGGCTGTTATAACTTTCCTAAACACACATTCTGTGTTTCCTCTTTCTCACACCTTCTTGTTCTCTTCCTCAGTAATTAGGTGTATTTTCATTTCATGAGTGTAAGCCATGGGTAGGCAAACGAAGGCCGTATGTGGCCCAATCGCCTTCAAAATCCAGCCCACGGACGGTCCGGGAATCAGCGTGTTTTTACATGAGTAGAATGCGCCCTTTTATTTAAAATGCATCTCTGGGTTATTTGTCAGGCATAGGAATTTGTTCATTTCCCATATATATATATATATATATATATATATATATATATATATATATAGTCCGGCCCCCCACAAAGTCTTGAGTGACAGTGGACCGGCCCCCTGCTGAAAAAGTTTGCTGATCCCTGGTGTAAGCAATCACACACACCTTCCAACTCTGCCCATAGCAAGGAGGGCTGGCCTTGAGACTTCTTTAGAGTTCCAAAAACCCACACACATCCAACAAGAAACTCTGCCTTTCCACAGTTGCTTGAGAATGGAGGTTAATAGGCAGTTTTGTGAGTAGCGCATTGTTCTAATAAGGCATGTGCAGCCCTCTACTGGCCGAAACATCTAACTGCACATCTGGTTCTACCATTTCCCCAGCTGTGGAAGGACTGTGAGGTGTTTCTCTGTCTTCCACAATCTCTGCAAAGCCATTTAGTGCAGCAGCATATCACCTTTTCAGACCCAACTTTAGCCCAAACATGTGTTTTGGAATCTCACTTCTTAATGGTTTCTTAGAATCCAGGTAGTGCTGCCACTAACCTTTGATGAATATGCAAGACTACAGATGATTTTCAGATTATTTTGACTAATTTCATTTCTTACACGATGGCTAAAGAACGCAGTTATCACCCAACCTTGAACACACATATGCCCATGGAGCAGAATTCTAGGGTGAAAACCTTTTGGCAACTCTTTGCCTTTTAAAATTCATATTGTTCTGGAGAAAGGGGGAGGACTGCTTTGGGGGTGCTGTTATTTTCTGTATATGTTTGTATTTGTCCACCGTGTTCCTGAAAATCAATAAATATATTTAAAAGCACCCATGCACATACATGCACACCTTAGATCTGTCCTTGAGTGAGAGATTTAGCATGATTGTGCAAGGAAAACCACATAGTTTTAAACATGTTTCTGTGTGGAGTGAATATGTGATGCTGGATGGGAGGAGCTGCAGCTCATTGTTTAAGAGCAGGGTGCCTTGACAATTTGCAGGTCCAGAATTTCGGGGGAGGGTCCACAGCTCAGTGGCAGTCTCTAGCTGAAGGCCCTTTGGTATCTACTGCTAATCAGAGAAGGGAATACTCAGGTAGATAGAGCAAAATGTATAGGGCAGCTTTCTACTTCCCCTTTCTGTCTCTGAATGTGCACTCTCAACCAAAATAAGGGGAGCTGGATCCATTAAGAATACAGTCTTGGTTTTGCCCTGTTCCAGATGTTCACTCCCTCCCTAGCTACACCAGGAGTAGATGCAGCCTGTAGTGCTGTTCAGTCCATCCACAGCCTCTCCCCCTTCACCCAGGAATAATTTGATTATGTTGTGGGGAGGAGTGATTACTTTCAACGAAGGGAGGTGGCAGAAAGAAAATGGGTGGTCCACCGCTTGTTTTCACCCCACACCCCTTTGATCCCACCACTGCTTTGGTATGCAGCCCCGCCAGCAAAAAAGAAGAAGGGCTGTCCTTAAAAAAAAGGGAGGGGGCCAAGACAATGACAAAAATCCACCAACAGCTTTCAAATCAATATGGCTAACTTGATCCTAAACACCCACCCACCCCACTCACAAATGAAACAAAAACCACCACAGCCAATCACAAATGCATAATCATACCCTAGACCAACCCCATCTCTCACCACCAAAGGAACACAAGCGAACAACAGAGAACCTGCACAAGCGACACTGACAACCCCCCCTGCCACATATATTAAGTAAAATAGAAACACCGTCACCCAAACCCACCCCCACCCACCTTTCCCCCATCTACCTCTTTCCTCCACTTCCTTCCCAATGTCTCAACAAATGAAACTGATCTGTAAAAATGTTACGAGAGACATTGCACATATTTCTGTAAATCAAGAAAATCCTTAATAAAAAAGGGGGGCATTCCTAACCTACACACATCCTACGCGCACACACACACACACACACACACACACACACACACACACACACACCTACCTCTTTTCATTACCCCAAACCCCTCAATTGCACATAAATTCTATTCAGGAATGATTTGATTTCTCTCTTCCCTCCACTCCACCCCCAAATTCATACGCATATGGAGCCTTCTATTTCTATTATTTGACTTCTTGCACTTTTTGGAAATCTGGGTTGCAATTGACAGCAAGCCAGGAAGGCTAGCTTCTGAGCATGTATGCATGTTTAATGTGTTCAGTTCTGGGCACCACAGTTTAAGAAGGATATTGACAATCTGGAAGGTGACCAGGTGATAAAGGGTCTGGAATGAAGCCTTATGAGGAACGATTAAGGGAGTTGGGTTTGTTTAGCCTGGACAGGAGGAGACTGAGAGATGACATGATAGTCATCTTCACATATCTGAAGGGCTGCCACATGGAAGATGGAGCAAGCTTGTTTTCTGCTGCTTGAGAGTGGATGACCCACATCTGTGGATTCAAATTGCAGGAAAGAAAGAACTGTTTGACATTGGAACAGAGCAGTTCAAAAGGTGGTGAACGCTGTTTTTAAACAGAGGTTTGGTGGCCATCTGCCAGGGATTCTTTAGCTTTGATTCTTAAATTGCAGGGGTTGGACTAGATGACTCTTGGTATCCCTTCCAACTCTGTGATTCTATGAATGCTGAAAGGAATTAATGTGCATCTCATGCATGTTTAAATCTCTGACATCCCCTCTGAAAACTTCAGCCTGCATTGATCCCTCTTCCATTACCTCTAGGGTGGGATAATTTATGAGGATTCTGATGGTGCAGTGAGGGTATGTTTCGTTTCATCCCTGTCACACAACAAACCTAAGAGCAGAGTGAAATGGTAGTGTAGATTTCCGCTGCACCTGCCTTGACTGATGCATCTTGCATCTGTGTCCAGCATGTGCTTTGCAACAACATTCATCAGAGGCATAAATCTCCCTTGTCACTGCTGCTGTCTCTCCCAGAACTGCTGTTGCAGAGTCAGCTTTCCATGGATGTTGGAGCTGTCACTTTGTACAAAAATCTATTTGGCAAGAGTTTCAGTGTCTACAGTGCACTGTTGCCATTCTTCTCATGGGCGTAGCCAATATTTTTTTGTTTGGGGGGGGGGCAGGGTTTTTTGTTGGGGGAAGGGGGCAGAACCTCAGTTTGCTATGTATTTTTATTTATTTTTATTGATTCTGGGGGACAGCTGCCCCTCCCTGCCCGACCTTGGCTATGCCCATGATTCCGCTCCCCTCATTCCAAATGTACGTGGAGTTGCTTTACTCTGAAGGTGCAGATTTCATACATTCTGCTTTTTTAGTTTAAAGAATAATAGAATCTGTAGCAAGAAGACAGCATCTGACCAGACTGTGGTGCTGGTGGAAGAGGGCTAAACCTTCCCTGCCCTCACCACACACACACACACACACACACACACACACACACACCATTTTCCTGAAATCACCTCACCTCCGAAGCAGCAATAGCCCCATGGGACAAAACATACCGTTATTCTGCTGTCATGTTTCGCTTGGCACTAGATGTTGAACTGCCTAACTTGGTAGTGCCTTAGCCTGCCTGGCAATCGTTCTCCAGGGTCTCACAAAGAGATTCCGCTTTCTATCTGGGATCCTTTTCAAGGGAGATGTCAGAGACTGACCCCTTGATTTATACCTGTGATGAATGTTCTAGATTCCTCAGAAGGTGTTAGAGACCCTCATTCATTAGAGGGGGTGAATGGCCATCTGTCAGAGGCTCTTTAACTGTGATTCCTGCATTGCTGGGGGTTGGACAGAATGACCCTTAAGCGACTTTCCAACTCAACAGTTATGTGGATCCTTCCCATATTCATCCATAGCAAAACTTTTGTAAATGAGCTGATTTTCGTTTAGCTGAGATAACCATTCTAGGTTTTCTTGTAGGGAAGAAGAGAGTGTATTTTTTTTGTTACCGTTTTTTTCTGTCTTGAGGTTGTAAGGAAGCCCCCCCCCCCCGCTTTCCCTTTCTGTATAAACTGTCAGCATTGTATCTTGTCTGGCTTACTGGCTTGCAGATCAACAGGATTATATTCAGTGTGGCACCTTTCATATTAGCTGCTGCTGCAAAGCGCCTGAAGCAAAGAATCTGAAACAGGAGTGGTGGGAGAGAAGAATTGTCACACACATTCAGTGTGGGAAATAGAAGGCAGGGTACTGCAGACTTTGGGTAAACTGATGGCATGGGTGGCAGATCGGACACACCAAGTATATATAAGAGCCATAATGACTGGAACTATCTGCTGCCTGCATTAGAACAATTTGGGTGGGGGAACTTTGGCTATGTATAGCATTGGCGGAACTGTTATGTCCTATTGAATTCTGAATCTTGAAGAAGTGGCTACTGTTTTCTAGAACTAGTTACGAAACACCAGCTATATGCTGTACAAGACATTGATAATGCCTTAAATTCTTACCCAGAGGGTGGCAATCAACTTTGCTTGGGCATAAAAGAGACTTGAGATGTCCTGGGTTTGCAGTGTAGTCTAATGATGTGGTGGATGTTTTGCAGCCCTGTTCAGGGAGGCTTTTAATGTTTAATAGATTATTGTGTTTTATTTTTCTGTTGGAAGCCGCCCAGAGTATTATTTGTTCTTATACCCACGGCTTTTTTCAGCCGGAACTTGCTGGAACTCAGGGAGGTGTTCATGGTGAGTTATGGCACCTCTTTTTCTAGAAAAAAAGCATTGGGTATACCTAAATAAAGCAATTGAAAAGAGGCCAGTGAGTTTGGGGGTGGAGGATGACAGAGGCTGTGCTTGATTTAGACCGTTTATAGCATTAGATCTAAGCAAATTTAAACAATAACAACAAATGTTGGGAAAAATACACAGTAAGACTATTCATTTATTCATTCACTCATTGTGAATGAATAGTGATATGAATTCCTTCTCCCCACCACCACTACTCAATATCTCTAAGCCTCCTGGATCTCATTCAGGACACTGCCTGTTAATATGTTTTATGAGGCCCACAAGCAGGGCATAAAGGCAAAAGCGCTTTTGTACTTTCTCTCTCTTTTCTTTTCCACCCATGTTGTTGTTGTTGTTTAGTTGTTTAGTCGTGTCCGACTCTTCGTGACCCCATGGACCATAGCACGCCAGGCACTCCTGTCTTCCACCGCCTCCCGCAGTTTGGTCAAGCTCATGTTCGTAGCTTCAAGAACACTGTCCAACCATCTCGTCCTCTGTCGTCCCCTTCTCCTAGTGCCCTCCATCTTTCCCAACATCAAGGTCTTTTCCAAGGATTCTTCTCTTCTCATGAGGTGGCCAAAGTATTGGAGCCTCAGCTTCACGATCTGTCCTTCCAGGGAGCACTCAGGGCTGATTTCCTTAAAAATGGAAAGATTTGATCTTCTTGCAGTCCATGGGACTCTCAAGAGTCTCCTCCAGCACCATAATTCAAAAGGATCCATTCTTCGGCGATCAGCCTTCTTTATGGTCCAGCTCTCACTTCCATACATCACTACTGGGAAAACCATAGCTTTAACTATACGGACCTTTGTCGGCAAGGTGATGTCTCTGCTTTTTAAGATGCTGTCTAGGTTTGCCATTGCTTTTCTCCCAAGAAGCAGGCGTCTTTTAATTTCGTGACTGCTGTCACCATCTGCAGTGATCAAGGAGCCCAAGAAAGTAAAATCTCTCACTGCCTCCATTTCTTCCCCTTCTATTTGCCAGGAGGTGATGGGACCAGTGGCCATGATCTTGGTTTTTTTGATGTTGAGCTTCAGACCATATTTTGCGCTCTCCTCTTTCACCCTCATTAAAAGGTTCTTTAATTCCTCCTCACTTTCTGCCATCAAGGTTGTGTCATCTGCATATCTGAGGTTGTTGATATTTCTTCCGGCAATCTTAATTCCGGCTTGGGATTCATCTAGTCCAGCCTTTCGCATGATGAATTCTGCACATAAGTTAAATAAGCAGGGAGACAATATACAACCTTGTCGTACTCCTTTCCCGATTTTGAACCAATCAGTTGTTCCATATCCAGTTCCACCCATACCAACTCCCAAACCTGCAAATCCCCAGGTCGGTGGCATTTTGTTTCCAGGTGGATATACATAGAGAGAGTAGAGCTAAAACAACATATAGCAATTAAAAAAGGGCAAGACATTGACTCATGGTACAATGAAATCCAATTAAAAAACCAAAAACAAACCCGCCACAGTTGCGGTAATATAGCAACAAAAACCAAGAGAAAATGTGCATATATATACATTTTAAAAAACTTCCAGATAGCAATGTCCACGAAACTACCAGCAAAAGCTGCTTCTTCTTCTTCTTCTTCTTCTTCTTCTTCTTCTTCTTCTTCTTCTTCTTCTTCTTCTTCTTCTTCTTCTTCAGAAAAGCATATATAATATAAATGTACCCCAATATGCTAAAGGCATATTGACATATCAATTCAAAGAGAAGGGAGTCCAAGATGGATGGAAATTTCTAAAAGGAGAAATATTGAAGGCCCAAATGCAGACCATTCCAAAAAGAAAGAAATGTGGGAGGCATCTAAGGAAACTACTGTGGCTGCATAAGGAGTTTAGAGATGAGCTGAAAGTTAAGAAGGAGATGTACAAGAAATGGGAGAAAGGGGAAATCACAAAAGAGCCATACACACAAGTAACCATAAGTAGGGATAAGGTCAGGTGGACTAAGGCTCAGCATGAGCTCAGGCTTACATGAGAGCTTAAAAATAAAAATAAATAAATGTTTCTTTGGCTTCTGGAAGAACAAGCAAGTGGTAGGTACTCTGTATGGAAAAAGAGAGAGAGAAATGCTATTGGGTGATAGAGAAAAGGCGGAACTACTCAACACCTTCTTTGCCTCTGTCTTCACCCAAAAGGAAAGAAATGCTGAACCTGGTGATAACAGAATAACTGATATAAGGATGGGGGTACAGCCCAAGATTGGAAAAGAGCTAGTAAGGGAACATCTAGCTATGTTAAACGAATTCAAATCTCCAGGGCCTGATGAGCTGCATCCAAGGGTACGAAAGGAGCTTGCGGGTGTAATTTCAGAGCCTTTGTCTATAGGCTTTGAGAGTTATTGGAGAACAGGTGAGGTTCCCTACAGGCTGCAGGTGAGCTAATGTTGTCCCCATATTTGAAAAAGGCAGGGGGAGAAGACCCAGGTAACTACCGACTGGTGAGCTTGACATTGGAAAGGTCCTAGAACAGATAATTGAACAGTAGGGCTGTGAACATTTAGAAATGGATGCTGTGATTACTAAGACCTATCATGGGTTTCTCAAAAATAAGTCCTGCCAGACCAATCTAATTCCTTTTTTTATGGAGTTACATGCTTGGTGGATCAGAGAAATGCTGTGAAATAGTGTATCTTGATATCAGTAAGGCTTTTGACAAAGTCTCCCACGATATTCTCATGAGGAAGCTAGTGAAATGTGGGTTGAATGTGGTTAGGTGGATTTGTAGCTGGCTGACGGACTGAACCCTAAGAGTACTCATTGATGGTTCATCGTCATCCTGGAAAGAAGTGACAAGTGGGGTGCAACAGGGTTCTGTCCTGGGCCCCTTGTTGTTCAGTGTCTTTATGAAGAAACCCAATGTATTGGATGAAGAAATTGGGGGAATGCTCATCAAATTTGCAGATGAAACCAAACTGGGAGGGATGGCTAATGCTGAGGAAGACAGAATCAGAATTCAAAATGACCTTAACAGATTGGAGAGCTGGGTCCAAGCTATCAAAATGAGTCTCAATAGGGGGAAATGTAAGGTTCTGCACTTAGGCAGGAAGAACCAGATGCACAAATACAAGATGGGGGATTCCTGGCTTACCAGTAGTACGTGTGAAAAGAGTCTAGGGGTCTTGGTGGACCACATGCTCAACATGAGTCAATAGTGTGACGCAGCAGCAAAAAAAGCTAACGCTATTCTAGGCTGCATCAACAGAAGACTATGTTGGGTATTAGTGAGTATATTTTCCAACTCACAAGGTGTCCAGCACACTCCTCTGTGTGCGTCACTCTGCACAGCATTGCAAGGCCTTTTGGAGACAATCACCAATGCAATAAACTCACTTCACACCCATGGTTCAGGCAGTAAAGTTTATTGCCAGTTTGCAGCTTAATGGTTCTGTACATCATTAGCCCATAAATTAGTCACTAGCATGCTGCTAGGACAGTCCGCTTCTGAAGATGGTTCTCTCCCTCCCAGCAGAGAGAGCAGAGAGAGAAGGGAACAAGCTCAATTCTTTCTCTCAGTCTCTTATCCAGGCCATAATAACTCTGCGCATGAACATTACTTCATTCTTCTGATCTTGACGCCACCTGCTTCTAGATAGTTTATATGAACGGTGCAGATAAGGAATGACTACTGGTTTCAGTTTCATATATCAACAGTCTAGTGTCCAAATTAAGGTCAGACCACACCAAGCCTGCTGCCTTGAGTGCCTGGGGTGTGCATGCATGTGTGTGTGTGATGTTGGCAGGCCCACAGCATGCTGACGTCACTTGTGCACGTCCTGCGAGCGTGCCAACGTGACGTGCACGTCCCACAGTGTGCACACGCCACCAAGTGGAATTGGGCGGGGGATCAGCCCCTTCATTTAAAATTTGTGGGTGCCTGGAGATCCAGGGCTGTGCATGGTTGCTGCCTATGAACAACGCCTGGAATACTATGTCCAGTTCTGGCCACCACAATTTAGGAAGGATGTTGACAAACTGGAATGTATGAAGAGGAGGGCAGCTAAGATCAAGGATCCAGAAGCCAATCCTTATGATTGAAGGAGCTAGTTTATTTAGCCTGGAAAAGAGGAGACTGAGAGGAGATATGAAAGCCGTCTTCAAATATCCAAAGGGCTGTCACATGGAAGATGCAGCAAGGTTGTTTTCTCATGCTCTGGAGGGTAGGAGTTGAACCAATGGCTTCAAGTTACAAGAAAAGAGGTTCCGACTAAACACCAGAAAGAACTTTCTGACAGTAAGAGCTGTTCAACAGTGGAACAGACTCCCCCGAGAGGTGGTGGACTCTCCTTCCCTGGAGGATTGTAAGCAGAGGTTGGTTGGTCGTCTGTCATGGATGCTTTGGCTGAGATTCCTGCATTGCGGGGGGGGGTTGGACTAGATGACCCTTGGGACCCTTCCAACTCTAAAATTCTCTGGTTCTGTGACATGTGCTTAAATATGCGTTGGAGAGCTCCCTGATGGTGGTTATGTCACGTGTGAACAGAATAGGAAGATCATAGGAAGGAAGTCAGGGCTTATCCAGACTTCCTTTGGGGCTGTTTCCAGGCACAGGTCCACACTTGAACATGCCATGTCATGTCCATGTGCTTCCCACCCTCCGCCTGAACACTTTCCCCACAAAACCCATTCTCTACCGCTGAATCGGAGCAAATGCAAATCCGCAGAAAACCTGAATTGATGTAAAACCTGAATTGATGTTTGTTCTGACTCAGGAATAAAGAGTGGCTTTTCATAGAGGAAGTGACAGGGCAAGGAAATAAAAAGCTTTCAGACACAGTGCTTTAAAGCACGGACCTTTGCCTAGAAAGTGTCAGGCAAACAGGTAAGTGTTGTAGCTTGTGCAGAGTTTCATATTGGCTTGTGTATGTGTATTTTAAAGAAAGAATAAAAGGGGGGAACAATACAGCAGACCCCCGAGGGATCTAATTAACAGCTCCTGTTTCTTGGAGGGGAAATCCAGGTTTGAAGCTGAATGGCGGTGTCACATCTCAAAGAGGCAGTGTCTGCCTGCCTTCCAGAGTACATCTGCAGAGTGTTCTGGGACGAGGTTGGCGGCAGCCATCCTCCCAGACAGCAGCCTTGCTGAACGTTCCTTTGCTGAGTGTAAGTGGCTCCTAAAAGCCAAGGCACCAGGCTGACTGCCTCGCGGCACTCCCTGGGCAGCCCTGTTAGTTACTTGCACCTTGTGGTGGAGAGCCAATGGTAAGGGAAATTGCATCTGCAAAACCAAAACAATGCACTCAAGCAACTTGAAAGCACAATGTTTTCAGTCTATCTCCACCAGACAAAAAAGGTCTCGACGAGATAGAATGCCAATAGGCAAAGACTGGAGCATGTAAAACAAACGTAGCAAACAGTGGCAAAATAAAAAAAATTCCTTCAGTAGCACCTTAAAGACCAACTAAGTTTATATTTTGGTATGAGCTTTCGTGTGCATGCACACTTCTTTGGTATCTGAAGAAGTGTTCGCTTAATGTTTCCTACTACCTAACACTGTGCTCAAATTCTCTGCCCAGATCATTATTTTTGAGTCTTCTTTCTGTCTTTTTTTTAAAAAAATCATTTTTATTAATTTTCCCACTTTAACAATCCAATCCAATCACATTAAATATTCCAAATTATACATATACATATCAAATAATCCAAATATTTTGCCAAATTATAATTTCTTCGGTATTTCCCATGCTTCAAGCTCAGAAGGCTCTAATCATCTCATAATTCTACTGCATTTCATAGTCATTTTCGGTGATTCCTCTATTCCTTTCTGTTGTTATCCTTCATTCTTTCACAGCCTCTGAGTTGTTCCCACAAGCGAGTTAAAACAAATGATGTGTTTCGGTGTGGATTTTATGTCTATGATTCCCTTTTTGAGTTTTCTGATTTCTTTCTGCAGGGAGAATAATTTCATCAAGGACTTTCCCCAGTTGGCTGATGCGTTGATGGTGATCCCGTTACCCGTTGAGGAGCAGTGCCGTGGTGTGCTCTCTGAGCCACTTCCAAACCTCCAGCTGCTCACAGGTAGGAGGGTTGGACATAGTTGTGACTCAGCCTAGAGCTCTAGGTGGAGGGTAGTTCTTATTAATGCCCAGTTGGTAAGGAAACAGTTTAAGCTGCTTGATGGAGTGGTCACTGGCAGGTGAAAGGTGCAGGGGAGGCAGAGCCAAATGGAGCTGATATTTCAGCAAAGCCAAATGCATTGCCTTCCTCCTTTCCCTCTGTTGCAGCCTGATGGAATAGCTGCTACAGACTGACAGCTGTATGAGAGCCGAAAGAAACTAGTCTATGGGCAGAGCTGCATGCCACAATTTTTGTGGCTGGAAATTACGTTTTTTTTCCTGGGTAATTTCCAATTCTTATGCCGTGTTAAGTGATGCTTCTTCTAAAACACACACCCTGTTGGTGACAGTAAGCATGGCTCTGTCATCATCTTGCCTGCAGCCTGTTCATTGAAGAACCCCAGCAGTGACTATTGCTATGAGGCTGTATCTCTGTTACTGCACCCTTCATAATCCCAAAGCTTGTGACAATGAAATAAGCCTGCGGGAGCGCAAGTAGACAGCTCTCTTCTCTGGCCACCTCCTGCCTCTTGTGCTCTAACTCCAAATTATTTCTTCACAGGTGATATCCGGTATGACGAAGCCATGGGCTACCCCATGGTTCAGCACTGGAGGGTCCGAAGCAACCTGTATAAAGTAAAGCTAAGCACCATTGCCCTCTCAGCAGGTGAGAACAGCTACATTACAGTAACGATTGCAAGCTGGGAGGCGGCTGTAGTTCTTTGGCAGAGACTTATGCTGCAACTTGCAATGATTTGGGGTTTATGTGCTGCCTGGTAACTTCTCAGTGGGAGTGTTTGAAACTCCTCGTGGTTCCATTTAGCTCAGTATCGTCTACCCTGACTGGTAGTGGTTCTCCAGGGCTTCAGGGCTCATTGCCAGCCCCACCTGCAGATGCCAAGGATTTATCTTGGGGTCTTTGGCATGCAGAGCAGATGCTCTACCACTGAGGAATACCCCTTCCCTAATAAAGGATCATAAGAAGTGGCCATATTCTGGGTCAGGCTGTTTATCCATCTAGCCCAGTAATGTCTAGTCTGGCTGGTCTCAGGCACGGATGGCTCTGCCTACTAATATTCTTTCACGTCACCATTTACTTGGTCCTTGTAACTGGATATGACAATGATTGTCCTTGTGGTCTTGTTCCCATGGCTTTCTGCACCAGGGGCAGTAAAGATGCTGCTGTGTAGGGGGAGGGGCAAGGTGGTGTCATAATTGGTGCTATGCAAACACACCAACACTATAATAATAATAATAATAATAATAATAATAATAATAATAATAATAATAAATTTATTTATACCCCGCCCTCCCCAGTCAAAACCGGGCTCAGGGCGGCTAACACCAATAAAATTACAATAAGACATTTTAAAAAACCCAACAATTACAAAAATACAACCTCATTTTAAGTAGTCCATAAATCCAAACCACGAGGGAGGAATGGCCCATGGAGGAGAGGGCTATCTGTGCCTAAGCTCTACCTCCAGATGTGAAAGCAGTAATGTTTCTGAATCCTAGTCGCTGGAAACCACAGGAAGGGAGAATTGCTGTTGGACTCAGGTCCTGCTTTTTGGTTTCCATGGGCATCTGGGCCACTGTGAGAGCAGAATGCTGGAGTAGATAGACTATTGGCCTGATCTAACAGGCTCTTCTAATGTATTAGATCCACTGTGTGTTTGCCCAGCACTGATCTCTCTGCTTGTCCTTCCCACTCTCCATATTTTCAGAAAGTCAGGCAAGTGCTGCTGTTCCACCCTCCTGTTGACTGCTATGTGTGCTCTACCACTGAGCTACAATGCCTCCCTCTAAGGCTAAGGTTATGCCATGCATCTATAGCATTCTGCATAGGTTGGCAGCCAAAGCAACAGAAACACTAGGGATTTTGCTTATCACAAACAATAATGTGCTCGTTTTTGTTTTTGTTTTTTTTGTATTTACCACCCAATATCTGTGTAAGGCCATTAATTTCATGTTCCCGTTTTTCAGATGAGATGCCTGAGGCTGAGAGTGACTTGGCTGAATTAATCAGCATGTCTATAACATATCCGAACTCGGATTTTCTGACTTCTCTTATTTTTAAGGACAACACTGTCTGATTCTACTCATAAAGTACGGTCATCAGGCACTCTTTGCTGTGGCATCCAAGTCTTATGGTGATGGGTCTTTAGCCCTCTGCACACTCCCACCAGAAAACATGCACTATTCTATGTTTTACATAGTGCATATTTACATTGTGCAGCTCACTCACATGGAAGAGAGTAATGGCCACCAAGCTAGATGGCTTTGAAAGAGGATTAGATAAATTCATGGAGGATGAACTATTAGCCATGAAGGCTATGCTCTGCCTCCACAGTTGGGAGGCAGTCTATTTCTGGATCCCAGTTGTTGAAAACCACAGGGTGGGGATTGTGCTCAGATCCTGCATGTGGGTTTCCCACTGGCATCTGGTCAGCCACTGTGAGAACAGGACGCTGGACTGACTCAGCAGGCTCTTCTTAAGTTCTTATGGTATTATCCCATTCTTTGGAATTGGTTTTTGGCCCCATTTATCTAAAAGGCAGCCCCCCAGAGCACAGGTGATAAACAAATACTCACTGATCTTACTGTGTTGGTTGCTGAAATGGCTGCATTGAAGGTCGCAGTCTTGCAAAACAGGTCCAACGGTGTAGGTTCGAAGGTGGACGTGTGCAGAGGGATAAAGAAGAGCAAGCTTCACCTGAGAAGTCCTTATGATGGAACCAGCAGTGCAGCAAATAGTGCACCCAGTTCTCGAATCTGCTTGCCAAGCACCCAAACTGGAATTTGTAGAAGCAGCTAATGGAGAAGGAGGGCACACTGAACAATTGGTCAATAGTGTATGTGAATGGCATTCCAGGTTCCCTTCTGTTGCGTCGTTTCTTAACTTATAAAAAAATAAAATAAAATCTGTGACATCCCTCCTCCTCCCTCTTGGCTCTTGCAGGATTTTTTAATGTCCTGAAGATCCTGAACAAGGACAGCAGCCGTGAAGAACTGCTCTACTTCATTCAGCAGTATGGCTCCCACTACATAGCAGAGGCCCTCTATGGGTCTGAGTTCACCTGCACCATCCACTTTCCCAGCAAGAAAGTCCAGCAGCAGCTCTGGTTCCAGTATCAGAAAGGTAAGATGCTCCTGGAAGCTTGCAGAAGTTTTCTCGCTTACTCCCACTTTCCTTTGCTTATCACAAGTTCCTTCTGTTGCATGGCTGAGGAGAGGGCTCCTTTCCAGTGCAGCCGCCTGGGGCCACCACTTTTTTTTTCTCCTCCCAGATGCACACCTCTCTCCCACCCCCACCAAGTCCATCTGCGCTCCTTGCTTTCCGCCTGCAAGGCTTTCGCTTGCTGTCCTGTTTCTGAGCCCAACACGCTGTGATCCTTGTCATCTGCTTGCCAGCCCTCTGAAAATTGCTGAGGGTGATTTGAGTAGGTTTCTATAAATGTGACATAATTGAGCTGTCTGGGAATGGTTCCGTTTTATCGCTTGCGACAATGACGGTCTTTAAGGAAGTATATTAATTCAGTAGCAGACTCATTGTGCAGTGTCATAAATAACCAGACACATCATTAAACAGGGCAATAAACTTTGGGACTTTGAAGTGATACAATTAGGTTATATTTCTAAAAGTTCAGTGATTTGCCATAGCCAGCTTTATTTGCTGCCTCCAAAAACTACATGGCCACCTGGTTCTTGCAGCTTGCCTACCACGTACCGTTTTCAGAAAGTTGGGCCACTGCTAATCCCAGTAAATGCTGGTTAAATTGTATAGCTTGTTGTGAAAACAAATCTCCAGAAATAATTGATCAGGGTCCATCAGCATAAAACCCCAATGTGCATGAGATAAAGATCCTCCTCAACACTATTTCATGTTCGTCGGCGACACAGAATGGAACTGCCGTGCGCTGGAATTGGGGGGGGGGGTGTCGCTCCCTAGGGACATTTGCCTCACTCCTTATCTGCTGGTTTATAAGGCTATTAGCAATTATGGCTATCTACTGTCTGCAGTCTGGTATTGGGCTGTGCACTGCATTCAGGAGAAGAGATGGAACACTGTAAGCATAATATACTTTTAAAGTACATTTGAAGCATATCATCCCCCTCTCCCAAGAATTCCGGGCACTGTAGTTTGTTACAGATTGATGGGAATTGCAACTCTGTGGGTGATAAACAGCAGTGCACATAGTTCTTGGGTGGGAGTGTTTCCAATGTCCTTTAAAGTTATTGTGCATAGGCAAGTTATTGCGCATAGGCAACCTGATGCAAGACAATGCAGGTGAGTGAAATTTGCAATCTGGATGCAAAACAGTGTGACCCTCCCAACCATTTCCTGGACAGTCTTATTACCTCCCATGTTTCCCTGTGTGTTGTGTTTTGTATAAAATGCATTCAGAACTCATCCAACCCATTTGTTTCAGTCTTAAACAATGATAAATGACAAATCACTAGAGAGTGGGGGAAATGTGAGTGTGTGTTCCTCCTTCCATGTCATTGATCTTACCCACTGTGTGATTTATGGGAAGACTTAAGAATGGTTGATTATAATGATGGTATGAATGAGTAAACCAGACTGAATCCTGTAGGTTAAAAATGCAGGTTTGTGTAGTAAATCCGGTGTAAATTTCAGCTTGGTTGAGGGATTTGCGCCTCAGTGAATTCCACTCAGTAGCTTTCTTTAAAAAAAAAATATGTAATGTCCTTTCCCACAAAGAGAAACCTTTACTCTTCTGCATTTCACTTCTTTACGGATAAGAATACAGCAGTGGTTACCAGTGTGGCGCCCATGGACACTTATGTGCCCACAGAGATGTTCCTTGGTGCCCACAGGGCTGGCTCCCCATTCCCAGTGACCTTAAGTTTGGGAGAAGAATCCAATAGGATAGTATTTGTGTGTGGTGCCCATAGTCAGTTCTCCAGTTGCCAATGTGACAATGGGAAGCAAAAAAAGGTTGTCACCCCCTGACCAACAGAAAGATTTATTGTAAAGAATGCAAATAAACATCTTTGCATTTTGTGTCAGGGCAGGGTGTTGTGGCATTTTTGCTTTCAATAACCAGGCTTTCAAATAATGTAGGGTTCCTTCTTGGACGGTAGCATAACAACTGTAGCTGGGAGGGTTTGTGAGGGTTGAAACCAGGTTATTGATTCTTTGCTTATCATTTTTAATGCCTTATTCTTCCACCAAAAAGCCAACCATTGTTATCTTCTCTCTCTCCACCCACAACCTCACAACAATCCTGTAAGGCTGAGTGTCATCCAGCTAAGCTTCATGGCCGAGTAAGGATTTTAACCCAGGCGTCACTGCTCTAAGTCCTATACCACACTGGTCCTCAGTTATATACTAATTGATTAAACCACAAGACAACAAAACGTGATCATGTTTCTGGTATCTGACATTCTGGCATCTAATTCCTCTTGCATTGCTTCACCAGTGTGAGGGCAGGAGGAGAGAAACTATCCCGACCTTTAAAAAAGAAGAATTTGTTTGGGGAACTTCATATTGTCTGCTCATATTAGCTCTCTCCATATTCTTCCCTAGTTTGGAGATGCTGGGGATTGAACCTATTGCTGAGCCTATATACCTTAAGCCAGTGGTTCCCAACAGGTGGTCCGCGGACCCCCAGGGGTCCGCGAGCTATGCCAGAGGGGTCCGCAAGTTGCTACCGTATTAGAATAAAAAATATGTTAAATATATTTCGTATGATAACAGATTTGTTGTTTTGGCCGCTTCCTGCATGAGCAGAGTCTAGCGCAAAACTAGAATTAGATAGAGGCAGTAGTTCTGCTGTATGCCATTAGGTGGCGCTTTACAAACACTACTGTTTGGCAAAGAGGCAGCACACGCATTCTACTAATGCTCAACCTCCCCAAGATGCTTTGCGCGCATCGGCTTCATTTGTGCGCTACTGCGCAGGTACCCTGTCTTCTCCATTCCCCTCCCTCCTCCCTGGCGCACGCTGCCTCTTTGCAAAACAGTAGTGTTTGTAAACAAAGCGTTGTTTCTCGCGGAAGCTACAGTTCGCGTAGTTAAAAATGGACCGTTGGTTAAAAAGTGGTTCGTTAAAACGACAAAGGCCTACAGATGAAGAGGAAGAGAATGCATTTGATGTTCAAGCAAGTAAGTCAGCGACTCTCGAACCGATCTTGTCAGTGTCCATTGAACCTAAATCGTCGGCGTCCCTTGAACCTAACCCTTCCAAGATCAGTGTTAAACTTACTGGAAAAATTAGATTAGGAATTAGGAATTAGATTTAGGATTAGGAATTAATGGGGGTCCTTGTCACAATAGCGGCTCGATGAGGGGTCCTTGAGAAAATTTTGTTGGGAACCCCTGCCTTAAGCAACACACCTAAGGAAAAGGGCAAAGGGTTCGGAGATGGAAGATTAGTGGAATGGCTGTTATCATCACAGAGACACATCTCCACCACTCTAACACAGGGATGGGGAACATTTAGCCTTCCAGAAGTCCTCCAGTCATCCATGACCACTAGCCATGCAGAGGGGTGGGGTGGCAGGGAGTTAGAGTCCAGCAGCTGAAGGCTTCCTCAACCTTGGCCCTCCAAATGTTTTTGGCCTACAACTCCCAGGATTCCTAGCTAGCAGGACCGGTGGTCAGGGATGATGGGAACTGTAGTCTCAAAACATCTGGAGGGCCGAGGTTGAGGAAGCCTGGGTTACAGGTTCTCCAACACTGTTTTAAACTAATCACACAAGATCTACCAATATTGTAAAATGCTGTAAAACACCACACTTGGCAACAAAAATGTCACAGCTGAGCTATGGGACACCCCATTAGTTCACCATTTAAGCACAAAATCATGTTTATATAGGTATGCTGAGTATATCCTCAGAAACTGAACCTTGACTATGGGATTAATTTCCCTGAGATTCAATGCCCAAGCTTGAGAGCTACTACTAAAGGTGTGTGTCCCTGATCTAGGTGAAGATATAGGGAGTCCTTCATTGGAAGATTCAGAGAAGAGCCATAACTCTTCAGCTTTGCACACATAAAGTTCCAGGTTCAAACCCCAGAAGCACCAGATCCCTACCCAAAACTTTGCAGAGCTGCTGCCAGTCAGTGTACACAGTACTGAGCTTGATGGACCAGTGGTCTGAGTCAGTATAAGATTCCTACACACCCAAAACACATAGAGAAAATATGAATTCTTTGCTTCTTAATGCTTTAGATGGTGTGTGTGTGTGGGGGGTCTTCTTAAATAGCCCTTGTTGTTATTGTTGTTTAGTCATTTAGTCGTGTCCGACTCTTCGTGACCCCATGTACCTACCTTTACCTAAAATTTCTGCTGCAGCTGCTGCTGCAAGAAAGAGAGATTGTGTTCAGCCTGCTTCTCTTTGTGTTTAAGAAATAATAGGAGCCAATACAAGAAAGGAAAAGAAACCCCTAATACCTGAGTAGCAGGGAGTCAAACTTGATGAAGTTACCCTGTGTACGCCTACAGGAATTTCTGTTTGCTGCTGTTGCAATTACTGCATCTCCTAATACAAGAGAGAATGTTTCTGTTTCTTCCCCACCTACCAAGCATAATTTGTTTTTAAGACCTTGTGAAACAGACCTGCCATTAAGGGGGAAGGAGGAGGCGAGAGAGATGAAGTGTTTTTAATAACACCAGCTTTTCCCCTTCTTATTATTTTTGCAGTGAACATTTAATTCAATTTCCTCTCTATTACCCAGCCTTCTAAAAACACAATGCACCCTGAAGCACACACCCAGAAACAAAAGGCACAGCAAAACACATTATTTGTGCAAGTGACAAAACAGTTATGCAGCTGTTTATCAATCCACATACGTGTATACCAATAGCAAATGTGGGTGAATGAGTGCCTATCAGTGTTGGAACTGAAACAGGGGCCACCCCCACACCCAACTCAAAATGGTTTCTACAACACTTACCGGTAGGTGTGCCCCCCCCCCTATATAACACAGACATGTAGACATTTTTAAGTTAAGAGAAAGGTAATGGGATGAGATGTGTGGAACCAAATGTAGCCCAGAGGGAGCTGAGCGTACTCAGCTGTCCAGAAGGGAAACATCACTTCATCTCAGCTGAAAGAGGAAAATGGACCGAAGGAGCAGGGGCATTCCTGTTAGGGGCTGAGGATATGATGCAACATTTTCTGGCCCTCTTTGTAAACATAAGTGTGCACGCACACACAGACACGTATCTGACGAGCCATTGAAATTAATGGATCTATGGTAGGTTTTATACAATCAGAGCATTATCATACTACTTTAAGTGCTCATCACTTTCCCCAAGGAATCTGAAGCTTGTTAAGCTGCAGTTCGCTATTCTCCTCACAGAGCTAACAATTCTGAGTAGTTTAACAATATTTTTGTAAACTGCTTTGAGGTTTTATTGCAACTGAGCAGTACAGTCAAACCTCAGAACTCAAACATAATCCATTCTGAAAGACCACCTGACTTCCGAAACATTTGAGTTCAGAGTCGCGGCTTCTGATTGGTTGCAAGAGCTTCTTGTACTCAAGCGGAAGCTGTGTCAGATGTTCGAGTTCCGAGGAATGTTCGAGAATCGGAACACTTCCGGGTTTTTGGCGTTCAGGAAATGTTTGGCAGCGGAGCTGTTTTGAGTTCTGAGGTTTGAGTATACCGGTATATACATTTTATGAAAATAATAGAAATATTTTCCTCCTACCTGGGAACTATGGTTCTGTGAGGGGAACAGGGGTCTCTTAACAACTCTCAACACCCTTGTTGTTGTTGTTTAGTTGTCTAAGTCATGTTTGACTCTCCGTGACCCCATGAACCAGAGCATGCCTTGGAAACTCTCACTTTCTTCTCAAATCTTCTCCTTTTTTATGTCCATGGAGTTTTCTTGGCAAAATACTGGAGTGGTTTTCCAGTGCCTTCTCCACTCAACACCCTTAGCTTACTACATTTCCCAGGATTCTCTTGGGGGAAGCCAAGACTGTTTCAAGTTGTATGATCCTGTTTTAAACATGTACAGTCATACCTCGACATCCGAACGCTTCGACTTCCGAAGGTTTCGACTTCCGAAGTCGACAACACCAGAAGTCTTTTCACCGCACTCGCCCGGCGTGCGTATTCTGCGCCTGCGCCGACCGCACGCTTCGACACCCGAAAACCTCGACTTACGAAGACGGCCGTGGAACAGATCGTCTTCATAAGTCAAGGTACCACTGTATAGCCCATGTGAGTCATCACTCAGTAAGAACCCATTGCTGTGGCTTAGCAGTCGCTTGCAAATGCCATTCTCTCCTCACCAAAGCAGGAAAGGCCAATTCAGAGAGTTCTGCTTTGCCAAGAGAGGCACGTGGATTGCAGCTGGGGTAGAAACGTCCTGTGTCTTTCTCCATCTGTGCTGAAAACAGGACAGCAGAGCAGATGCAAAGTAGGAGCCTTCCTCCCCCCCCCCAGCATACAGCGAGCATGTGGGGTGGACCTCTGTGAATCACAAATGCACCATAAACTAAAATGTGCTGTTCCTCTCCCCTCTGCCCATTTGCTGTTGGGAGAGTGGAACAGATGGTGGGCTTCGCTTAAACTGCAATGTGGCTATTTGGCTAAAGCCAAGGCAGTCAAGTGCTCTGTCAACAGAACAGAGTGTGCTTTAAGTCCACTTAAATGAATCTATGGCTTTCCCAAATGCTCTCTGTAGTGGTATATTGACTACAAAAGATGCTCCCTGGAACAGCGTACGCGGCAAGTGCTTATTTATAAAACACAATATTGCTTCTGCGATTCAGTCTGGCACAGGCTGCCTGCAACAGCCAGCTCATAAAAGCAAACATTTCAAAATTGCAATAAAAAAAACACCAAAAACCAAAAATATTGATAGGCGGCAGCCATAAATGTAATGTTTATCGAAGGGCCGTGGGTGAAGGCAGCACAGCAATTAGAAAGAAGAGACACATACATACCCCAATCCAGGTGATTATTTGCAATCTCAGTTGTTTCTACATACTGAAGCCATTCTTTGTCTCTCAATTTGGCATAAAGGCCCACTGGCAGGGCCCACCCATTAAAGCTAAAACCCACACAGGAAGGGGCAGTCCACACCATCAGCTTTCCATTTCATTCACACAACTGGGATTGTGGGTCACTGTCCCTGTATTTGGGATATTAGCATAAATACAACCCACCTAATTTAGAAGCAATAGTTGGCTGCAATCAAATCATCTTAAAAATAAAAATAGTATCCTTTCACTGTGCTGCAGATCATTAAATAGTATTTCATGTGCAATCCAGCATGAAAAGGTCTGCTTATGTTGGAGCTAAAGCAAGGTTCTGTTTCTCATGATGACGAAACTTGGAAATATAGCAGCTTTAAAAAAAAAAGTTAAGGTTTGGGTAAGGGTCCCAATAGCAGAGGGACAAGTTCTCAACTCACCAATACTATCATCCAGGTCTTCTTTCTCCCCAATTACGCCCTTTTAAACTCTCTGTGTGTGTGTTTTATTGGGTTGTTTTTGTTTTTATTCTGATTATGTACAGGTGAAACTCGGAAAATTAGAATATCGTCGAAAAGTGCATTTATTTCAGTAACGCAACTTATTATTTTTAATTTTTCTTTTAATTTTTACAAATGCTTTCTTTTGGAAATCCCACAGTAAAAAAACAAATAGTTACAATAATACAAAAATAAATATCACTATGACATTTCATTAATTACATTCCATTTATAATTGACCCGCCTAATGACAAATCATTACAATTACAACAAATAAAGGATTGACATATCTTGCTTTGCATGTCATGCATCTATCTCATATATTGGTTTCACCTTTTAAGTTGCGTTACTGAAATAAATGCACTTTTCCACGACATTCTAATTTTCCGAGTTTCACCTGTATTTTGTGGTTTTATATTCTGATTTTATCCTGTGAGCTGCCCTGAGACCTGCAGGTATGGGGCGGTATATAAATTTAATAAATAATCATAATCATTATTATATGAATATTATTCCCCTCTACTCTCTTCCTCTTCTTCACATCACGCACTTAACAAAAACCACACAACTCTGCATGTCATTAAGAGAATGCACACAAACAGACACAGTCTGCAAAATCCATTCCAAGTGCAGAGTCTGGGATCTTTAGAACAGTTACAGAGCCACACTAGCACAGAATAAGATCTGTGGTGTTTTTAGGTGTATCTGAAGAAGTGTGCATGCACACAAAAGCTCATACCAAAATAAAAACTTAGTTGGTCTTTAAGGTGCTACTGAAGGATTTTTTTGCAAGAGTAAATTAGTAGGAAAAGTATCTATATATCCAGCTCTTGCAACTACATGGGAGCTTAGTGATCCTCTCTGTTCTACATAATACCTGTCACATCCAAAGCATTTCAGACCAATTAATGCCCCACTCTTGTTTGGCACAGCCAGAGCACAAATGTATATGCAGTACCTTGGCCTTCCCCAGCCCACGTTGAGAATGCAAGGGCCATGAAAACTGGAGCTTTCGTGAGCTGTGAATTTCTTTCTCCCTCCAGCAAACCAAGCCACTACAGAACCAGCTTGAAATCATTTCCCCGCCCCAGCATTTTTGCAAGGGCACCGCTGGAAGTTAACACCGTTAATTCTGGCAGATTAACGCTGGGCAACTGTGTCCTATTTATGCTTAACAAGCTGGTTTCCTTTCTCTCCAAGACATTTCAGTTACATCAGAGGGTGTGTTTCTTGTCCCATATGGGCATGCCTAGGGTATGCTAATTCACCCAGCTGTGGTTTCACGCTTCATATGACCCAAGCCATATGCCCATTGGCTGATGAGCAAACCCGTCTGTTACCTTAAATAAGGCCTAGCGGCATCGCTGGGAACATAGCATTTTGCTGTGAACGGAATTGAGACGTGAAGCCATGGCACCAGGGGGGGGGGGGAGATCCCCTGTAATGAAATAAAAAGCTGCCTTCCCCCATCTTACGGACAAGTAGCTTTTCTGTATGGTGCAACTAGTAGAAACCCATCAAGCAGTGCAGCGGTGTGGAATGCTGGATATTGAAGGTGCAGAGTTAAACACATCGTTTGTCAGATTTGATCTTGTTTATACTCCCAATTTCTCCTTCCCCTAGCAAAACATCAACAAGAAACATGACTTTCCAAGACATTTTTTTTCAAGCAAGAGACAACACAAAAAGTCATGAATCAAAAACAAATCTCGATCAGTTCCCATGCAGCAATGCTATCGCTGCTGTTCAAAACAAAAGGTTCATGAACATAGAATCTTAGGAGACAGTTTTAGCTTCAAGTCAAGTTTCCTGCAGTTGCAGCAGTCCAACTTCATAGTGATCAATGGGCTCAAAGTCAGTCTCTCTCTTGCACACGCACATGCACACACACACACACACGTTGAGCGCTAGGGCTCTGTTGGCACTGTAAGGATGGATAAGCTCCTGGTTTGGGGGGAGGGGGGTTGATTTCAAACCAGGACTGTGGTGATGAAGTGTTTGTGATGGCTGGGTTGCGCCAACACAGTTGGGAATTTTAAAGGATTCAGTAGTGGGGAAAGTACTACCAGCTACTGTGGTGAAAAGGCCAATGAAAGGAGACTGGTGCTGGAGCCCTGATACGCATGCAGTGGCAGAAAGTGGGGGTGGAACCTAAGGGTGCAATGCAGGAGTGAGAACTCAACACTAATAAAAGTCCCAGCTCTTTTTTATCAGCATTCTCCACTTACTCAGGAGATTTACTTAGCTAACTTCTATTTCAATCGTAATAAAACGTGCACACACAAGCACAGAGATTGCCTATCTTTCTTCTAAGAGCACACACAAAAAAGATGGCCGCTGCACCAGTTCAGCCAGGACTGCGGCACACTCTGCTTGAAAACTATGGCACTGAATGACAGGTCAGTCTACTAGGAACAACAAAGGAATCTCTTGTGTGGACACATGTGTAAACCCCACCCCCCAAACACCATGCCTTTTTCCTCTCAAGGTGTGGAGTACCTCCTCAGGTGGTAGCTGTAGATCTTAATGCAATGTTCCCAACAGTCCAAGACCAAGAGCTGTCCCTTGGGGGTGATGGCTATGCCAACAGGGCATGTGAGTCCCTCCCGGATTAAGATGTTATAGCCACCCGCTTTTGGAAAATGCAATATTTCCTTCCGGCTGCTGTCTGCAACGATCAGGTTCCCCCGGGCGTCCACACACATCCCTGCAATGCACCGGAAGTCCTCGTTCTCCGAGAAGAAATGGCTGATCTGCCGGCCAAGATGCCCATCTGGGCCAACGGAACCAATTGAAAAGCCTCCTTCCAAGTGGTGCTCGTGTTGGCGGTTTTCAAGGTTTAAGCCCAGCCCCTGGGTGAAGTAGATAGTCCCTTCGGTGTCGCAAGTCACAAACTTGGGGCGCACGGCACTACACAGGCAACTGTACTTCACAACCCCAATGCTGCGGTCTACTGTGAAGCACCAAAGCTTCCCCCCTTCCACATCCGTCACTACAAACTGCCCCGATGGGAGGGCAGTGATGCCCCACGGCTTGCTTAGCTGGCTCCTGTGGCACGCCACGCAGTGCCCGTCCATCGTGTACACCTTCACAGAGTTGTCGTAGCTGTCGGTCACACCAATCAGTCCATTGCAGTTCATTGTGACAGACAAAGGAGTCAGGTTGGGCAGATCTGCTCCAAGAAAGCTGAGCACAAAGCTGTCAATGCCACTGGGACTCCGGCGGATTTCCTTTAAGAAGCCCTTGCGGGTAAAGACTTGGATTCGAAAGTTTCCACGATCTGCTACAAGCACCTCCCCCTGGGGAGTGACGTGCAGGCTGACGGGCAGGTTGAAAGTCCCTGGAGTGCTGCCTTTAGAGCCCATCTTCTTGAGGAAGTTGCACTGCTGGATGCTGCCGGCTGCCTCCGGCATGCGTGGTTTGGTGGGTGAGGAGCAACTGGGCAGTGAGCCGACATCTGCGTCAGCCACGTTTGCCTCCCTGAAGGAGGCAGAGGCCACTGCTACCATCTCCACCTGCAATTCCTCCACATTGATGCTTCTGGGTTTTTTAATCACTTGTCCGATCTGCAGTGGCCCAACATGGCCTACCTTGAGGAGCTCCACTTCTTGCAGGGTCAGCTCTTTGGGGAGGCTGTTCATCAGTTCAGGTTCCTCTTCATCACCCTCTTCCTCTAAGAGGGCTATGTCTCCTTGTTTGATTTTGGCAAGGAAGTAGTCACACCGTGACACAATCTGCACCTCGGCGATGTTCAGCAGGTAAGCCTGCTCCTCCATGATCTGGCTGTTCACTTTCTCCACCTCAGAGAGGGAAGTGGTGAAGAACTTTCGGGATCTAGCAAGCTCCTCTTGGACTTTGCGCTCCTCTTTCCCATACTCCTGCAGGACAGCTTTGTACCTAACTTGAAGGTCCTTTGAAACTCCTTCCAAAGTTGCCTTCCTTTTCTGCAGGTCCCCCATGAGCTCTCGCAGCTGGCCAAGCCGGGCCCCAAATTCCCTCCTGCGTTCGTCGGCTGCCTCTTTGATAGCAACCACGCCATGCCCCCGCTGCGCATGCTCAGCTTCTTTGCACGATTCACACAAGACCATGTCACAGCTCTTGCAGAAGTGCTTGGGGAGCCTCCGCCCACAAGCCTTGCACATGAGGATGCCCACGGTTTCGCTGAGTCCCGCTGTGTCTATGATCTTCAGCACGGTCAGGTTGTCCGTCAGCTGAGCCAAGCTGGTGATCCTCGTGACTTTGCTGCAGAAGGGACAGCGTATCCCATTGATGCTGTTGGCTAGGAGCTTCTCAGTGCACTGTTTGCAGATGGTATGCCCACAGTGCAGGAGCTTCGGCCTTACGTGCTCTTCGGTAAAACATTCCATGCAGATGGGGCATTCCAAGACTTCGCGGAGTGCGTCCACATTGAGATGAGGGGCAGCAGCCATGACTTTGCAGGTGAGGTCAAGAGGGGTCGCATTTATCTCAGCTGTTTTCGATGCTGTTTGGGAAAAGAGAAGGATAAAAGATTTAAATCCTGGTGTGTGCTTAGCCCTTCCAATATTCTGAACCAGGCTGATTTAATTACACTGCTTTTTTTTGCTTTTTTTTAAAAAAAGTGTAGGGCTTTTTTGCTTTTTTAAAAAAAGGTCTCATGACTTTTTTGGTGGGGAGCAGGGAGCTTCTAAGACTAAACTGGACATAGAAAGAGCTTTCACTGGCCCAACTGAGAGATTCCTTACTTCTGCATCCCTCTACCTGTGCCTACTGCTTTCATTACACCTCTAGGCCACCACACCCTTCAAGCTTTGAGTGGGTTATAGTTCTCTCTCTCCCTCTCCCCCCTCCCTCTCTCACACACAACCCCCAGATTGGGCTTATTTCTTTGTTTTTTGTCACACTAAGTAAAGCCATGGGCTCAAAATGTACAATTAAATAGGAAGTTTAACCTTCACAGCGGAACTGCCCCAAGTGGAAAGGAAACTTCACAAGTTGCAGTAGCTCTGGCACTGAGCAGGTCTGGATGTGGAACAGCCTTTTGAGAGGAGCACAGTATGTACCCCTGGCCTTTCAAAGACTGACTCTGCACATGCCATATATGTAAGGGGCTGGCACGGAGCATCTAGCGCAGGGGTCGGCAAAGGTTTTTTGGCTTGGGCCAGTTCACGGTCCCACAGATGCCACGGTGGGCCGGAGTGTGTGTGTGTGTGTGCGCATGCCTTCTGGTGCGGAGGAGGCATGCACAGCTTCCCATTGGGAAGCCAGCCAGCATCGCAGAAGGTTGTCCCCGCTCTGCTCCGCACCAGTTTGCATGGCAGCTGACCGAGTGGGAGGCGGGGGTCCATCAGCTGGTTAAATGACCCCCATGGGCAACCTAAGTAGGAATGCCTCTCAAGTAGAATGTTACTCTTCAGAGCTGATGATAAATATAATCCACCTTAATCAAGTTTAACATGATTTGGATTGAGAGAAGGACTGCAACTCATTGCCAGCACACGTGCTTTGCATGCAGAAGGTCACAAATTCAATCCCTGGCAGCTCCCATTAAAAGGCTCCATTAGAATAGGTGTGGGGGAACCTTTGGCTCCCCAGATGTTGTGGAATTACATATTCCACCATCCCTAGGCACTGATCAGGCTTTCTAAGGCTCGTAGGAGTTGCAGGCCAGCGGCACGCAGAAGGCCAAACGCTCCCCACTCCTGATGGGAAAGATCTTCCTCTTTCTGAGATCCTGGAGGCACTGCCAATTACAGCAGATGCTACTAAGATACATGGAAAAATGTATTTTGCGGTATAAGGCAGCTTACCATATTCCTAGCATGGTATAGAATAATGAGGGGACAAATAGACTAACAGAGAAAAGAGTACGATACGAGAAGGACATATGGGAGAGAGAATGGAGAGCTGCAGTGTTGTTTCTACTAAGAGCGGACATGGCCAAAATAATAGCCATGACCAACTTAGGTTGATTTGAGCTGGGGGGAACCTTTGGCCCTCCAGCCCCAACAAATATATGCAATGGACACGGATAATGGGAGTTGTAGTTCAGCAACAGCTGGGGGGGGTAGGTTCCCCTAACCTGGTTAATTCCTTTGTGACTACTCTGTGTGCAACTTAGTGGAGGAGTACAACCTATAATACCAATTCATATTTTTTGGGCAAAAGATCTCAATTTTGGGGGTAAGCCAGGCTTGGGAATGTGGGTGTGGCATGAATGAACAGATTCTTTTAGTGACTAGCTCACCTTCACACAGCTTCAGCTGCATGCATGTAGCTGGTGAGGGGCCAGAGCTATGTAGCGAGCACATGATTCACACACATATTTAATTTCTGGAATTCTTAAAAGATGTGAAGTTACAATGTTGGGAGAGATGCCTGCCTCAGTCTTTAGAGAGCCACTCTGAAGAGCCATGGCTCTGTGGTAGAGAATCTGACTTGCATGTAAAAGGTCCCAGCTTCAATCTCTAATGGCAACTGTGGGTAGTAGGGCTGTGAATGTCTCCTGTCTCTGAAGTCCTGGAGAGCTGTTGCCAGGCAGTGCAGGCAATACTGAGCCAGGTGGAGCAGTGGTCTGACACAGCAGAAAGTGCCTTCATAACAGGAGAGAATGACCACAATTCAGAAGTGGAGCATATGATCTCTGCACCTCAAAGCACAGGTCCAGTCACCAGCCTCAGGTAAGATGGGGCGTTGGACAGGACTCCTGGCTGAAACCCTGGAGAACTGCCAACAGTTAGATATGATGGTTTTCTGTGTTCTGTGTTCATAAGAGGAGCATAGCTCAACAGAGTGGCTGGGGGAACCCAGCCAGATGGGTGGGGTATAAATAAATTTATTATTATTATTATTATTATTATTATTATTATTATTATTATCTCTGCTCGTGGGGTGTCCCAGATTCAACCCTTGGCATCTGCTGTCAGTAAGCAGCATACAGAGCTGGATGCAGGCATACTCTGCATGCAACATATACAGGTTTTAGTTAAAAGGGTGTAGTGTGAAAGAGTGCTTGAGACCCTGTGGAACCACTTAAAAGTGGAGTGGAAAGAAAAACCAACTATCTGGCTCATTGTAATGTTGCTTCAGAATAGGAAGGCCCATCGCTCAGTGGGAGTTTTCATGCTACCTGGATTAAGGTTAGAGATTGTGAAGCAATGCTGCCAGTCAGAGCATGTAGTACAGGGCTAGTGCCTTGATTCCCTATGAAGCAGGTTCATGTGTTTACATACATTTGTTCACCCCTGTGGAGTTGTACCATTTGTTGGGTATCAGAAATGGCAAAATAAAGATCCTCTTAGGTTACATGTCAAAGACCATGTAACACTGCTGCTTACTGTGGAGATGAGTTTGGATAAAATGTGAAGAACAAGGGAAATTGACTGGGTGAGGGCAATCTACCACTCTTGATATTAGTCACCCAAAACAATCCTTCAAAGCAAGAAACTTCAACAAAAACCATAGATCTGATGTCTCCTAGCAGGCTTCATGCTTTCAAGCCTCAGTGTTCCAACCAGTGCTGGTACAGCAGGGGTTAATCAGGTGCTTAAAATATATATATGCAAAAATCCTGTGTATTTCCCTGTGCAGGGTCACATTCCTAAGCAATACCCTCCATGTGGACATGTTTTTGGTAAAATACATGTAATTTCCCTTCTCAACTATACTTAATTAGTTTTGTAACAGCCAGATATCTTGTACATACTGTATATGAGACAGTATTGTAATCCCAGTTCCCAAACCACTTCCCTATTCCTTTCCTTTATATTAAACTCTGCATTCTCAGGATTCCAGCTGTGCTGACTTCAAAGTAGTTAAGCCATTGAAAGCCATTGAAAAAGAGCCACACAAAACAGGTGGCATCATTAAGCCATTTATGTGATAGGATAGAGATGGTCTTCATCTTTCTTGTGGATTTGCAATTGGGAAACCCTCTAGTTCTACGCAAGAATACAAACTTCGTATGCAGAAGATCTTGGGTTCAATCCCTAACATCTCCAGCTAAAAGGATCAGGGAGCAGATGACGGAAGAGATACCAGCAGGTGGTATAGTATTGAGCTAGGTGAACCAATTGTCTAACTTGCTATAAGGCAGTTCCTATGTTCCAAATGCTTGGTCATTAAAGGAAGGGCGGGTGGATAAGAGAAATCCAGCACAACTGCTGGGATTATTAGAAAACATGAAGCTAGAGATGCATGACACTGGCAACCCCTGGGATAGACAGAAACCTTGTTTTCATCCAAATTGGTAAGGACTAGAGCCCTTTCATAAAGCTCATGTGTCCAAATGCTTCTCCATATAAATGTTTTTTTAAACAACAGCAACAAAATCCCTACCCACAGAAAGCTAGCATGTCAGGGTGAAGGGTTCTGCCCTAGTCTTCTCTCCAGCATATTGATTTTCTGTGCGCAGGGACTGTTTTTACTGCTTTGTGTGGGTTCTCATCTGCAGCCCATAATGCTACAGCCCTATCGTAGCAACTTTAACACCTGAGTGGTCAAAACTCCCTAAACTGCTACCAAGCAGAATTTGATTATTAGATTTTTCATGGATGCAAGGCACTGAACTTACTGGAAATGCACTTCCAGGAGACATTGCTTGTTAATCTGCACATATACAAAACAAGCAGGTTCGTGAGTTTCTTTGAGGTTTCTTGGTTTGGTAAATTGCACAGAGGAGCTTCTGAAATGAGCTCCAAAAAATGGAGAATGAGAAAGTTGGTGGCTTTTTAATAAAAGAGGGGGCTCTGGACTTTTACAAAACAGTTAGCTGTTTGTGTGGGGGGGGGGGTGTGCAGTTAAACAATGAACTTGCACATCTTCTGCTTATCAGCTGCCTATAAAGTATGACTGCAGAGAGGCAGAAGTGCTGGGGAATTTGTAGAGATAACCAGAAGGGGATGGAGGATTCCAGGCATGGAGGATTCCAGGCACTATTAAATAAGACACTGGCCACATTCTGCAGAGACCTACTTTTTAGCAATAAACTGCAATCGGTTTTAATAACAAGGCAGATTTGTGGCTGGCGAAACTAAGTAGTGTTACCGTTTTATTAGTACTAAATTCACATCATAAATACACTGTGTATTCGGATGCAGTTACTGGAAATAATTCAGCAACACAGCCAACCCGGTCTTTACCTCACTTGTGGTAGATGATCCGTAATGACATCCAAGCAGTCTTTGTCTCCTGCTTCTCGTGTCAAGGCAGTTCCCTGGATACACAGAGGCAAAGAGAGGGGGAAGAAAATTGCAGTTAATGAGCAAGTTTCAAGTTGCCCCCACCCTGCCCCCAGAAAGTGCTTTAGATACTCCAAGAAAACTACAAGAAACATGGTTAGCAATAAGGAGGTATATTCATTGCCAAAGTAGTGATAAGCCCAACACTTCCCAAGCTGAATTCAGCTCTTAACAGTAGAAATTTAAATCTAAAGACAAAAACAGTCTCAAGGAGACCAGCACTATATTATTTTCACTTCCCTCTGTGCTAAGCATGAGCTGAATCAGTTGGGTACAATTTCCTCGTAGGGCCCCAATTTTAATAAAATTAGTGCTGGAAGTATAATTCGCTTTTCACAATTGTTTCTCTCTCCCACCCTAAAAGGGTACATTTACTCTATTTTGTTATTTTCCAATTTATTTCATTTGCAGATGAAATGAAACCTAACAAACACAGCCAACAGAGGTGGTTTAAATCTGACTGAGCTGCACCAGAATTCTCAGTTGCATTGTGCAAACAGCTCCCTCTGAGTTTGGGTTTACTGAACAATTTTGTTCTATGATGTCGAAAGCCCAGAGCGTGGTGACAGTTCTGGGAGAGAACAGCTTGAAAGGAATTATCTTCCAAGGGATATATTCTGGATAGAGGGGTGTGGGCTTAACCCATTCCATGGCTTGCGGTTCCTACCACCCCCCCTTTCCACCAGCTGCTTGCCCTTCTGCTGGGATTCTTGCAATGAGAGAAGAATGGTTGGGTTGGGTGGTGGGAGGGGGCAGTTGAGAGAAAGATGGAGGCAATTTGGGGGGAAGTGGTGCATTGCCCACCACAAATCATGTTCCCCTGATTTTTCAGTTCAGTGGCCACCTGAGCTCCTGTGCCCATGGCTCCTGCCAAATGTCTAGAATGAACTCACACCCACAAGATCTGACCAGGCCATACCATCGATATCTCTGTGCTTCCAGTTTTAACAATGACAATAGTTTATAACACTGAACAGAGGTTTTAATATTCAGGTTTAAAGTGATGTATAAGAGTGGTAAGGACCTAACAGAAGCAGAAGACATCAAGAAGAGGTGACAAGAATACACAGAGGAATTATACCAGAAAGATATGGAAAGATATGGAGATCTCATACACCCCAGGTAGTGTGGTTGATGACCTTGAGCCAGACATCTGGAGAGTGAAGTCAAATGGGCCTTAGAAAGCACTGCTAATAACAAGGCCAGTGGAAGTGATGATATTCCAGCTGAACTATTTAAAATTTTAAAAGATGATGCTGTTAAGGTGCTACACTCAATATGCCAGCAAGTTTGGAAAACTCAGCAATGGCCAGAGGATTGGAGAAGATCAGTCTACATCCCAATCCCAAGGAAGGGCAGCGCCAAAGAATGCTCCAACTACCGCTAAATTGCACTTATTTTACACACTAGCAAGGTTATGCTCAAAATTCTACAAGGCAGGCTTAGGCAGTATGTGGACCGAGAACTCCCAGAAGTGCAAGCTGGATTTCGAAGGGCAGAGGAACCAGAGACCAAATAGCAAATATGTGCTGGATTATGGAGAAAGCTAGAGAGTTCCAGAAAGACATATACTTCTGCTTCATCGACTATGCAAAAGCCTTTGACTGTGTCGACCACAGCAAACTATGGCAAGTTCTTAAAGAAATGGGAGTGCCTGATCACCTCATCTGTCTCCTGAGAAATCTCTATGTTCTAACAAGAAGCTACAGTTAGAACTGGATATGGAACAACTGACTGGTTCAAAATTGGGAAAAGAGTACGGCAAGGTTGTATATTGTCTCCCTGCTTATTTAACTTATATGCAGAATTCATCATGCGAAAGGCTGGACTAGATGAATCCCAAACCGGAATTAAGATTGCCAGAAGAAATATCAACAACCTTACATATGCAGATGACAGAACCTTGATGGCAGAAAGTGAGGAGGGATTAAAAAACCTTTTAATGAGGGTGAAAGAGGAGAGTGCAAAATATGGTCTGAAGCTCAACATAAAAAAAAACTAAGATCATGGCCACTGGTCCCATCACCTCCTGGCAAATAGAAGGGGAAGAAATGGAGGCAGTGAGAGATTTTACTTTCCTGGGCTCCTTGATCACTGCAGATGGTGACAGCAGTCCCAAAATTAAAAGACGCCTGCTTCTTGGGAGAAAAGCAATGACAAACCTAGACAACATCTTAAAAAGCAGAGACATCACCTTGCCAACAAAGGTCCGTATAGTTAAAGCTATGGTTTTCCCAGTAGTGATGTATGGAAGCGAGAGCTAGACCATAAAGAAGGCTGATCGCCGAAGAATGGATGCTTTTGAATTTTGGTGCTGGAGGAGACTCTTGAGAGTCCCATGGACTGCAAGAAGATCAAACTTATCCATTTTGAAGGAAATCAGCCCTGAGTGCTCACTGGAAGGATAGATCCTGAAGCTGAGGCTCCAATACTTTGGGCACCTCATGAGAAGAGAAGACTCACTGGAAAAGACCCTGATGTTGGGAAAGATGGAGGGCACAAGGAGAAGGGGGCGGCAGAGGGCGAGATGGCTGGACAGTGTTCTTGAAGCTACAAACATGAGTTTGACCAAACTGCAGGAGGCAGTGGAAGACAGGAGTGCCTGGCGTGCTATGGACCATGGGGTCACGAAGAGTCGGACACGACTAAACAACAACATAAGGGAGTAAGTACTATACAAAAACAAAGTGTTTTGCTAGCAGTTTTATTCAGCTTCAAGTCTTATAAACACACTCTTCAGTACTCTAGGTGCACACTTGACTGAAAGAAGTTCGCATTGTTGGGGTGCTTGGAAGGGGCACATACATCAGCAATTGCTCAGCAGAAACTCTCCTAAGTGAAGCTTCTCAGATGGGGGCGGGGAGTGTAGTTGCTTGGAAGACTGCTTAGCAAAAGTGTGACCAAGTGTGCAGCCTTGACCCCGCAACTGAGTGAGCCAGGGCCGCCCAAGTAAAGTCAGCATACCCTGCAGCATGTGTGCATAGCCGCTGCTGAATTTAGAGGGGGGCAGCCCCCTCTTGGAGTTTTTTGGGGGCCCTCAGCCCCCCCATGGTGCCCCTGAGTGTGACCATGATTGAACAAGACTCTATGAATGTGGAAATAAGGCAAATTAACCACGGATACAGCTGGAGCCATATGTAAACAAGCCAAAGCGGTCTGCTAACATGAAGATGAAACAGCACCTTAGTATCAGAAGGAAGCCCTTCCAAACCTCTGTCATTTATGCAAGGAAGAATGGCACATTAGGAGATCTGGCTCAAAGCATCCCAGTTTGGTTAATAACAAAGGGACACCTTGCTGGTTGTCTAAACAAATCCCAGACCTAGAAATCCACAAGCCTCTCTCCCCACTCCCTTAGTGTTCATTGTAGGTGAGTTTCCCCCCCTAATGTTAAGGGAAGTGCAAGAAGAAAATTAATTCAAACTGTGGCAGATCGGATTTAGGCTGACTGTGGAGAAATATTACTTAATTTGTAACACTCAAAACCACTTTAGCCACTTTGCTGTACTTGCAAGCAAGGCAATTAAAAGATTTGAAAGAGCAAGTTCGTTTTAACCCCCTAATAACACAGTTGGTTTATAGTGGCCCATGTTGAAGTGCTGTGGTGGCATTTATGGCTTAAGGAGGAACAGCAGCACCACAGTTATTTAGGAAGGAAGGAATAAGGAGATCTGGGAGAGGCAGAATCATTTATAATCGTCAAATACTGACACCCAGGAGTTTGGAGGGCCAAGGTTTGGGGATGCCTACTTTAGACACACACTAAACACACTTTCAGCCCTGTACAAACAAAAGCACCAGTGCAGGATCCGAAATGAACGGCCCTCATTGTGGCCCTGTCGCCCTGTACAGTACTGCATGGATGACTTTTTCAGAAATAGGTAATCCAGTACCCATTAGAGCAGGCATGTCAAACCTGCAGCCCTCCAGATGTTTTGGCCTACAACTCCCATGATCCCTAGCTAGCTGGACCAGTGGTTGGGGAAGATGGGAATTGTAGTCCAAAACATCTGGAGGGCTGCAGGTTTGACATGCCTGCATTAGAGGAATGGAATATTAGAGGAATGGAATATAGTGGACTGGAAAGTGAGGTCTTATGTCTCATCCCCTTCCTTCCATATCCAGTGCCACTTTGTATATTGACAAGGTTACCCAAGTATGGAATGGCTTTGCTGGGCGTGCCAAATGCAGGGCCAATCTAAAGCATTTTATAATTTATAACTCAAGGGGATAACCTTGACAGTCACACTCTCTACTACGGTTATTCTCCACATCTGTTCATGTAAATCAGGCTTAGGAAAACTACAACTCCCATCATCCCTAGCTAACAGGACCAGTGGTCAGGGATGATGGGAGTTGTAGTCCCAACACATCTGGAAGGTCAAGTTTGCCTATGCCAGATGTAAACGGACTTATTTGCAGTCCTAGGTGTGCTAATAATAATATGCTACCAATAAAGAATTTGTATTGTGCTTTCAGGTGTTCAAGCACTGTACAGAATGATCCAGCTGTAGGGAAGCCACTAAGGTGGGGGAGAAGAGGGAGACAGATTCCAGAAATACTTTTCAGCCCCGTGGAACCTTCAATGTGGGGTCCCACAAGGCTCGGTTCTATCCCTTATCTACTTATCTGGCTGCTGCTACAGGTGAAGGAACAAAAATAATTTAAAAAGAGGAGACAGTGACAACACTGCTAGGCTATCCTAATGTAGATTAGGAAGTTGATTGTCAATTTTCAAAGAATCCACAAATCAATGTGTATGTGTGTGTTTTCTATGTACTGCTTTCTATAGTAAATTGTGTGACTTATCAAAGCAAAGCTAAATTTGGGTTTGTATATGTTATGGCATGGAGAGGGGAACATGTATTGCAATGCAGTTGCACTCAGGACACTTTTTATATGCTATCTTGGAAGTTTACTTGAGAGAAGGCAGGAAGTGAGCTGTGTGCCCCAATGAATTTTATTAATAGTTATCAATTCGACATTATTACATTTCCCCCTCCAACCCTTCTTTCAAACAGCTCTTGATTCTCCCCACCACCTTTATAATCTTCATAGTGGCCCTGTGAGGTAGATTAAGCTGAGAGACATTAAATGGCCCATGGCTTTCCAAATAAAAGATGGCACTAAGCCAGGGATTTAAAGTCATGCCTGTCCAGTCTTAATTCCAACATCCTGATATTGGAATATCAGTTAGGGAACTGGAGGGGTAAAAATATTTGGCCTATGAGGCTTAGAGGCTTTTGTGGTGTATGAATTTTAGTTGGGTGCAGCACTGATCACATGCTGGGCATGGAGAGAGAAAGAGATTTTTCTATGCATGCAATCCATAGATCTCTATGGAATTTTCTGTGCACGCCGTAGCTCAACATGAAACTGGGGCTTCTTTCAGGGAGCTCTTGTCAGAGACCCGCAGGGGGACTGAAGATTATGCCCTTCAGCGTCTGAGAGATAAGTGTTGCTAGTACCTCTGGAAGGATTTGGGGCTCCCTATGCAGGAAAAGACTGTGGGCTCCTCTTACCTGAAAGGGAATTTTGGCACAAATCTGCATGCAGAATTGTGGCTCCAGGAAAATGCAAAACTTCGGCTGTGCTGCCGCTGCAGCTTGCTCTCTGTCTCTCTCTTCGACCCTCTCTCGCACATCTTTCCTTCAGTGGGACTTACTTCTGAATAGAAAGTGTGCTCCATGCTGGCCTAGATGCCCGTTTTAAGGGGCATTGAGCAGCTGGGAATTAGGAGAACAACCTGCTTTTGTATTGTACGGTGTGTGGGGTTTTTTAAATATATATATATATATATATAATGACGTGTCCTTTGTTGCTTTTTTTTTTGAAGCCAACAAAAGACGTCCCGTCCCCCCGTCCCCCGCTCGGATTTCCGCATCTGTGGTGGGCCGGAAGCTGGACTTTGGCGAGGCCTCTCTGCAGAGGGAATGATGCTCGCGTCTCTTTGCAGGATGAAAGAACGAGCGTTTTCTGGGCGCAAATGAGAAGGGTGGAAGTTGCATGGGGATAACTGGTTGGGGAGGAGATGTGCTGGGGTCGCCCGGTTCCTGCCCATTGCCCCCCTCCCTTTCCCCGGTGCGGCCACCCCTTTCCCCCCAAACAAAACAGAGCCCCTCCCTACCTGCAGCTTTCTCTCTCTCTCTCCTGCAGCTGCATCAAGCCTTTGTCCCCACCATCCTCTGCGCATGCGTGAAGGGGCCTTTGCCGCTCCCACTTCTCCCCTCCCTCCCTCCCTCTGGCACAACCCTCATTCGCTCGGCAACGTCGCCTCCTGCGAAGCTTCATGGGAGTTGAAGTCTTCAGGGGAGGTCTTCTTTCCTCCGCTTCCAGGAAGAGTTTTGGGGCTCAGGAGTTCGAATCCGCGGAATACCCGAGGCGGAAAATTGTTTCAGGCATTATTATTATTATTTTATAATAATAGTACTAGCAGCAGCAATAATGGAGACTGAGAGTCATCCAGCTTTAATGCGACTTTAGGGCTTTAAAACCCACACACAACAACAGCTTTGTTTTTCTTTGGGAGAGTAAAAAGCGTTTGCTGTACTAGGTGGTTTGGGGGTTTTTTTTAGATCATTTTTGTTTTGCATAACTTTTTTTTTCCAGTTGTGTGTTGCTGTTGTTTTTAAAAGGGCTATGCACCTGACAAATACAGTATTTGCTTTTATCAGCCAGACTTAGACTTTGTAAAGTGTTATTTGTATGTAGGGTGTGTGGGCGCCCAAAGCTTTTGTTCTGTTGTTGTTGTTGTTGTTGTTGTTGTTGTTGTTGTTGTTGTTACTACCCCGCCTTTTTCTGTGACGGGATTCAAAGATGCATACAGTTAAAAACAACCATTAAAAATCAAGAACAATCTATCATTAAAACAAGAACAATTGAACATTGACAGAATTAAAATCATATACATATGCGGTATCTATTAAAGCCAATGAAATAATCGCAATAGAAACAGAATGGCACTATCCGTTTAATTAAAAGCAATCAATTCCCAGATGTCTTCATCTGCCAGCAGAAGGACAAGGAGGCAGCTAGTCTGGCTTCTCCAGGGTGGGAGTTTCCAAATCTTATTGCAAGCTTTTTATACTGTGCAGTAGTACCTCATGCACCAATCGCACCAATCCTGTACCTACTTGCTTCCAACATTACTTCAGAGTAAGCCCCCTTGAGGGACTTTCTTCTATGTAGGGCACATTAAATGATCGCCTTGTCAATACAGGTGTCTAAAACAGTGACAAAAAAATTAAATGGAAACAATTCAGAGATGTAGCAAAACATATATATATATATATATATATATATATATATATATAGGGCACTTTAAAATCAAACAATGTGAAATAAGCTAAAACAGAAAAGACTAAATCACCCAACAGACTTGTGGTTTGTTTTTGTTAAGCTTGTCCCTTTAGGTTAATGGTTGCAACCCTTAACTCCTCTTTGTTACAGGCATGGAAAGAAAGGTCTCCTCTAGCGAACCCCCTCCCCACCTTTTTTAGTGCTACCACTCACCCTTTCGAAGATGGCATGGGAGGTTACACTGGGTGCTGCCTGATGACCTGTTTATCTAGCATCCATCTTGATTTGTTTACAGAGAGATTAGATGACGTTCACTACCTGATAAAGAATTCTGATTCGTTTGAAGCTGGGTTAGATGATGTTGTGCCTACCATCTGAGATCATCATAGAGTTGGAAGGCATCCCCAAGGGTCATCTAGTCCAACCCCCTGCTCGAACCACCAGCCTTCTGGTTAACAGCCAGGTGCACTGACTCATTGTGCCACAGAGGTTACCCCGCATTCCCCCTGGTGCTTTCCCCCATCACTTTCTTTAATGAAGAAAGTCCAATATTTGGGGGAGCTGATGACGGACCGCTCAATCAGCTATCATTGTGCTGCCTGTGCCTGAACCTACATTAAAATGGACCCAGAATAATCAATTTAAATGGGAATGGGATAATGACTGTGCTGTGTGTGTGTGTGTGTGTGTGTGTGTGTGTGTGTGTGAGAGAGAGAGAGAGAGAGAGAGAGAGAGAGAGAGAGAGAGAGAGATTTCCCTTTTTAAAGCAAATTACATCATCAAGAGCCACAAGTTGTTTTGGGGTGACCTGAGTAGTAGTGACAAGACCACACTGTTTTCTGGGGAAACCAGAAGACTCCCATTTATGATAAAGAACTACCCGCAGAGGTCCTGGTCCTCTCTCTGCCCAATCATGCCACACAGACATGGTGATTCAGAAAGAACCTGGCTTTCAAAGGGTGGCAAGCCACAAGCCTTCTGCCTGCCCATTAAGTTGACTAGGAGGCATTGGAAAAACGCTCCTTGGATTGTGGCTTTGAAGAGAAACACCCAGCTGTGCCCCCCCCCTTTGGCTTATTTGGATACAGGTAGCTTTCAAATCTGCTGCTATGTGATGAAACTTTGATGGGAGACAGCAGGAATCATAAGTTGAGCAGGGCTGCGCTCCATGCTTTAATAAAATTGTTTTGGGATTACTAACCAGCAGGCAAGGCAGTAACGTCACAATGTAAGTCTTGTGGGGCCCCAACACAGCTAGCACCTTGTAAAAGTGACTTTCCCTTCCCGCTTTTGCAGAACTTTAGTAGAGCAAGTTAAAAGCCTTTCCCTACTCTGGTCTGCTCAACTCAACTCAACTCAACTCTGGTCTGAGTGTGCTGCCAGGCTCTTGTTATGACTGGGAGATGTACCTTTATTTAGCATTTGTGTACTGTATTTGAATTGGTCAGACTTTGCCAGGCCTAGCATTCAGTCTAGTTCTTGGGAAGATCCTTGAATGCTGAAGCAAGAGTATTATGGGAGGAATTCAGTGTTGCGCTAAGTGTTGTTTTTTTTAAGGGTACCCAATCGGTATGCAGTACTGATACCTTTTTTCCCTAGAAGGAAAGCACTGAAGGTGACCTTTCCATCAGGGAAAGGATTTTAGTTTTCCAGAGGGAATTACACCCTGTGATCCAGGGTCCGAATCCCCATAAAATCATGATGCTCACTGTATGACCTTGGACCGACCACAGAGTCTCAGCCTGTGTTACCTCACTTGGTTGTTGTGAGGGTAATATGAGGTGTGGGGGTGGGGGTATGAAAAACCATGTACGTCACCTTGAGGTGTTTGTAGGATAGAAATGTAATAATAAACCAAACTCTTAGAATTGTGTCCAATGCTCATCCCACTCATTGGACCCATTGAAAGTAATGGACATGACTAACTTACATACCGGTAGATTAATTTCACTGGGTTGTACCAAATGATAGTTCTACCCAGAATAGACCCGTTGAGATTAATGCACAAGTCTGATTTCGGTCCATTTATGTTAATAGGTTCTGCTCTTAGTGGAACTTAGTGGGCACAACACTTTACTTCTGCACCACTGTCGGTTACATATTTATTTGATAGATGCATTGCCTTAAAAATAAAACCCTGTCTTCCAAGTGCGTCATTTCCCCGTATGCTTCAGGTATCTATGTTTTGTCTGATTTTTAGCATCATGCATACATTTATTCACTTAAATCTCCTTTTGACCCACTTGCTGTTGTTGTTTAACCTTTTTTTCTTTTTTGCAAAAAATAAAATAAAATTGCTTCATAGAAGAAAGTGGAGGTGAGGTGATTATGTCACTGATTTCCAGCCAGACAGAGCTGCCATGTTAGACATAGCACTCATTTCCCCTTAAGCTGAACCCAGAAAATAAGATTGCTCGGCTCGGCTAAATGCAGCGAGTGTCCTTTCACAGCACCCACCTCCTCAAATTATCTAGCTCAATTGTATTGAGAATAGAAATGCAATAACAGAAGCACTCTTTTCGCCTTGCTATGAGGTGCCTTTTGCCACTGCAATAAGGTCTCGCCAAATATTGGAGTTGGATGCTGTTTCCTCGTTAAATAAAGGAGTTGCATAAGTTTAGCCTGTTTTGGACCCTGGATCTCTGCAGAGGGCTTCTGTTTTCAAACACAGTTGCTTTTCTTGAGACTGCAAACAATGCCACCTTGAGATCTCAAAGTCTGAGAAGGAATTTTTTTTTGTCTGTCTTCCTCCCCCCTCACTATATAGGCCACTTCTCTTCACCAGACGTTATAACTCTATAACTCCACCGGAGGGCAGCAAAAAATTACATAAGCCAGTTTTTAAAGCACAGCATGCTCTCCCTGAAAAGTTGAAGATTTAGGCATGGATGGTGTGTGTGTGTGTGTGTGTGTGTGTGTGTGTGTGGTGTCTAGTCTCCAAGCAGTGGGAGATATCGGGGTCCCATCACATGCCCTGTGGTTTCCTTGGAATGAAGCTTGCTGGAGACTGGTTTCTTTGTGATAAATATGGTTTTATTTACACTTCTTATTCTTCTTTGGCAATCACTCGTAGCTGAGTAAGATTGTCTTCCATAAACACGGTTTTAACAATGGGTCCGTAAGTGACTGTGGAGGCCAATTCTGGATCCCCATGCCCTTCCACAGTGGGGACATTGGTTTCCAGGTGGGAGTTGATCACGGTGTAGATTTGCCAAGCGCGCCTTCCTCTTAGCACGTTTTCCCCTTGTGTCCTGAGATTGAGTTTCTTCAAAGCCCATGATACCTTTGGTAAAGGCTGTTCTCCAACTGGAGTGCTTGCAGGCCAGTGTTTCCCAGTTGTCAGTGTTTATACTACATTTTTAAAAGATTTGCCTTGAGACAGTCTTTAAACTTCTTTTGTTGACCACCAGCATTACGCTTTCCATTTTTAAGTTCGCACACATATACGTAGGCTGAATGTAAGATAGGAGGTCTCAGGGCAGGAGCACCCCAACAGATATTTCTCCTTCATTCAGTTTTCTTTTTTTGGGGGGTGTCCCAAAGCCATAACATTGATTTCAGCACAGAACTTTGCAGCCTACTTGCTCAGAAGCTTTTCTGGCAAACAGAAGGTGCCACCTAAGCTGGTACAGTGGTACCTCTACTTACGAATTTAATGTGTTCCGAATGCACATTTGTAAGTCGAAAAAAATTGTAAGTTGGATCCCATAGGAATGCATTGGGAGAAAAAAATTCGTAAGTAGAAGCAACCCTATCTAAAAATTTGTAAGTAGAAAAAATCCTATCTAAACCGCATCCAAGATGGTGGACGGAGCTCCGTTCGTAAGTAGAAATATTCGTAAGTAGAGGTACCGGTACCACTGTACAACCAATTAATGGTGAAGAGGATTCTTTGGCTAATGTGGTTGGTGCCCTTGTAGTTCCTTTCATTGGCCAACACTTAATCCCTGTCTATTGTTCCCTAGCTCTCTAATTCAGGACTCGCCATGGGTGGCTCAAATGCAGATAATTGGCAATTTAATTTCAAAACAACTTAAAAGGTGTTGAGAGCTGGGAAGATCATCTCCTCCACACATACGCACAGATCAACCATATTTTACTTTTGATTGATGAATGCTCAAACCACATCCTCATACAACTATTACTTGCATCCATACAAGCCATTTAGAACACTCCATCAATGAGCTATTCTCCCCCCCCCTCTGTGCTGGATGGGATGTGTGCTTGTTGGGTGGACAGTTGAAGACTAATTGTGAACTTAGAGGATAAGTTATGATAGCTCTGTATCAGCCTTTCTGGGAGAACTCTGAAATTTGCAATATTAGAATAAGAAATATATATTTAGAGGATAAATCCTCAACATCAGCCCATACAGAACAGCGTATTCTGTGGCCACATAATTCTGTGTGGTATTTCTATGGGGTGGAGGGGTTGAGCCCAGAAACCTGGCGTGGGGTGTGTGTGAACAAATAGGATGAATGAAGTAAGCTGAAAAGAGGCATAGGTGGCTGAAATTCTGAACAGGAGCACTCCACGTTGCACTATTTTGTTGCAGGTACCACTTTTTTATATATCTACTCTAAAATAATTTACCTGGGACTAAACTTTAGTGTTTTACTTTTGTTCCCCCCACCCTCCATCCCACCTCTCCCTGCTCTGTTCCAAAATCAGAAACAACTGAACTAGGTAACAAGAAGGAACTGAAGTCCATGCCATTCATCACCTACCTCTCAGGCCTGTTGTCTGCCCAGATGCTGTCAGATGACCAGCTGATATCGGGTGTGGAGATCCGCTGTGAAGAAAAGGGTCGCTGCCCTTCTACTTGCCACTTATGTCGACGCCCAGGCAAAGAGCAGCTGAGTCCTACACCTGTGCTCCTTGAAATCAACCGTGTGGTCCCTCTGTACACGCTGATCCAGAACAATGAGACCCGGGAGGTGAGTGGAGCAGTAGATGAAACTGGGGAAGTTGGTAGAACATTCAATTTTCACACACCAGCTGTTCAAACTATATTAAAACACCTTCCTGTTGGGGGGCAGAAACTCCTATAATTCCCCTTTCATCACGTCTTTGTAAATACTCTTGAAGTGCTATTGTTTCTGTACCTTAGGCCTGTCTTGCTCCCTGAGTTCCATTTCTCTTCAGCCAATGCAAAACATATGGTCTGGTGTCCCTCTCAGCCAGTGGTGGAGTATTATAATGGATGTAAAGATACCTGAGTCCTGCTTTTCCTTTAGAACACATGGTTTATACCTGTGATCCTCTCAGTGACAGCACCATGGGGCTTGGCAGAAAGTATGCAGGCACAGTTCGTAGCAGTGTTCTGGTATTGTAACCCTGCAGTGAATTTGACTTTGTCCATGAAAGCCTTGGAACACACACTTTCAACTCAGTGCACAATATTTCATCAATAAAAGCATCATCAATTTATTTTTTGCTTTCTTTAGAAGAGTGCTAAACTCACTGTTTTCCTTTTTTTCTTCACACAAACAATTGAAAAAGACAGTGAGAGAGAGAAAACTTCAGCTGAGTACGAAAGGCAGAGGAGATCCTATTAGTGAGCAAGCCCAGAGAGCTACTACTTTATTAATCCATTTCAACTTTGCTCACTAAACTCCAACATCTCCTAGTCAGGCCTTTAAGATATATCAGACCAGTAACAGGCCTCCTCAAACAGACCATCTAAAAGCCCTCTGAAAAACCTTGTTGGTTGCTAACTTATTTCTGCAGACAATGCGCCTGGCAGACAAAACTGAGTCCGAATATCCTAGTGCAGGGGTTCCCAACAAAATTTTCTCAAGGACCGCTATCATCGAGCCGCTGTTGTGACAAGGACCCCCATTAATTCCTAATCCTAAAATTAAAAAGTGAGAGCCAAATTAAGAGTCTTTTTATTTATACGTTTTTTACAGTTACGATTTAGGTTTAATGGACACTGACAAGATCGGTTCGAGAGTCACTAACTTACTTGCTTGAACATCAAATGCATTATCTTCCTCTTCATCTGTAGGCCTTTGTCATTTTAACGAACCACTTTTTAACCAACGGTCCATTTTTAACTACGCGAACTGTAGCTTCCGCGAGAAACAACGCTTTGTTTACAAACACTACTGTTTTGCAAAGAGGCAGCGTGCGCCAGGGAGGAGGGAGGGGAATGGAGAAGACAGGGTACCTGCGCAGTAGCGCACAAATGAAGCCGACGCGCGCAAAGCATCTTGGGGAGGTGAGCGTTAGTAGAATGCACGCGCTGCCTCTTTGCAAAACAGTAGTGTTTGTAAAGCACCACCTAACGGCATACAGCAGAACTACTGTCTCTATCTAATTCTAGTTTTGCGCTAGACTCTGCTCATGCAGGAAGCGTACAAAACAAAAAATCTGTTATCATACGAAATATATTTAATGTATTTTTTTATTCTAATAGCATCTTGCGGACCCCTCTGGCATAGCTCGCGGACCCCTGGGGGTCCCCGGACCACCTGTTGGGAACCACTGTCCTAGTGATTGTAGAGCACACTGAACACAACAGCCAATCTGGCTTTGGCTGTACTTTGGCTCCACTTTGCTGAAGGAACAACTTATACAGTATTTTTTTGCTGCTTTGTTGTGGAATATTTAAAAAAAGAATGATGTAAGGCCAAATATCAATAGACTTGTCTCATCCAAAGGATTTTCAGACAATTAGTAGATCAACATGTATTTTAGGTCCATTGAGATTTTGGTGGAGCTGGCAGCATTGGAATAAGTTCAGGGCATAAAGTTGTATCTCAGTTTTGCCTGGAGGTCTGGGGTGCCTCAACCTACCTCATTCAGTCTGCTTGGCCTTGTACAGGCATAGGCAAACTCGGCCCTCCAGATGTTTTGGGACTACAACTCCCAACATCCCTAGCTAACAGGACCAGTGGTCAGGGATGATGGGAGTTGCAGCCCCAAAACATCTGGAGGGCCAAGTTTGCCTATGCCTGGCCTAGAGGCTGCTTGACTTTGTCTGAGAGTCTGCTGTAAATTTAGAGAAGGAAGAAAGAGTTGAGAATTGACTGCAAATCACTATGGTAGGAACTTAGCAGAACCAGGGCTGAAGGGTGGAGCAAGAAGACATTTGAAGGCAAAGGAGAACATGAGCTGGTGGGCAATGTAGGCACACTAGAAGAAGTGCTGCATTGATTCCACTGGTGTGCTCACACTGTCTCGACTTCACCGCCATCCAGTCATATCTTGGCAGTGGCAGTTATGCCAGTGTCAGGAGGGTGTCTCTGGAGCAGTGCTCTACCATTCTGGCTGCTCCTGGTTGTGAGGCAGGATGACAAAAAGGCAAACGATTGATGGTGAGCAGAGAAAGGAGATTCATGTCAACATTTTTTTTATGACACCTGAGCAGCAAACAGCAGGAATTTTGATGGTATCTCTGTCGTGTGCTTAAATCGGAGCCAAGCTCCTTCTCCTTCAATTCTCTTTTTAGCTAGAGTTAGGTAGTGTTTGACTCTCTTCTTAATTGATAGATAGATAGATGACCATTTTAACTTTATTTGCTGTCTTTGGTCCTCACTGGCTCTTATTGCTGCATTGTGGCATGCAAACACTTCGTTCTTCTCTGAGCTGGCCCTTAGCACCATAGAGACTTTAGGAAGCTGTTTCATCACAAGTTTGATTGGGCCCATCTGACCCAATATCACCTCCTCGGGCCCTCAATGGCTGCCTGGGGCCTTCTGCATCATCTGCAATCTGCTTTAACTGAAGGTACCAGGGATCCATCAGGGGGACTTTTCTGTGACTGAAGCACGCACCCTACCACTGACCTTTGATCCCTCTCCATACGGTATCTTTGTAAACCTTTGTAAATCAGGCTCCTTGAGTAAGGAAGTTTTGGTTTCCCTTTTGGCAGTGGTCTTTTCTAGCTATACCAGACATTTGGAAGCCTAAAACTAACAGCAGTTCTTTGCACCATCCAAATCTACATCAGTAGCCACACAGACTGTTTCTCTCTCACAACATCCCTGCTGTACCATCAAATTGCTGTCAAGCAGAGGCCAATGGAATGTGCCCACATGGCCACTGGAGGTCAGTGTTAGTCTAACAGGTGCAGGTGAACTTTCCTTGGTGATACTTCTTGAGGTTAGCTACTTGGCTCCTCTTCTTCCTTACTTCAAAACACTGAAAGAGCTTACATGTTAATTATATGTAGATTTATTTCCTCTCCCCCATGGCCCGTCTTCATCTCGCCTCTCACTCCCACAAACCAGGCCATTGTTTCTACCATCCCAAAATGACAGCCCTGTTTAAAGTCACTTACCGGTATTAGCACCGCAGCCTCCACTTGATTAAGGTGCTTGGAACACACCAGCTTGCAACAGCTGTGGGTGGGATGGGCGAAGTACAGGTCTGGAAGTAATCACAGGTAGTGAAGGTATGGCCACCGTTCAGGCCAAGCTGACCCACTCTCCTTTACCCCATGGCAGTGGCGTGGGAGGGGGCTGAGGGGGCTGTCACCCCAGGTGCAGTTTTTAGGGGGGGGCGCATCACAGCACCCTGCCCCACCGTGAGCTATTGCATCCTTCTCAGCACCCTCCAGCTTGGGGGGGGGGGGGCGGTGTGGTTGAGAAGGTCACAACAAACGTGCCCCATCCCCCCCCCGCGAGCCCAGTGCTGCTTTTGTGAGTGGCGCTGCTTGCAGGGAGGCTGCTGTGAGCTGTTGCGTCCTTGCCACGGCACTCTCCAGCTGGGTTCTCGGGCCAGGGCGCTTTTCTGTTGTGTCCTTCTCAGCCGCCCCCCAGCTGGAGGGCACCATGGGAAGGAAGCAACAACTCCTGGCACCCTCCCTGAGAGCCCAGCACTGCTAGCAAGAGCAGCATTGGGCTTGCAGGGGCCAGGGCGCATGACTGTTCATGGTGACCTGCAAGCCCAACATCATTTTTGCACTGGCTCCCTTCCCCACGACATGGCCTGGCAGGCCACCACCCCTTCTGCCGCTGCCTCCCGCCGCCATGACATGACCTTGTAGCCTGCCACTGCTTCTGCTACCACCTCCCGTCGCTGGGGTAAGGCCTTGCAGGCCGCTACTTCTTGTGCCTCTGCCATGAAGCCTTGCAGGTTGCTGCTGCCACCACCTGCTGTGGCCATGATGAGGACTGCAAGGTTGCCAATCTGGCAGTCCCAGATTATTTCTCTTCACTATCGCCATAGCTGCCAAGTCTCCCATTTTCCCCAGGAAAACCCCTTTTTTACTTACCTTTTCCCGGTGGTCCCCCGTATCATTTCGTCTCCCGTTTTTCTCCATGATTTTCTCCTGCCGGCGGCCATTTTTTTCTTTCCGATTTCCCCTTCTATGGGCACCAAAAATGGCCGCCGCCAGCTTCAAAAGTCACATCTACGCATGTCTGGAAGTGCATAGACGTGACATCCGGTGTTGGCGGCGGCCATTTTTGGTACCCATAGATGGGCGGAGCAACACCGGAAGTTGCGTCAGTGCACTTGCTGACATGCGTACAAGCGACTTTTGAAGCCAGCGGCGGCCATTTTTGGTGCCTATAGAAGGGCAAAGTGACACCGGAAGTTACATCGACACAACTTCCGGTGTCAAATGGCTGCCGGTCCCGGATTCTGCAGTCTGGAACTTGGAAGGTAAGACTATCGCTTTACTTTGAATTGTCCTGAATTTGGTAGTTAAGCAAAAAAAAAACCATAAGTCCTGTTTGGATGCATTTTGGCTTCCCTGCTGATGAAAGTGACAGTGTGGTGATTGATCATATCATCATTTATCAGTTTTAGACCCTTAAGTAGTAGCAGTTGCCAGGACATTACCCTGTTCACCTCTGCATAGTTCCATTCTTATTTCAGACATCACAATATATTGGTATGTCACAATGTTTAGCTGGTGATATATCACGATGTTGAAAACCAGATATTGCCCAGCCCTAGCGCCCATAGCAGTTTTATCAATATATGAGTACCAGAAGCACCTCATTTTAACACACACACAAACACACACACACACACACACACACACACAGAGAGAGAGAGAGAGGTACACACACTTATAATAATAATCAAAATGAATAAAAAAATTAAAAAATGTCCTGTGGCACCTTAGAGACCAACTAAGTTTGTTCTGGGTATAAGCTTTCTTGTGCATGTACACTTCTTCAGATACATGCTTCTTCAGATACACACAAAAGCTTATACCCAGATCAAACTTAGTTGGTCTCTAAGGTGCCACTGGACTTAAAAAAAAATATGTTTTTATTTATTTTGACTGCATCAGACGAACACGGCTTCCTACCTGAATCATGATGATGATGATGATCTTGCAGCCCAGACACAACTTCCAGTCCCACTTTCTCCAAGCAAGATGCCTTGAGCATACAATCCATATCTCCTTAGGATAGCCACTTCATCTGAACTAACTTTTATGATATCTGGAAGGAAAGGTGGTTGTGCTGGCAGTGCAAATCCTTCTTAAAAGCTCCACCAGACCTGCCTCCCTGCAACTGGGCTGGAACACTGCCCAGCTGTTGCAATGGAACATCTGAAGGAAGTGTGCAGAGGCACTTCTGTTACCTTTGCACAGAGGTGAGGAACTTTTTTTCCAGCCCAAGGGCCACATTCCCTTCTGGGCGCCTTCTGAGGTCCACATGCCAGTGGCCAGTGGCATGTGGAGCTAGAGACAAAAGTGTGTGTAGCAACAAATGTAATCCACCCCTTTGCACAGTTGGCTAGTTTCTGCACACACACCAATATCCTCCATCCAGGCAAGCAAGAGGCATTATCAGAGTTCAAGGAGACACATCTAGCCATGCAAAAAGCATCCAGGGTGTGAAATGCAACTGGTGGTGGCTTGGGGAGAATTCTGAGGGCAAGTCCGAGAGGCCTGGGGACTGCATTCATCTCCCAGCCAGAGCCTCACCAGCAGTGGTTTTCTTCTAGAAAAAAAGGTCCAGTACTCACCATGAGGGATGTGGGTGGCGCTGTGGTCTAAACCACAGAGCTTAGGGCTTGCCGGTCAGGCCCGTGACAGGGTGAGCTCCCGTTGCTCAGTCCCAGCTCCTGCCCACCTAGCAGTTCGAAAGCACGTCAAAGTGCAAGTAGATAAATAGGTTCCGCTCTGGCGGGAAGGTAAACGGTGTTTCCGTGCACTGCTCTGGTTTGCCAGAAGCGGCTTTGTCATGCTGGCCACATGACCTGGAAGCTGTACGCTGGCTCCTTCGGCCAGTAAAGCGAGATGAGCGCCACAACCCCAGAGTCGTCCGCGACTGGACCTAACGGTCAGGGGTCCCTTTACCTTTACTCACCATGAAGTTGTTACAGTAGGTGCCACACTTTTAACCAGTGCTTTTCTTCTAGTACAAATTGAGCATACCTCCCCCCCCCAAAAAAAAGCACTGGTCACCACCCTCCCTTGGCTTCCTACTCCAGAAAACTGGCCTTGGGCACCTGTGGTTTCCCCAATCCCCTCCTCTGACCCTCTGGAATTAATCTGCTGCATTAATTAGGAGGGGTCTGTGAAGGGTGATGCTTCTCTCCCTGGCAGCGCAGCTTGAAGAGAACTGTTCCCAGATCTCGAGACAGAAGCCAGCTCCTAGAATAAACCAACCAGACACTGACTGATTAGTCCCTGCAGAAAACACCCCAGCCCTGTCCTGAGCAGGGGGACTGCAGGAGGTGGGGAGTGGAGGCAGCATGCTTGGGATGTGTGGAACGGAGTCCAGAGGGGACAAGTCGGGTGTAGCAGACGGCATGGCTGTTGAGGTGGGGCAGGTTTTTGTGCTGCAGTATGGAAGGCAAAATCACACTTGAGTTACACCCTAGGCAAAAAAAAAGGGGGGTGCCCTTATTTTGTGGGAAGAGGAGCGGGGTTTTTGCCAGCAGACAATGGGTAAACATTAAGGACAGTGATCAGCGTAGTTGTAGGGGCCTCTCCTGACATCATGTTTTCCTTTTCCAGAGCACTTTTGGAACAGTTCCTGTGGAGAAATGCATGCACAAAACTTTATGTGGGGATGGAAAATCCCCACATACTGTATTTCTTTTCCTTTTCCCCCTTTTTCCCTCTCCTCCTCCTCCTTCTCTCCCCGCCCCCTCCAACTTTTCTTCATGAAAGATCCATGAGCAGGAAATTGCAGGACTTCTTGTTTGCTACTTATGGATCCTACCTGGAAAATCCACTTTAATATTCCATTCTGGCATGTGGTTTTCCACATGGAGGGTGGGGACCTTGTTTGGCTTGGTGAAGCTGCTATGTGGAGACTGTTGTTTCTCACCCATTAGCCATGGCTGCAGCCACCCTCCTCCTCCCTCCCTCCCTCCAGTTCTTATGGAGCAATCCAAATTTAAGGAAGCCAGCATAATTCATGCCGGGGTAGATTGTGCTGGGGCAATTTACCCCCCACCCCCATTCCAAACTCAGCTCAGGGGCAGTTCTGCTGCCTGCTGAACTGACCCAAGCCTGGCAGAGGAAAAACAAACCTTTAAAATAGAGTCTGATGTGCCACACTATTTTTGCCATTGCAGCTTCCATGGCATTGCTAGGTTATGTGATTGAGCTGAATGGAGCTTCTGCTCTGGGGGAAGTTTTCCAACTGTACATGTGGAGCTTCAGTAACAGGCAGTGTGGGCTCACACAGGGCCGGCGCGTCCATTTAGGTGAACTAGGCCATCGCCTAGGGTGCCAAAATGGAGGGGGCGCTGCCCAGCCTGCTCCCCAAACCCCCCAGCCACCGCCCGCCACCGCCGCCCTCGCCTGTGGCTTCATTTCTTATTTTTTTTCTTCTCCCGACGTTGCTGGGCGAGGGGTGGGCTAGCGAGGCGCCATGCAAGGTGAGGCAACTGCCTCAAATGGCAGGATCCACAGAGGCAGTAGATCTGGCTTCCAAGGAGTGTCCTGCTGCAGTGGCAGCAACAATTGCAGCACACTCCTTGGAGGTTGGATCTGGCGTCTCCCCAGCACCCCCCCCCCATGTCACTTCTACATCAGCCTCTTGGCGAATAGGAGATGCTTCCCACTCTGCTTCCCGATATAGATTTCTCTCCCCACCCCACCACTGCTTTATCCTAAGTGTGGCTCTTCACTCATCCCTGGGGTGGGCATTTTCTGGTTCGCCTCAGGTGCCAACATTTCTTGGGCCATCCCGGTGACAACCAAGTGGGACAGTCACTTCTTCGGCTGCTTTTCTCATCACTCTCCTGTTTTCAGCTAGCCTTATTTTTTTCTTGTTCCGCCGGAGCACAAGAGGCTGGTTGGGGCAGGCTTTTCTCTAGAGACCAGAACCACTATTTCCCCCTCTTGCTGTACCTTACAGGAGCAGAGTGTTCTTCAGCCATAGCTTCAGGACTGATGAGATCCTACAAAGCAGGATCCCCACTACCATTGCTCCCTGAGTTGATTGCAGTTCTATATCCCTCTTGGATTTGTCTGGGGATCTGAACAGGATGTTATGCAAGTAGGAATGGATACTTGTACCCACCCACCCCACCCTGCCCAGTTCTGAGTTGGGCAACCACCACACCAGTAGCCCGCTTGTTTGTTTGTTTGTTTGTTTGTATCAATTTCTGTTAGAAAGTTTTCAACATAAAACACAATAAAAGCCAAACTGACCTAGAGGAAAAAAGCAAGAATAAGAAATGAAAGAAAAGAGAGAAGAAAGGGAAGAAAAGTGAAAGTGAAAGCAAGGCCCTCTATCACAATTATATCTTAGCCGTTATTCCACACACAGAAGAGTGAACCTTCTCCCCATCTTCTCCCTAGCCTCCCACCCTGAGGGATCCTTTCCACTCTGCCTCTCACAAAGATCCCCTTTTCTTTCGTCTATCAACCTCCCATGTCTCCTTCATTAATCCAAATTAGGAAGCTTCGAAAAGCAAAGCATAAATATAGATAGAACAGGAAGAAAACAAGTATTCGAGATCATAGAAAGATAAGAAGAGAAAGAAAAGAAAGAAAAAGAGAGGCTTCCGATTCTCTGACTGCTAATTATGACAATTATCCAAAATATTCAAAGTATGCACTCCAGGATAACATCTATCTGTATTGTCCGGATGTTTCTCAATCTGCTAGGCCTTGTTTTCTCAATCTTCCATTCCAGACTTCTCAAATTCTCCCCTTTCCACTCAAAAACTCCAAAAGTAGCTCTTCATTATTATTTTTCATAATTAATGAATTTTATTGTATTAATCATAGTACACTCTTATATACATCATATACGTTTTTGTATACGTATACAATATTCCATTTCAAATTTTGAAAATTAAATATTATTACAAATTCCAAAAATCTTCTTGTCGTTATTGTTTTTTCCCATTCCAAATAGTTTGCTGTGTTTCAAATCTATATACTGCATTAAGATTCCATAATAATAATAATAATAATAATAATAATAATATATTAAAAATGTAAATGTAAAAATGAAAAGAAAGAAAAAGAAAAAAGAAAACTATATATATAAATAAAAAGTAAAAATCAAAAAGTAAAAAGTAAAAAAAAGTTGGACTTCCCATCCCCTCTTGAAGTGCATATTAGTATTATCGATGTACCTGCTTTTATCATCGTATTCTTACTTTCTTTCTTTTTTACATTCATATTTTCCTACACAGTTTATGTTACATTATACATGAGTCATTCAAGCGCTGCCATGGAGATCACATCATTATTATTATTTCCTTGTAGGTACCTCTTAACCATATCCCAATTTTTCACAAATGTTTGTTTTGATTTCCCTCTCAGAATGTATGTTAATTGAGCCATTTCTGCAAAGCCCAAACGTTTATTCTGCCATTCCTTTACTGTTGGGGTCTTGTCCCCTTTCCAGTTTGATGCTATTAATAGACGGCCGGCTGCTGAGGCGTACAGAAATATTTCTCCTTTGTTTACAGGAATATCATTACTCAGAATTCCAAGGAGAAAGGCCTCTGGTGTTTTTTTTTTATGAAAGTTGTTCTAAAGATCTTTTTCAAAAGTAGCTCTTCAATGATTATTATCATTAAATGTCCAAAATAGTCATTCTCTAGTCCAATGTGATGAATTTCTCCCCGAAGGTTTTGACAAATCTTAAAAATGTAATAGTCTAAACTTATTTGCTTGTTGTATCTTCATTAATTCATACTCAGTTCCATATATTCCAGTCCCACTTCCTGTTGGCCATGCATTTTCCTGATCTAAAGGAAAATGGAAAAACCCTCCCACTATTTCCATTCTTTTTCTAGACCGGTTGTCAAGAGCTTAGAGGCATTTCCCCCCCCCCTGTTTTTGCTTCAGTTTGTACATAAGGCCCTTTCTCTCTCAGCTCCATCTCTGCCATCTCCGGTTGTCCTTGTTCATGAATTCATTCATCTCTTCTGGCATTACAGCAGCATCCTTTGTATGTTTAATGCTCCAGTCCAGATAGATGTATGGATATCCACTCCAATTCATTGTCTGCTGTTACCCATTTTGTCTGCTGTTAGCCACATCTTTTTCCACAGGTCCTGTGCATTCTCTAGTCTGATGTATCTTTGATCCAATCTCTTTAACGTTCTACACATCTCAGCTCTTAATTCTGTCAGCTGTTCATCTAGTAGTTATTGCATGATACCAATGATTAATGAGGCATTCAATGTTGTCTTTCCCATGTTGGTTTCCATTAATCTCCCCCTTGGCAGTCTCTGCTTCCAGGAACTTGTACGCATTCCTTTCTCACACAGATAAGGTTCCGTTTAGTATTCGCAGCTAACACAGCACATACAAGACGCAGACTTAGAGGCAGTATAAAATGAAGATTTAAAACAGACTTGACTCTTATCAGTTGTATTATTTTAAAGTCATCAGTTATTAAGCTTTTTTTTGTCAATTATTTTTATTAATTTTCCAATTTTAACCCAAGTATACAAATCCCAATTAATTCCAAACTAATACAATTTCATTAAAGTGGTTTCCGGCATGCTGTGCTTAATGCGTCCATTATGATTCAGTATTACTGTGTTTCATATTTTTTATTAACTTCTAGTTGTATTCCATTTAACAAATTAATCACTTAGACAACAGCTGAATTCTTAATGATTTCTATTCTATTATTATGTTACTTGACCTTTCATAGAACTTCAAGTGAGAAACTCTAATTCTCCCCCCCCCCCCAAGTCTGTGTGTGACAATATAATATGTACAATTGTTGGTTTCATTGACCTTGTATGCTGCCCTGTCCTTGAGCTTCTCCCGCTGCTGTTGTTTCTTTCCTAGTGTAATTGAGGGTGGAGCTATGATCTCATGGTTAGCTCCTAATTGCTTGCCTTAGCTCCATCCCATAATGCTCACACAGTTTCAGATAAACAACAGTCCACTCCTTCCCTTTGATCAGTTCAAATCTAGAAGATTTGCCATTCCCTCCTCAGTCTGGGAAAGTGGAGCTGTTTCAAGCATATCTGCTGAACTTTTCTTTTGATTCATCAGCATCCTAGGAGCCCCTGCCCACCAGAATACTTTCATCTTTACAGTTGCATTTTAGTTTTGGCCAGTATTCTTCCTTTTAGGTTATGTCTCAACTCCCCTTAGTCTCTTTTCTTTTTCCGTTGTTTTTTTGGAGGGGATCAGCTTTAGGTTCTCAACGTGATCCATTCAAACAATAGAGCTCCCCCCCCTTCATTCCCTTTAAACCACACACAGCTTCAACTCTCTCTTTTTAATCTCAATATTACACCATCCAGCAATCAATCCTCACTTGTGTATCTTTAAAACTTGCACTTGGAGAGGGTTGCCAAATCATAAATATAGAAACTACCGTAATATAAACAATAGGGCTTCCCGTTCCACCAACCACCTCCAAAACAGAATAAAATCTTTTCTCAATCTCAAGCCTCAGATTGGTGCAGCTGGATAGTCCACAGTTCTGGTAATCACATCTCCTCTGGCATGTGCCATGCTTTATGACGATTAAGATCCAATTATTAGGAGAACCTCTGCTTCTGAATGTCAGTATTGGGGGGGGGGGCTTTTGTCAGACGAAGTGCTTACCCAACACCTCCACCTGCCCCTATGTTCCATTCGGGAGCAAGCCATGAAGGCGGTCCACAGGTAAGCCTGTTCCTCCCATGCCTTGGGAGGCATTCCAAGGAATGACTTAAATGCTTTCATTCCCTTTTCTTCATCTGTTTCCTGCTTGGCAGGGGGTTGGACTGGATGGCCCTTGTGGTCTCTTCCAACTCTATGATTCTATAATCTGCGTCTCTCTGCAATGTTGAGAGAGCCTCCGCCATTCAGGCAGACAGGAATCGGAAACCTGTAATTAAGTTAAGGTTGTTGTTTTTGTTTTGGTTAGCCTGTTAATTAGTGCTATTATTATTATTATTATTATTATTAAAGTTTTTATTTATACTTTTCAAGTTTATACCTTTCATTAGTTTTACAGTCAATTTATTTAACATTTCAGAGTTTGACTTCCTTCCCCAACTTTATGTGGTTCCTTAAATTTATTTTTTTAAATATTTTCTGCATATGCAAATTCATTTAATTTTCTCATTTATCAACTTTAAATAGATACTCTTATGAAACTGCAGGTTACTACAATAATCCTGCCAATGTTTTTATCCATTTGCAGTTTATCGGTAAATATTCAATAAAGTATTTTCATTCTTTTATAAAAAGTTTCTTATCTTGATTTCTTATTCTTCCAGTAAGTTTCGCCATTTCTGCATATTCCATAACTTTTTGTATCCATTCTTCTTTTTCTGGGACTTCTGCTTCTTTCCACCTTTGGGCAAGTAGCATTCTCGCTGCTTTAGTAGCATACTAGTGCTTTTTCGTACCCCAGCAGTCTGTTAGTTTTCTGGTTGCTAATTAACTGGCAGACGGAAAATCCATTTCATATTTGCTTCCAGTCTTAGAAATAGTTAAAAGAAGGTTTTGTCTACTTGGTGCCCTGATTTAAGGGCTATTATGAGGTGTGTTGGTCCAGTGAATATTCCTTGCTCGAGAAGAACCTTTACCCCCCAAAAAACTTTCTCTCTCTGGCATGACAAATGTCTTCTTCTGAGCATGTGAGGCTTATTTCTGAACTCCCTTATTTGGTAACTTAGATATTACCATGGTTGTCCTCAACCACCGTATAATTATCTCTGCTGACTGGAGTGTCAGCAGGCCATTTTCCTCCCCAGAAGTTCCAAAGGCAGCCAAAGTGGTAGCTCCCCTTAACAAATAACCTGTAAACCCCCTTAGAACCTTTGCAGAGCCCCATAAGCCTGGACAATAAACTCCTTAGGTCATCTAGAAATCAAGGAAGAAGAAACTTTCTCCCCCACAGAAGGCCCAGCAATTGCTACAAGCAAAGACTTGTGGAATTCCTAAATTCTGTCTAAATCAAATCGTAGACACAGGGCATCCTTCTCTTGTTTTCAGGGGTGCGGCTCTGTTACATCCTGTCAATCAAATGTCCTCCAGCTCCCTTGAGTAAAAACTGAGATTGGTTTCTTACAGTGAATTTCTGTTTGAAAATAAGACTGGAAGGCATTCTTCCCAGCCCCTTTCCTTTCTCTCTCTGCATTCATGTCTTTTGGGTGGGTGGGATGATGGTGTAATAGGGTTGGATTACATTTGAGTTTTCCCCTCCACCGACATGACCTACTTGATGTTCGTTTGGTTGGTGAGAGTGTGATGTTACACAATTCTCAGCTGGCGTATATGTGTCCACTGTGGCAGTTTTTTTGAAACAGACATGACCATTTTGGGCTATGGGTGGAGGAGTTGTTTTTAGCTCTGCCAGTTCAATCTGGAAGGCTCCTGCCAGTGGAAGAAGAGGCAAGAAACTTCAAAGGGCCCTGCCTATTTGGTCCGATGGGAGGAGTCTTCCTGTCAGAACAATGTCCTCTGGTCTACTCTTCAAATAGAAATTCATGGTAAGAATTTCTGCCCAGTTATTACAAAAACGCATATATTAGATAAAAGTGTGAATTTAAGAAGAATATATTAGGGGAAATAGCATACATAAAAGCTTTCTATTAGGAGAGATTGCTTGTAACAACAACAAAAAATTGTACAGCAGCACTAAGACCAACTAAGTATTTTAAAGACCAACTAAGTTTTTTATTTTAGTATGAGTTTTTGTGTGCATGCACACTTCTTCAGATACACCTGCACACGAAAGCTCATTCCAAAATAAAAAAACTTAGTTGGCCTTTAAGGTGCTGCTGGAACAATTTTTTTTAATTTGTTTCGACTACGTCAGACTAACATGGCTACCTACCTGTAACTAAAAAATTGTACATTAGTCAAAACTGCAAATAAAGTATTTTTATTAGGAGAAATGCACACTAAAATACTGATTTGTTTTCTCTGTTTTCTTTTAAATTGTTTATGCATTTTCCCCAGTTTTATATTTACACATCATATTTCCATCCTTATACAATACCGTGTTTCTCATATTATAAGACACGTCTTATATTTATTTTTTCCTCAAAAAAACACACTATGGCTTATTTTCAAGGGATGTCTTATTTTTTTCCTCCTCCTCCTGCCGTGGCCAGCATTGCTGCTGCTCCTATCACTATGTCTTATTTTCGGGGTATGGCTTATATTCCTTGAATGCTTAAAAATCCTGCTATGGCTTATTTTATGGGGATGCCTTAAAATATGAGAAACAGGGTATTTTACATAGACTTTCCCACCCAGCTTTCCATAGCAGTTCTTATATATCTTATTTGGCTGCATAGCCAATAATTTATGCACCCTATCCCCCCCCCTCCATATCTTTGTTGTTGTCAACTAGTTACAGGTAGGTAGCCGTGTTGGTCTGAGTCGAAACAAAATATTTAAAAAATCCTTCAGTAGCACCTTAAAGAACAACTAAGTTTTTATTTTGGTATGAGCTTTCGTGTGCATGCACACTTCATCAGATACGTATCTGAAGAAGTGTGCATGCACACGAAAGCTCATACCAAAATAAAAACTTAGTTGGTCTTTAAGGTGCTACTGAAGGAATTTTTTTATTTTGTTGTCAACTGTTGTTCATAAAGTTTCCCCTGCTTCGAAGTTAAATTTAACGTCGTATCTTTTTTAAATATTCCCCAAATATTTCCCACTTATCCCTTGTGTGTTTTTCATCTTTATTTCTTATTTTAGTAGTCATGCTTGCTAGTTCTGCATATTCTGTTAATGTGTACAACCATTGTTCTTTTCCTGGAGTCTCTTTTTGTCTCCAATTTCTAGCATACATTATTGTTGCTTCTACTGTTGTGTACAATAATAAATTGTGTCTTATTTGGTATCTCATCACCAATTAAACTCAGAAGGAATGCTTCTGATTTCTTAGGGAATGTAAATTTAAATATCTTTAAATATCTTTTTTAGCCATTTTATACAATCTCCGAATAATCTTAGGCACATTTACAGCACCACCACAGATGTATAAATTATCCTTCTGCTTCTAAGTACAGCTTGGAACCTCTTTTGTACATTTTGACCATCAATTTGGTAGGCATCAAATACCACCTATAAAACATCTTTTGCATGCTTTCTCTTCTCAGATAACAGGCCAAAAAGTTCATGGTTTTATTCCAAAGTTTTTCCCATGCTGAGATTTCAATGGTATGCCCAATGTCTATTGCCCATTTTGTCATTGCCTCCTTGATCAGTTCATCTTCAGTTTCCCATTCTAATTAGAATTTTATATGCAGTCGTACCTTGGCTGTCGAACAGAATCCGTTCTGGAAATCCGTTCGACTTCCAAAAATGTTTGACAACCAAAGTGTGGCTTCCGATTGGCTGCAGGAGCTTCCTGCACTCAATTGGAAGCCACGGAAGCCGTGCCAGACATTCAGCTTCCGAAGAACGTTCACAAACCGGAACACTCACTTCTGGGTTTGCGGCATTTTTGAGCCAAAATGTTAGAGTTTCAAGGTGTTTGGGATCAAAGGTACGACTGTGTTTTGGAAATTATTATTTTGTTTCCCAATACCACTTTTTCAGATTCTGATCCTCCTTGTACAAATCCTCCTTCTTCCTTCTTCCTAAAGACCTCATTTAGTTGAAAGTATTGAAACCAGTCAGTTACCAAATTCTGGATTTGCTCCCCCCTTTTTTAAGTTTTATGATGCCCTCTTTATATTGAAGAAGTTCCTTATATGTTCCCCAGTCTCTTTTCATGTTTAGTTTTTTTTTTCCTGCCACTGCTTCAATGGGTGAAATCTAGAATATCTTATGTCTTTCCCAGACATTGTATAGGCTCCTCCTTATAACATGGTTAAGGAATCCTGGAATCCCTTATGTACCTTAGCTTTATCCTAATGAAGATATGCATGCAATCCATAAACTAAGTCTGTTCCCTCTAAGTCTAATATGTTTACATTCTTCAGTTCTATCCACTCCTTCATCCAACACAAAATGCTGACTCATAATATAATTTCAAGTCTTGGAGGGCAAACCCCCCTCTATTCTTTGCATCAATTAAAATTTTATATTTAATCTGTGGTTTCCCCTCCCCCCGCCATATAAAATTTGATATATCTTCTTTCCATTGCTTAAAGCAGTTATTGTTATATTAAAACAAGAAGATCATCTTGGGAAGGACTTTGATTTTGATTGCAGATACTCTTCCTAACAGTGACAAATCCATTTGATTCTATTTTTGGAGGGTTTTAAAAATTTCAATCCAGGCTGTACTATAATTATCTTGGAATAAATTCAGATTTCTGGGTGCAAGCCACACTCCTAGATACTTAACTTTTCTTTTCTACTTTTATTCCTGATATCATTTCTAGTTCTTCTTTTTCTTGCTTTCTTAGGTTTTTTATTATCATCTTAGATTTCTCTTTGTTGATATAAAATCCGGCCAAATTACCAAATGTTGTTATGACCTCCAATGTGTTAGGTAAGCTTTCCAATGGGTTGCCTAATGTTATTACTACACCATCTGCAAAGGCTTCGAGCTTATAGAGTGGCTGTCCTACATGAATCCCCATTATTCCCTTTTCCTCACAATCTTCCTAGCAACCACTTCCAATACTGGGATAAACAGTAATGGAGATAGAGGGCACCCTTGTCTGGTACCTTTAAAAAATGTTAAATTCCTCCATAATGTTGCCATTAATGATAATGTTTGCCCACTGTTCCTTATATACAGCTTTAATTCTGTTATCAAATGCTAATCCAAAATCCATATATACTATAACTTTCTTCATAAAAACCCATGAGACATTATCAAATACCTTCTCTGCATCTAGGAACAGTAGTGTTGCTTGCTTTTCATTTCTCTTTTATAGGTATTCAATTATGTTCAAGATGTTCCTAATGTTGTTTCTTATTTCTCTAGATGGCAAGAAGCCTGCTTTGTCTTTGTGGATAAATGTGTTCAATACTTCTCCCAGTCTTTTAGGCATAATAGTTGCATATACAGTGGACCCTTGGTTTTCGAATGTAATCCATTCTGGAAGACTGTTCGACTTCCGAAACATTCGAAAACTGAGGAGCAATGGGCGGTCGGCAAAATCCATTGAGAAAAAAGAAAAACACTCAGTGGAAGCTGTTCGACTTCCAAGGCGCGTTTGAGAATGGAAGCAATTACTTCCGGGTTTGAGGCGTTCAGCTTCTAAAACATTCGGCTTCAGAGGTGCTCAAAAACTGAGGTTCCACTGTAACTTATCTTTATTTAATAGGGGTATTGGTCTAAAGATCTTTGGTTGCTAAATAGTTTTCATGAGGCTTTAAAAAATAAAATAAAAAAATCACAAACTGCTGCAGAATGTGGAGATTTAAGATTGCAAAAATGACTAACTGATAACACTAAAATTGACAGATCCTACCATCCCTACACTTTGCCCAGTCATTATTTAGGATGAGATCTTTTTCTGCTCCCCCCCCCCGGTCTCGTGAGTACATGCCCCGGATACGTAGGACAGGTGGTGTCTCCCCCCATTTGCAGAGCCATGTCATCTAGAAAGCCTGCATGTTGAATATATGTGCTTCCATCATCCATCATTCATCACACTCACAAACACACACCCTACTCAAATGAGGGATTGTCCCTTCTTTTGCAGCTGGAAACTATCCCCTAATTGCTGTGTTTTGCCAAGGTTCTGAGCAACAACAGCATGAACAGCAACAAAAAGATCCTCTGCTATGGAGACTTTGATTAATGCACACTTCTCCTCCCTGCACCTGCTGGACATGCATACAGGCACACCCACACCCAGAGCAGCCCCTTTCCATGTGAGCATGGATTTCTTCCCACTCCCCTCTCCTCCACCTACAACCCTGCTAAAGAGAACAGAAACACTTTTCTTCCATTCTCCACCAAGGATTCTTTGTCAACCTTTGCTCAGGTCCTGAGTCTCAGATCCCAAACATTTGTCCAGATCGTTCACTGAAGAAGCCTGGAAAAGATAGCACAGATAGAATAAATTTTGGGTTGATTTGTCCAATAACTGCCAATAAGAGGTGTCTAGTACGGCTCCTACTTTCTTTCTTTTTAAGACGAGAGCGTGTAACTTCTGGTACCCAGAGGCACAAGATGTAACCATCTTTGTTCATGGAGGCCCAGGCTATCTCTTAGCCACCAAGCCAGTTTTAAGGTACTGCTACTTGCATATAAAGCCCTAAATAACTCTAGACCAGGTCACCTGAATAAACAGTGTTTCCTTTCACTGCAGATCCTTCAGTACAGGTGTGATACTAGCTCAATATGGAGTACCAGTCTGCATCTCGGGTGCACTGTTCAGAACCAGCTGCAAGGGAAGCTCCACATAAAGTTCATTACAGTAGTCCAGACATGAGGTAACCAATCCATGTGTCACTGTGGCCAAGTTGTCCCCATTCAGGGAAGTGCACAGTTGATGCACCAGCCGAAGCTATAATTAGGTTCAGCTGGTGTGTCAGCTGCGCCTTTACCTGGACAGGGATAACTTTGCTACCAGGAGTTCAACCTCATCCATATCAGGCAGGATCCTCAATGCTCAGACCTAGGAAGCACTTGCCCATAGTGTGTCTGTTTTAACAGGATTCAGCTTCAGCCTTTTGACCCCACCACTGCATCCAGGCACTGGTTCAGCTTATGCATGGCCTCTCCTGACACATTTAATAGAACTGAGTGTCATTAGAATACTGATGGCAATATGTCGCAAACCTCCTGATGAATGCTTCCAACAGTTTCATATACAGTGGTTCCCGAACTTTCCGGCCAACTCCACCTCGTGCAATTGATTGTGCTACAAATGTTACCAGTAACCTGCTTATGCATTGTCTTGTGCAGAAACGTTCCAATGGTGTGGAACAAGTATACTACTTGTATACTACTAAGTGACTTTAACTTAGCATTGGATGCAACCCATTGTTCTGCATTTAAAACTGTTTTTGCACCTTCTGTTTCCTCTTGCCTTGCTTATTTAAACAGAAAGAAAGAAAGAATTCTCTTTTTTTATTTCCTTCTTTTTATTTCCTTCACCTGCCACCACCTTCCCTTCCAGCACTGTTCTACAGCATCTGATCTGCCCTTTGTAGCAATCTGTCCTCTGCTGGCTGAGAGATCCCAGTGACTTCAGAGTCAATCAAGGGTAATTGATAGCAGGCATTCAGGGGCTCCCAGTAGGCAATCGTGGTCACTACTGTGGAAAGAAATATGAGTCATGTCTCGTGAGTACCAGCCCAAGGCAAGGATCCAGCCTCCCTTGCCCCCGGCCAAATGTCTATTACATAGCTGCCAGGTTTTCCCTTTTCTCGCGAGGAAGCCTATTCAGCATAAGGGAAAATCCCTTAAAAAAAGGGATAACTTGGCAGCTATGGTCTATTAGCAGGAGGGCTGGTGCATGGCATGTGTTTTCTTCTTGGAGGGGTGGAGCAGACAGCAGGATCAACCAAGGAGCTAGTAGAGGTGGAGCTGAGACAAGCTGCCTCTCTTCTTCCCAGATGTTGGCTTTCTTTTGGCACAGATGCAACTGTTAAGTAGACAGTTGTTCTGGAAGCAGAGATGCAATGTGAGCTCAGGCGTAGAGGGAGGCTCACAAGGGGAGCCAGAGCCTCACAGTAACAGACACGAAAGTGTCTGCAAGCAGCATTTCTCCTGCCGGAAGCAGGCCTAAGATCCATGTGGCTGCTTGTTACATGGTTGGCAGGAAACAGGGTGCTTTATAATGAAAGTTGGAGCTAATAAATGAGCAGTTTGCTTTGGTCAATTGGGAGCATCCATTGGCAGGCTTTCACTTCCGGTTATGGGAACACAGGAAACTGTCTTCTTCTGAGTCAGATCACTAGTCTGATCAGCCAGTATTGTCTAAACTGACTGGCAGCTGCTCATCAGGGTTTCAGCCAGCAGTCTCCTGGAAATGCTGGGGATTGAACCTCTGACCTTTTGCATGAAAATCAAATGATCTACCATTGAGCTACTGCCCTTCCTCATTCTTCAGTTGTTTCACTCAGAAAGCCAGGGGTCATATATTTAAACTTAACTTTTCTCTCTAAAGCTGGACCTCATTATATTTACAGGGTATATATGGTTTTTGTTTTTGTTTTGTTTAGAGCTGTGCCTTGTTTTTGAATTTTCCTTCGTCCAGACATCTGCTTATTCCATGCTTAGAAAGTACTAATCCGAGCACTTTCCACTTGGCCCATGCTTTCTAGGCATAGGTCTGAGTGGTTTCCCCCATGCTCCAATCCTTTCCAAGGGGAAATCCACTCTTTAGCGATAGAGTGGAACAAACAGCAATCCACGAAAAAAGTCAGATTGCCATTTGCTGTGATGTGAGCACTGAAGAGCAGTTTTCTCCTAGAGTAAAGAAATCAGGCAAGAGGAAGTGTGGATAACCCCTAAGTATCTGTAGCTCTGCAAAGTCCACTGGAACTCCAGGCCTTCTGGCACATGTGAACAGTGCTTTTGGAATGTGCCCCTTAAGAGCCTACTAGTCAGGATGAATAAGTGGAACCTCCAGATTCAGAGGCAGCATGTGACTAAATAACAGGTACAACATAAGAGGGTAGTTGCTTCCCTGCTCAGCTCACATATGGGCTTCTCAAGGGCACCTGGTTGGGCACTCAGGGCCCATCCATACTTCTGTTTGTCACGTGATTTCACATGATTTCAAACTGTATGGCTGAGAAGTGCTTTTTTTGGTCTTGCCACTTTCCCCGGAAAAACCTGCTCTTTACTGCTGAACTGGAACAAACATCATTTGGGTTTTCTGTGAATTAACATTTCTTCTGATTTAGCAGTAAACAGCTGGTTTTTCTGGGGAAAGCGGTGGAACAAAAGAAATACTATTGGCAGGGCTTTTTTTCAGCCAGAACCCTTTTTCTCTCCCTCCCTCCCCCCAAAAAAAATCAACTTTTTTTTTATATAAAAAAACCGATTGGCTGGCTATCAGCATGTACTGTCCCAAGCAGGGAATGGGGTGGCCCAACAGGACCTAGCACTCCCTTTTCTCGCCACATGCATTTTTCGTGGAACAGTTCAGGTTTGTTTTGGCCGCCAGCCGGCAATTGCAGAGGCTCCCATTTTGCACAGAAAATCCCAGGATCCAGAATCTCAGATTAGCTGATTGTGGCGATGGGGTGGTGAACACTGGCAGAGGAAGAGGAGTGGGGGGGGAGCATACCGCCCCCAGCAGCGCGATCCCGGTTGGGTGCCATTGTGGCTTTTCCCCCACCTGCGCTGGGTGCAACGCTTCCGTAGGCGGTGTTCCACACCCCAAGGACGCGCACCACACCCCTGCAGGCGGCGTGCCAACCCCACCCCTGCCTGCTCTCTGATCCCCAGTGCCAGAGCATGAAGCTCCACCACTGGTGGTGAAGGGTAGCTCTAGGCTATGTCAGCTTGTGGAGCAGGGCCACCCCACCCTGCTGCCGAGCCCTGGATCCAGGAGCAGCACCCAACAGCCTTGCTAGCTTTGTCAAACTCAAATACCAACGGTACATCATCTTCATATAATTTTCTTTCAGTGAACAACAAGCTGTAAATATTAAGTCTTCTTTCCATAACTTTCCCCATTGATTTAAAGGTGTATTGTATCCCACATCTTTTGCCCAGTATTTCATGTCCACCTTAACTTCCTCATCCTTTATCTCCCATTGCAACAGTAATTCATATAACAGTTTATCATTATAATCTAGTCTTTCTTTTTTTAATTAAAAAAAAATCTTTATTTCAAATCTTTAACACATTACAAAATTATAACAAAAAACAAAGATAAAGAAAAATTACAAAACATAGTACAGATTATGAGAATATCAAAAAACAAAACAGAACGTATAAATGAATATTCCAGAACATAACATCATTTTCTCCCTCTCTTCCCACCCTTTCCCACCCTTTCCCCCCTCTGCTTCCCCCCACACTTTCCTGACTTCCGTTTCCACTCTAATGTTCATTCGTGCATTTATTTTCTATAAGACTCTAAAATAATACTAATAAAGCTAACCCAAACTCTGTTTATTTTATATTTCTCTTCATATCTCCTATTCAATGCAAATTCTTTTCCAAACCCACTCCCCTTTCTATCCTAAATACATCGTTCAGTTGGTGGTATTGTAGCCAATCTGTTACCGGTAACAAGTGTTTTACATCATTAAATAATTCTACTTTTAATTAGTTTTCAGCCTCCATTAATAATTCTCGATAGGTCGCCCAATCCCCTTTCATATTTACTTTTTTTAACAGACATCACTTCTAATGGGGAGAGCCACCATGGTGTTTTAGTTTCCAGTAAGTGTTTATACTTTTCTCATACTTGATGAATTGATTTCCTTACAATGTAGTTCAGGAATCCCTTGTGTACCTTTGTTTTTCCATACCATACATATGCATGCCACCCAAATCTATTGTCATACCCTTCCAGATCTAACACATCTGTATCCTTTAACAAAATCCATCCCCGTAGCCAGCATAGACAGGACGCTTCATAATACAGTACAGTTTTAAGTCTGGCAGGGAGAATCCGCCCCTTTCTTTGGCACCCTTTAACAATTTATATTTAATTCTGGGACCTGTCCCCGCCCCCACCAGACAAATTTAGAAATATCATTTTGCCATTGTTTGAAGTGACCTGCCCCTCTGACCACTGATATCGTTTGAAATAGAAAAGAAATCATTGGCAATACATTCATTTTTATCACAGAGATGCTTCCCTACATAGATAGTTTCCGCCTTCCCCATATCCCCTTTCCATATCTCTCTTTATTTCACTCCACACCTTTGTATAATTATCTTTAAATATATTTATATTTCTGGCTGTCAACCACACTCCCAAATACTTAACCTTTTTTTCTACCACCAATTCTGTTGATTGTCTAAATTTATTTTTTCTGTTCTTCTGTCATATTCTTTAGTAATACTTTAGCTTTAGTTCTATTCAGTTTGAAACCTGCTACTTGTCCGAACTGTGATATTTTTTTCCAACACCTTTGGTATATTTTCCAAAGGGTCCTCCACCATTATTAATAGGTTGTCCGCAAAGGCTTTCAATTTGTACACATTGCACCCTACTATAATTCCTTTTATACTTTCATCCAACCTTATATTTCTCATTAGTGTCTCCAATGTCAGTATAAATAGTAACGGAGAAAGAGGAGAATCCTGTCTTGTACCTTTACATACTCTACAGTTTTCCGTTATTTCATTATTCACTATTTCTATTGCCTGTTGTTCTGAGTATGTAGCCTCTATTCCATTCAGAAAAGTCTGACCAAAGTCCATCATTTCTATTGGTTTTTTATTGTAGGTCCAAGATACATTATCAAATGCCTTCTCTGCATCTACAAACATTAATGTTGCCTGTTTATAGCCATCACATTCCTTAAATTGTCTTTCATCTGTGTTACAAAGCAAACAGATAAACAGGGAACAGTATATCTATTGTCTCTACTTTCAATTTAGTATTTTTCACAGTTCATTTATGTTTGGTGAGAGTCATTTTTGTCATAGACATCTTGCAGTAGGGGGGAGAGGGGGTATTATTCTTTCACTCCTTTGCCTTTTCTTAATGTGGGGATGGGGGTTGTGTTAGCATCACATGTGTAGGTCCTTTGCTTATGTACAGTGGTGCCTCGACTTACCAATTTAATCCGTTCCGAAGGCACCTTCATAGGTCGAAAAATTCGTAAGTCAAAAAGCACCATTCGAAATGTGATTTCCCATAGGAATGCATTGGAAATGGAAAAAATTGTAAGTCGAAGCAAACCCATCTAAAAATTATTAAGTCGAAAAAACCCTATCTAAAACTGCCACATTTTTCGTTCGGATGTCAAGAAATTCGTAAGCGTGTGGCCATTTGCCCCATTCGTAAGTCAAAAAATTTGGTTGTCGAGTCGTTCGTAAGTCGAGGTGCCACTGTATTTATTTATTTATTTTTATTGATATTGTGAGAGGTATGGGGTTTCTGAGCTTGGTTGGTTGTGTTTAGTTGATTGTGGTGTGGCTTATTTGAGGGATGGAGGTAGGCTAGGTTGTTGGGTCAGGTTAGCCATATTAATTGTTGTTTTGTTATATTTCCAGATTGCAATAATGCTAAATCACTGGGTTGTTATTGCAGTACAACTGTAAGTGGAATGATGTGTGGATGGTCCAGTATAAATCCACCACTAATGCACTATCATTGCATCAATGATAGCAAGGGGCTGGGGTGTAAGCCTGTGAAGGGAATCCTGTCTGCTCCTCCCCCTGTGCTGTGTGTGTGTGCTGGCAGCATCTCCACAGCTCGCCTTTCTAGCAGAGCTCCTGAGGTTGAACAAGTTGTTATGCAGAGACCTGGGAGCACTTTCATCTGTAGGTTTTAAAAGAAACTTGTGTGCATTTGCCCGTAGTTGCTATCTCAATGCATCCTTGCTAGAATACAGTGGTACCACTGGTTACGGATTTAATTCGTTTTGGAGTGCCGTGCGCAGCCCAAAAAATCCGTAACTAGAGGCACCGCTTCTAGAGCACTTCTGCACATGTGTGAGCAGCGAAACCCAGAAGTATACACTTCTGGGTTTGCCGCAGCCGTAACCCAAAGATTCTGTAACCTGGAGGTTATGCAACACAAGGTACTATTGCTGCTGCTGTTTTGCATACCACTTTAAATATACTTAGGCACTTTGAACTGCGGCTTTGTTTGCTCTTCTATTTCTATTAGGTGTAACAATGAAACTGTTCCTTCTCCCAATAGATATCTGCCATTAAGTGTGGAAAAAGTTTTATTGGAACAGGAACTCAGGGGAACTGAGTTCCCTCACCTTTACAAAATGAAATTATTAATTTTTTGTCCAGGGATGCTGAAACATATATATACCCAATGCCTGAGCCAAAAACCCAGCTATATCTGTAATCAATAAAGATGGGGACATTTCTAATCCATATCATTGTCTGCTTGAGTTTATTAATCACATCTTACATTTAGTTGCTGCCCGGGTTTGTGTGTGTGGCACTGCGACTGGGCCCGCAGTAAACAAACAAACAAACAAACAAACTTTGTGGTGAGTTCCCCCACTTTTTTTTACTTCTTTTTCCCCACAAAAGAAGCATTGCTTCTCGGACCCATGACTTGAAATCATTTGAAATAATGGGATAAGCAGAAGTATGGATGGGGCCTAAGAGAAACAAGATGCAAGTCATGTAACCCCCCACACTGATGCTCCGAGTCCTGTCCAGGCTCAGACTCAGGAGGGACCCAAGTGCACACTAAAAGTGTATGTTGTGCAGTTAAACTCCTCTGTCCACTCCACCAGCTGAATCCAATTCCTGATCCTGCATCAGGGCAACCAAGACAGTTTTGGCACTAACTTACACCTGAGGTCTGGTTGAAATGGATCTAGAAACTCGTAAGCCCCAGGGGTGTGTGATCATCAGCTTGTATAGATTGGAGATGCACAAAATTCAAGCAATGCCATGCCATGAAAACTTAAATATGAGAACTTGGCACTCATTGAAAGAGAACATGATCATAGAATCACAGAATCATAGAGTTGGAAGAGACCACAAGGGCCATCCAGTCCAACCCCCTGCCAAGCAGGAAACAACATCAAAGCATTCCTGACAGATGGCTGTCAAATCTCCGCATAAAGACCTCCAAAGAAGGGGACACCACCACACTCCTTGGCAGCAAGTTCCACTGTCAAACAGCTCTTACTGTCAGGAAGTTCTTCCTAATGTTTAGGTGGAATCTTCTTTCTTGTAGTTTGAATCCATTGTTCCGTGTCCACTTCTCTGGAGCAGCAGAAAACAACCTTTCTCCCTCCTCTATATGACATCCTTTTATATATTTGAACATGGCTATCATATCACCCCTTCACCTTCTCTTCGCCAGGCTAAACATACCCAGCTCCCTAAGCCGTTCCTCATAAGGCATCGTTTCCAGGTCTTTGACCATTTTCGTTGCCCTCTTCTGGACACGTTCCAGCTTGTCAGTATCCTTCTTGAACTGTGGTGCCCAGAACTGGACACAGTACTCCAGGTGAGGTCTGACCAGAGCAGAATACAGTGGTACTATTACTTCCCTAGATCTAGATGCTATACTCCTATTGATGCAGCCCAGAAATGCATTGGCTTTTTGAGCTGCTGCATCACACTGTTGACTCATGTCAAGTTTGTGGTCTACCAAGACTCCTAGATCCTTTTCACATGTACTGCTCTCAAGCCAGGTGTCACCCATCCTGTATTTGTGCCTTTCAAAAATTTTTGCCCAAGTGTAGTACTTTACATTTCTCCTTGTTAAAATTCATCTTGTTTGCTTTGGCCCAGTTGTCAAATCTGTTAAGGTCATTAACAGATGTTCATCTTTCTCTTTGGCGATCACTCGTAGCCAAGTAAGATTGTTTTCCATAAACATGGTTTTAACAATGGGTCCGTAAGTGGCTGTGGAGGCCAATTCTGGATCCACATGTCCTTCCACAGTCGGGACATTGGTTTCCAGGGAGGAGTTGATCACGGTGTGGATTTGCCAAGTGTGCCTTCCTCTTAGCACGTTTCTCCCTTGCGTCCTGAGATCGAGTTTCTTCAAAGCCCATGCACCTTTGGTAAAGGCTGTTCTCCAACTGGAGCACTCGCAGACCAGTGTTTCCCAGTTGTCAGTGTTTATACTACATTTTTAAAGATTTGCCTTGAGACAGTCTTTAAACCTCTTTTGTTGACCACCAGCATTACGCTTTCCATTTTTAAGTTTGGAATAGAGTAGTTGCTTTGGAAGATGATCATCAGGCATCCACACAACATGACCAGTCCAACGAAGTTGATGTTGAAGAATCATTGCTTCAACACTGCTTCATCTTAACTACCTTTTTGAATTATTTGGTCTCTAGAGCAATTTCAGAGGCAGAGGTCAGGGTGGAAAGGTCATAAAGAGCAGGGAGAATAAAAAGGGTTTGCTGACTATGAGATGTCTAGGCACCAAGAGATCAGATGGAGAGAGCCTTCCCAAAGGAGACTGTTCCCCCCTCCCATTTTGTTCCTCAATCATTATTTGCTGACATCTTTCTCCTCCCTAGTAGCCAAGTAAACATGAGGAAGAACATCTCAAATTCAACATAAGCAGTGATGGTGCTTTTGATAGTTCCCTCAATTGCCTTTCACATTTGTATGAAATGTGCTGCTAGCTATATCTGTGCACTGAACAAGTTTCAGTTGGTCCTGCCATACAGAGCTGAACTACATCCACCCACCTTGACCAAAACTAGAGAGCTAGGGTGATGATGGATTGTAATCATAGTTCTCTGTTGTTCTAGAGTAGAGCACTTTGTGATTGAAGTGAGAGCTCATAAACAGTCTTACCCAGTGGAGATGTTAATAGAACATAAAAATTGGCCAGTGATTTTCCACTACCCTGCTCTTTCTTCTGTTCCCTTGGCCCCTATCAGTAACAAAACCCAGCACAAGCTGCCCACCTTGAGCCTATTTTCAACACTATGAACTTCTCTGCAGAAAACATGGGATGAACTTCAAGAGATATGGCTCCCTGGGGTCTGGCAGCTGGGGAGCAGAGCGTGTGAACACTAGAAAGATGAGTTCACCTGCTAGCAGCAGTACAGAAACATCATCATTGCTAGCCCTGTGAACCTGGCCTCAGCAGATACAAAACCTCACAATCCTTGAAAGCGTCATCTGGCCCAGAAAGTCAGTTTGTTAATGCTTTTCTTCCTTGGTGTTTCAAATGCTGCAGAACTCGCTTTAGATCCTCCAACCACCTAAAGAAAACTTGAGGTCCCATGCAAAGGTAACCAAAAACATTGCACCTGGAAGCTGTTGAGTTCCTAGGTTGATACTTTTAGCATTCCCTGTCATTGGTAAATCAGGACATTATATCATTTAGCTTGGGATTTTAGTACACCAGCATGGTGTGGTACTGGAACAGGGAACCGTTGGTCCTCCAGATATTGTTGGGCTACAAATGTCCACACACACCCCACACCTGTCAAGGGGAGAAAGGTATCCACACCAGCCATTTCTGCACTCATAGGTAGAGGCTCTGCAGATATATGCTTTTCAGAAGAGAAAGGAAGTTGGGTGTCTAGTCAGTCCTGACAGCCAATGAAATGTTGGCATGTTTAAGGATGAGTGTTCATTTATGGCCTCCATACAATTTCCTGGCAGGGACATTAGTGCCTATAAGCACCATGTTGGTGACACCTGGCCCAATGTATGGCTAGCGAATTATTTTTTACATCCTCATTTTGGTGCTTGCCATTGCAAATAATTCAGGATCCATTGAAAACAGGCCATAGGTAAAGCCAGCGGGAGTATTGTTTGTTTGCAAAACACAACACTAGCAATTCCCTTGACCCAACAACAAATGATAACCACTCCTTGATGCGACTGCCATTGCAACACACAAAACAGAGGAAGCCGTTTATTTGCTTAATGGCTTGTTGTATAAAGATGCTTAATTTAAAGCAGGATGTTGATATCCTTTTGTCTTGTTTGTGTCAAAACTAATTAACAGAATACGGATGGGGGGGGGAGTGATCCATCAATTCCACCCTCTGTGGGTGCACATGGGTGTGTGTGTGTGTGTGTGTGTGTGTGCGGAGTCAGTCATCTTACACATTTATGAGCATATCAGATGATGCTTTGGGTGAATCATCATAATACCATATATTTAATGGTATGACTCCTCTTCTAAAAACAGCCATTTCTAGTTAGCTTAGAGTCTTGCAAATCCCCCTTTGGCACTGGAGGATATAAATTAAGTATAACAACTGACTCAGAGAGGAAACAGGACTCGGATCAGAGGCACTTGTGTTTTCTTCTTTTAAGATTCTGTTGAAGGCAAAGTCTTGCAGCTTACTAGGAAGAGGAATGGTGCTGTTTGCCCTTCTCCAAGAACCAGGAGCTGTGGAGGGCAGCTTCCCCGCAAGGAGGAATTCCACTGCAGGCTGATCTGTTAAGGAGATTTGGCTCCTAACAAGAGCTAACTCAAAGAAGTTCATGAAAGAAAAAATTTCCCTTTCCTTCATCCTTCCTTGTAGCCACCTGTGCTCCCAAAAATCTTTTGGGGGTGCAGAGGTCATTCTGAATATTGTGGGGTAAAGCAGGCAGGAGGGCTGCTGGAGGAAGCGGGGATCACCCCAAACCAGGCTTGGATCCTTAAATAAATTAACCTTAGGAAGTTTACCGCACCCCACACGGTTCTGGAGAGGCTTTTTTTGTGCATTGTAGGCGGCTGCTCAGGAGGGCAAGGAGCAGACAAGAAATCCTTAAGTTTAATAATAATAATGATAATAATAATAATAATAATAATAATAATAATAATAATAATAATACCCCACCCACCTGACTGTGTTGCCCCAGCCACTCTGGGAGGCTTCCAACAGAAAATAAAAATATAATAAAGCATCAAATGTATCTTAGGATTCAAGTCTGAAAGTTTGGGTGCTTCTATTTAAGCACCCTTCTAGAGGTATTCTTAGGGGCCAAACTGGTTTTGGTTTTCTCCCTCTGTGTGTCTCTTTTTAGCCCAGCAGTTTTGCCACTATGAGCTTCTCTTGAAATGCAATAGCTTCAGTGATGTAATTTTTATTTTATTATTACATATTTCTTTTCCGTCTTTCCTTCATGGTGCTCAAGAAGTTCTGCTTGGTATTCCCCTTCTCCCTTTCATCCTTGCAACCCACCTTTGAGGTACGGTATTAGGCTGAGAGACAGTGACTGGCTTCCTGGCTAAGTGAGGATTTGAAATCTTATCTCCAAAGTCCTAGTCTAAAACTTTACCACTACACCACACTGGCTAAAAGTGTCAAGTCTATTGGAGAGGGGTGTGGCCTGCTGTTGCTATAACTAAATGAGGTGTGTGTTGATTGCAATATCAGTCAGCAAAATTGCAAATCTAACCAAGCATATATAAATAATTAAGGGCAGATAGAACTGCAGATATATAAATGTACTAGCTGGCCTGGCCACGTGTTGCTGTGGCTCAGTCTGTTAAATGGATCCCCAGAGTCCCCCTTCAGACTCCCCTCACCTTCAGAGTCCCCCTTCATTTTGTTGAAATGTTTTACATGTGTTCTGTTTACACAGGGTCATCCCTGTGACTCCCCCCACTCTGTCCCAACCCATGACCTGCCCCCTCTTTCCCCCACCCCCGGCTCATCCCTGTGATATGATTGGCCCCACCCTGTCTAAACCACTGAGCCTTTTGGGCTTGCTGATCGGAAGGTTGGTGGTTCAAATCCCCATGACATGGTGAGCTCCTGTTGCTCGGTCCTAGCTCCTGCCCACCTAGCAGTTCGAAAGCACGTCAAAGTGCAAGTAGATGAATAGGTACCACTCTGCCGGGAAGGTAAACGGTGTTTGCGTGCGATGCTCTGGTTTCACCAGTCATGCTGGCCACATGACCCGAAAAAACTGCGGACAAACACCGGCTCCCTCAGCCAGTAAAGTGAAATGAATGCCGCAACCCCAGAGTCATTTGCGACTGGACTTAACTGCCAGGGGTCCTTTGCCTTTTAAACCTCTCCCAATACAGTGCCAATTGGACCTCTGGGGACAAGGAGTTCTACAAACTGGTCCCCCCACCCTGCAAAAAAAAAAGAGCAGTAATGGTTGTATCTAATGTAATTCCTACTCAAAGTATACCCAGTGAAAACAATGGGCATCGATAATTTCAGGTTTACCCCATGAACAAATTAGTTGGATGGAACCTCTTTAGTACTGCCCAAAATGGAGGACAGGCAGTACCATAGGGGATAAACCTACCAGAGAAACAGTTTCTAGGAAAGAGTTTCTGCAACTCCAGGGAGTGGTAGACGTGACTTATCTTGCCCGTTAGGAGATTTAAAAGGAGCAGAATCAGCAGCCACATATATGCTGCCTCTTGTCGCTACGATCTTGTGGTCCCTGAGAAATATCACATGGAGTTTAGCATTTGAGGGTGCTTACAGAACTCGCAAAACCAAGGCAAAAAAACAGTGCCACAATACCATCGAAGGTGGTATTCACATTCCACATGTAAGACCAAATGAATGTGTATGCAGCAACATTAAACTATGCAGGTAGAGGGGCTACAGGGTTCAGCCCTAGCCATCTCCTGCTAGAAGAATCTCATAGCAGGGGGTGGGAAACTTTTTTGCTTGAAATGCTGCAGAGTCACTGCTAGTCAGGTTTGAACCCAGGACCTCAAGGACTGCATCTCCAGGCCTCTGCTGTGCTGGATGGGCGTTATAATAGGGTTCTGTACTTTGTATGAACTTTGTATTTGTGGGCAACTGCCTGTGGAGGACGTCCAGCACTATTTATTACATTGCCCACTATACACAGAACCTAGGATACCGTTTCTAAATCCCTTGTTTGTCCAGGAAAGCAGTCTCTCCCGGCCAGAAAGGGTTCTATGGCTGCTCAGTGATGCTGATGCCCCAGTGACTTTTTGTGCTGGCGGCAAGAAAGGTTAGGAAGAAGAATCTGGATGAAATTGCAGCAAACTGTAAGGGAGATTCAGAGAGGCCTAAATCAAAAAATACCGCGTGCCATTTTACACATGCACCTGCATTTTATGATTCTGATGGATTAGGCAGGAGTTCTGTTTTTATATATAGTTATATATATTTATATTTCTTTCTTTGATAGTGATTCTTTGGCTTTGTCATAGCCTTTAGCTAGTACAATAAAGCTTATTTACTTACTCTCCCCATATGACCTGACCCAGACCCTGTGATCATCATCTGAGGCCCTTCTTCGTGTGCCTCCTATGTGAAAGATCCAGAGGGCAGCAACACAAGAATGGGCCTTTTCTGCAGTGGCTCCGTTTGTGGGCTGATCTCCCCAGGGTTGATTGCCTGGCACCTTTGTTACTATCTTTAAGTGCCAGGCAAAAACATTCCACTTCTCCCATGCCTTTGACACAATATATGGGGGGGGGTATTATTTTTGTTTGATACTATGCTGTGTATTTTTGAGTTTTTATATTGCATAACATCCTGTGATCCTCAGAAGAAGGGTGGTATAATAAGGATAGTACTGATAATGACGTAGCTTCATAATAATGGCTTAGCACAAGGAGCCACATACCAAAGGCAGGCAGAGCCAGAGGCAAAAGTGGATGGAACTGTGGATGTGATTCTTACCTTTGTGCCATGCTTGATTCATACACGTTTTCTCAGCTCTAAATCCATTTGGGTTTGTCAACATTCTTCCTGCACTCTGACATAATGGAGAGATCTGAGCATGGTCCTCTCGATGTGGTCTGCCTTGCATTGCATGCAAAGTGTCTGCAATTGATTCCAGTCTTAAAAATAACACTTCACTCATAAATGGCCTTTGCAGTCTTGTCTCTCACTCAGTTGTGGTCCTCTCGCTCAAGCAGCTATTGTATAGATGGTCTTCTAGGCCAACAGGGTAGTGAGATCTATCTTCTCCTTATGTTCCTTGTGGGATGGGGAAGATGAATAATGTTGCCCTGAAGGCTACAGCTAAGGCCAGGCATGTCCAAATTCCATTTCGGGGGCCTAATCTGGCCCGCCAGTCAGTTTAATCTGGCCCCTGTGGCAGTTTATTTCCTGGGGTAAAATCCTAAAGAAAGCTGAACAACTTCAACCCTAAAAAAAGGTTAACAACTTTGGTTAGCCCTTTTGTCGACCCTCATGGTCCTTCATTTCATCAAATCTGCCTCTCTTTGAAAAAAGTTTGGACACCACTGGCTAAGGCCGAAAACTCAATTCAGTTGACTCAAGGGAAATATGGAATCCTTGATCGTTATGGGTATGTCTTCTAAGAATAACACGAGCCTGCTGAAGATGGAGGGGCCCCTCTTTGATCTTTTTTCTTCACATTTATTCTAAGGCATCTCAATTCTTCACACCCCTGTTGCCTTTCACTCAGCCTTACCTTGCATTCCCCACCACTTGCATTCATTAGAAATTCTGATTAAAAGCAAACAAACCCTAGACCCAATGAACCCTATCAACTCAGCCAACTCCCTCCCCCCCCCCCCGCTTTTCTCCTGACTTAATCTGAGGTCAGTAGTCCTTGCTCCTCCATAAACAAATGTCAGCAAATTGAATTGAAACTGGGGTGGGGTGGGGGCTCACTGTAACCGCGTTAAGGCACGTAGATGAACTCGCCATAATGAGGGGAATTGAAGGATGCATCAGATGGATAACACTGTGTGTTCGAAGGCTGAGACAAGGCAGATGGTGCCTCGTGTACCTGCAGGATCTAATTAAAGCAGAGGCGCACAGTATTGTACTTACTGTAAGAAACAAATAAACCAAAAAAATTTACTCTATTGGATTAGACTCTGTGGCAAAAGCACAGCCAGCAAGATTACTCCTGTGGCTCAGCATGCCATCAAGCACCATAATCATCCTGCCCCACTCTTCATTATGCATCCTTATTTTATTAATTATATTGTTATACCACTTCCCCACATAAAACTTGTCCCTCAAAGCACAGGCAGTGAATAATGCAAGGCAGTGCTGAGTGTAGGCACTGTTACTTAGATGGAAATAAAAAGTGGGCCAGGGGAAGGGCTACTCTCAGACCTAGAGACTTTTAAAAAAGGGAAGGGAAGGGAGACCAGAAATTATTATTATTATTATTATTATTATTATTATTATTATTATTATTATTTATATTCCACCCATCTGGCTGGGTTTCTCCAGCCACTCTGGGAGGCTTACAACATATGAAACACAAAACATCAAACATTAAAAAACAAAACATCCACACAAGCAACAAACCAACCAACAAGTCAATAAAAACCAATAATAATAACAATAATAACAACAAACAGTTTACAATTACACCCATATTAAAGTAACTGCCAACCCCAACTAAACATTTAACCAACACCATCCTGACAAAATGAAGCAGAGGAACCAAAATGAGAACCATTTAAAACATTTTGGCCAGTTGCCCCAGCCCAAGAGTTATTCCAGCAATGTTCCCAGTGGACTCCCAGGAACCTTTTAGCTGTTCGGGTTGAGTGTGGGCCCCACCCCATAGGCCAGGTGCAAATGGGCCTTGCAGCAGGGAGCAGGTCTTCCTTCCAGCACTCACGGCAGCAGCAGAAATGGATGAGTCTGTCCATCAGACATGTAGCTAGGAGGGGTGGGGGGTGGGGGAGGTCATATGCGGTGTGTGTGGCACTTACCAAGGGTCCTGCAGCGTGCCCGAATCACACGTCTCTCCTGGTATCTTCACCTCCTCGGGAGTTTGAGTGACAAAGGCACATTTCTACTTGAAAGGAGTTTTATTTTGTGAGTGCATTGCATTAAAAGAAAACAGCTGCTTCTTACCGACCATGGTCTGAAGTGGTACAGCACATTCTGTCCCTTTGGGACTCTACCACCTCATTCTGCTGCCCTTTGTAGGTGGCCATAGATGCAGTTTTCAAACTCTGCAAAGCATTGGCAAGCCTTTAGAGCACTCCCAGAACACACTGGAGGCCATTTCCTGCTTTTTCCAGCTGGTCAGGCATCACCTCTTCCCCCACCCCACTCCCTGTTTTGCCCTGTTCCATCACACCTCCTGCAGATGGCCCCCCTCACACCATCAAGTTTAACTGAGCTTCTCACTTTAGCTGGAGATGTAATAAGAAAGGGGTGATTGAAAGAGGCTCAAGGGAACAGGGGTTTCCACTGCCGTCTCAGCTGATGGCCTCCAGGGCTGGGGAAAGGCTTGGACAAAAAGGAAGGGGGAAATGAGACCATAAACCCCCCTGGACCTCCTCAAGAAAAAATGGAGAGACTACGGTACCCACAGATGGGCTTGTCCCTGCAGGGACAGACACAATAAGGCGCTGGTGTGAGCTGCTTGTTGACAAGCAGATCTCCATGTTGCCTTGCTATGTATGTAGAATCCACTTCTAGATTTGGCTTATTGGAATAAAGCTAAAGAGGCGTTTTCTTGAAGGGAGACTGCAAACAAATCCAAAGGATCAGGATCATGAAGGAATTTATTTGGAATTTCAATGACTTGAATCATAGAATCTTAGAGTTGGAAGGGACCCAAGTGTCATCTAGTCTAACCCCCTGCAATGCAGGAATCTCAATTAAAGAATCCATGAGGGATGGCCATCCAACCTCTGCTTCAAAACCTCCAAGGAAGGAGAATCCACCACCTCTTGTGGGAGTCTGTTCCACTGCTGAACAGCTCTTACTGTCAAAAAGTTTGTCTGAATGTTTAGTTGGAATCTCTTTTCTTGTAACTTGAAGCCATTGTCTTCCTGTCTAAGTGCAGAACCTTACATTTGTCCCTATTGAAATTCATTTTGTTAGCTTGCGCCTAGTTCTCTAATCTGTTAAGGTTATTTTAAATTTTGATTCTGTCTTCTGCAACATTAGCTACCCCTCCCAGTTTGGTGTCATCTGCAAATTTGATGAGCATCACCCTCAGTTCCTTTGTCCAAGTCATTTATAAAGATGTTGAATAACAAAGGGGCTCAGGACAGAACCCTGCGGCACCTCTTCTGTCTCTTTTTTCCAGGGTGACGAGGAACCATTAATGAGTACTATTTGGGTTCAGTCAGTCAACCAGCTACAAATCCACCTAACAGTTACCTTGTTCAATCCACATTTCACCAGATTCCTCGCGATAATATCATAGGCGACTTTGTCAAAAGCCTTGCTGAAATCAAGATACACTATTTTGCAGCATTTCTCTGATCCACCAAATTTGTACTTCCATCAAAAAAAGAAATAAGATTGGTCTGACATGATTTATTTTGGGGACTTAGTAATCACAGCATCCATTTCTAAATGCTCACTGACTGACTGTTCAATTATCTGTTCTAGGACCTTCCCTGCTACTGATGTCAACCTCACTGGTCGGTAGTTACCTGGGTCTTCCTTTCCCCCCTTTTTGAACATGGGGATGACATTTGTCTGTCTCAAGTCTGTAGGGACCTCACATGTTCTCCAAGAATTCTCAAAGATCATAGACAAAGGCTCTGAAATTACGTTCACAAGCTCCTTTAGTACTCTTGGATGCCGGTCATCAGACCCTAGAGATTTGAATTCATTTAACATAGCTAGATGTTCCCTTACTAGCTCTTTTCCTATCTAGGGCTGCAGCTCCCTCCTTACATCATTTATTCTGTTATCACCAGGTTGGGCACTGCTTTCCTTTTAGGTGAAGACGGAGGCAAAATAGGTGTTGAATTGTTCTGCCTTTTCTCTGCCACCCAATAGCATTTCTCCATCTTCCCCATGCAGAGGACTTACCACTTGCTTGTTCTTCCTCTTACTTTGGACATAACCAAAGAAACCTTTTATTTATTTATTTATAACCTCTCCTGCCTCCCACTTTTCTTTCTTGTTCATATTGTCTGCATTTGAGCTTTCAATATTTCTCCTTTTAGAAACTCCCATAATTCTTGGACTCCCTTCTCATTGAGTATTTCTGACCATGGGATAACACCCAGTAGTTCCTTCAGTTTTTTTCAAAATTGGCCTTCTTAAAGTCCAAATGTGTATCCGACTACACTCAGTTATCCCTTGCTTCTGTATCCTGAAACCCAGGAGAACATGATCACTTCCTCCCAAGTTTCCAAGTACTTCCACTTTATCAATCAGTTGCTCCCTATTGGTGAAGACCAGGCCCAAGATAGATGATCCCCTTGTTGGTTCTTTTACCTTCTGGGAAATGAAATTGCCAGTGAGGCAATGGAGGGATTTGTTAGACTTTATACTCTTGGCAGAGTTTGAGTCCCAGCAGATATCGGGGAAGTTGAAGTCCCCCATGATTGCTATTTCTCTCCTTTTTGAATGTTTAGTAATCTGCCCTAGTAAGGCATCATCAAAGCATTCAGTCTGGCTTGGCAGTCTATAGCATTCACCCACACTAAAGTCACTGTTGTTTCTCCCTTCTACAATTTTTACCCATGTACTCTCAATCTGCTTTTCATACTCCAGGTCATGGATTTATTCACAAGTGTACACATCCTTTATATATAATGCTGCTACTACTCCCTTCCTGTTTGGTCTATTCCTTTTGAACAGGTTATGCCTCTCAATTCCTAAATTCCAGTCATGAGTCTAATCCAACCAAGTTTCAGTAATGCCTACCAGGTCATATTTCCCATCCTGTATTAAAAGCTCCAGTTCATCTTGTTTGTTTCCCATACTCTGTGCATTTGTGTAGAGACAACTGAAACCATGAGTTGTTCCCTACAGCTGCATCTTTCCTGTAGTTTCTTGCCCTTTATCAGGTTTCCGGAGCACCACCTCAGTTTCATGTGCATCAATGAAGCTTTTATCCCCAGTGCAAGGTGCTGTTTTGTTGTACATATTGTTTTCTCCCTCCTCCTTAAGATCTAGTTTAAAGCTCTCCTGATTAGATTCTTAAGAATCTTGGCAAACACATTCTTGCCAACTGCTGTGATGTGTGGCTCACCTCTTGCTAGAAGTCCTACCTCAAGGAAGTGGAGACCATGATCCAAGAAGCCAAATTGTTCCTGATGACACCACCTGTGCAGCCAGCGGTTTACCACAAGTATTTTCCTCTCTCTTCTTGGGCCTAAAGTTGCTGCACCTTCTCTTCCAGCAAGACAACTAGCTTGCACTTGCTACAAGTGTACTGTTGCTTGTTCTCTGGCAGAATGACAAAGATGGCACAGGGGCTACAGATCACTGCAGCAGCTCCCTCGCCCTCCATGTCTCTGGTCCTATGCACACTGAGACAGAGCCCTGGGCCTCCCCCTTAAACTCTCCCGCTAAACGTCCTAGTTTGGGAGGTCTGTTCACAAGCTCTGCTGTTAACTGGAATTAGGGGGAGTGGGGCAGATTCCTTCATGTATTACTCGGAATTTGCCAAGGCTTTGTTTTACTACACCCTCACAAGTGAGAAAAGTGCTATTGGAAAATGAAATGAATAACAACTGCATATTCAGGACTTATTAAGAGAAATGCAGGAGAAGAGTTCGCCTGAGCTGCACTGGGGCTGGGTGACTTTGAGACATAGAATTTGCAGTGTATTGTCTTGGTGTAAGATCTCAAGCCAGAATTTGAATTTATGTTTGAAAGGCTGGAATTGATGGTTGTAATCAAGGAAAAGTCATAGAGCATTGAAGTGAGTAGGCCTAAAGAAGCGGATATATTGGTATAAAGGCTCCCCTGGAATTATAAGGGGCAAGATAAATTTGCCCTGAGTTTATCAACAAAGGAAAGGAGGTGGCCAAATTTTGTATGGCTGGATTTTTCCAGGGGACATGGTAAAATCTCCTTCCTTACATAATGGGCTGGCTGTAAAAGCCTTATCTCCAATGGAATGTAAATAATGGACTTGAGATGTTGTAAGGCAATAACAAAGACTGAGACAATCTGGCTTGCATATGAAAGAATGAGTTCACAGATGAAAACTACCAGGGATGAGAAAATGGAATTATGCAAGTTGGAAAGAAGAATGAAAGATTTAAATTACTATAACCTCACTTGTTGTCATTTGAAATAATTCCTCTATGCAGGAGTTGGTAAAGGGACAGCTGAAGGACAAGAAATTTGCTAATAAATGAATGTTAATTAGAGATAAATCTGTAAAATAAGAACAATGTGGGTTGAATGTGGTAAATGTTAGGTGGATTTGTAGCTGGTTGACTGACTGAATACTCATTAATGGTTCCTTGTCATCTTAAACAGGAAGAATCAGATGCACAAATTTAGGGTGGAGGACACCTGGCTTACTAGCAGTACATGTGAAAAGGATCTATGGGTCTTGGTGGACCACAATCTTAGCATGAGTCAACAGTGTGATACAGCAGCAAAGTAAGCTAATGTTATTCTAGGTTGCATCAACAGTAGTATCCAGATCAAAGGAAGTAATAGTCCCATTCTATTCTGCCTTGGTCAGACAACACCTGGAATACTTTGTCCAGTTCTGGGCACTACAATTTAAGAAGGATTTTGACAGGATGGAACATGTGCAGAGGAGGACAAGTAAGATGATCAAGGGTCTGGAAACTAAGTCTTATGAGAAATGCTTGAAGGAGCTGGGTATGTTTAGCCTGGAAAAGAGGAGTCTGAGAAGAGATATGACAGCCATATTCAAATATCTTAAGGGCTTTCACATGGAAGAGGGAGCATGCTAGCTTTCTCCTGCTCTGGAGGGTAGGACTCGAGGCAATGGCTTCAAGTTGCAAGAAGGGAGATTCTAACTAAACATATGGAAAAACTTTCTGACAGTAAGAGCTGCTTAGAAATGGAATAAACTCCCACAAGAGGTGGTGGACTCTCCTTCCTTGGAGGTTATGAAGCCACATGACTCTTGGGCCCATTCCAACTCTAAGATTCTGAAATGGAATACTGTATATCTGAGAGTGGGAGAGTTTTTTGGGGGAAATGTAGTAAGGTAAAGGTAAAGGGACCCCTGACCATTAGGTCCAGTTGTGACCGACTGGGGTTGCGCGCTCATCTCACGTTATTGGCCGAGGGAGCTGGCGTACAGCTTCCAGGTCATGTGGCCAGCATGACAAAGCCGCTTCTGGCAAACCACAGCAGCACATGGAAACACCGTTTACCTTCCCGCCAGAGCGGTTCCTATTTATCTACTTGCATTTTGGCGTGCTTTCGAACTGCTAGGTTGGCAGGAGCTGGGACCAAGCAACGGAAGCTCACCCTGTCACAGGGATTCGAACCGCCGACCTTCTGATCAGCAAGCCCTAGGCTCAGTGGTTTAACCCACAGCACCACCTGGGTCCCCACAGCACCACCTGGGTCCCGTTTTTTTGGGGAAAATGTTTTTGGGAGGTTTTTTTTGGAGGAAATGTAGTAAATTAATTTTAATTTGGTTTTGATGTGTTATAAATTTGAAATTGCATTGGCAGAAAAATGGGAGCTGAAAACAGGGAGCCCTCCAAGTAGGTGGGGTGCTCAAGGGGAGCAGGAATGAGTATTGCAAATTTCAAAGGAAGGAAATGTTTTTAAAAGTCCAAGTACTGAACTCAAGTTTGGGCTTTCATCACTAGGAAGTTTGGGTGTACCTGACCACCAAGTCTCAGTCTCTCAGTCTTTCTCTCAGTCCCTTCCTCCCTCCCTTTAGTATCCTTCCTGAAATCTTCTCAAACTATTCATTTTTGTATTGTGCTAAATATGTGCCGGGGGCAGGGGTATCATGTGAGTATATTGGGAGGGGTGATGCAGTCCCAGAAGCATGAGGGAACTAGTTCTCACTGAGAAGATCCACCTCTATCTAGGCTATTGAACTTTAGATTGCTATGTTTGGTACCTTAATGTTTGGTCTTGAGGGGAAAATAACAGCTGTAGGAGGGAAGTGATTCCAGCTGTGGTGCTCAGAAGGGTGGAGAGATTAACACCATTTAGCATTGTTGTTGTTTACTCATTTAGTCGTGTCCGACTCTTCGTGACCCCATGGACCAGAGCACGCCAGGCACTCCTGTCTTCCACTGTCTCCCGCAGTTTGCTCAAACTCATGTTCGTAACTTCGAGAACACTGTCCAACCATCTTGTCCCCTTCTCCTAGTGCCCTCCATCTTTCCCAGCATCAGGGTTTTTTCCAAGGAGTCTTCTCTTTAGCATTGTTTCCCATCTAAACCACTTCTCGCTGTGTTGTTCTCCCATGCAAATTGTAGCTAGGTTGAATGTGCAGCAGTGCAAAATATTTTTAACTCCTGGTTATCCAGATATTTTAGATTTCACTTGCCATTCCTATGTAGAAAGCTGTTCTGTTTTGCTATCATAAAAGTGGGGAAAGGGGACAAAGAAACATAAATGCACATCTACGGTATTAGCATGGTTGGTTGGTTGTATGCTAGATTCTCTCTCTCTCTCTCTCTCTCTCTCTCTCTCACACACACACACACACACACACACACACACACACACACACCATTATATATCCCTTCTTCCATGGAACTTTGGGGTATACATAAACAGGAGCCGCAGCAACACCACCAACAAACACCAACACAACCCTAAGAACACCAACACAACCCTAGGAAGTAAATCAAGCTGAAAGATGGTATCTGATTTATTGAACATTTGGGCCCATATTACTTAGTTCCATGCTACTCCATACTACCGTAAGAACAGAAGAAAAGCCTGGCTGAATTAGGCAAAAGGCCCATCTAGGCAAGCATTCTGTTCTCACAGTGGCTCTCTGGATTCATATGAGAAGCCCATAAGCAGAACCTGAGCGCAACAGCCCTCTCTCCACTCGGCAACTAGTTTTGAAAGGCATACTCTTTCCAGCAGTGGCAGAACATAGCCATTGTGGCTGGCAATCATTGGTAGCCTTATCCTCCATGAATTTGTCTAATCCTCTTTGAAAGCTATCCAGCTCTCTCACACCCATTCTGGAAATTTGCTAAATATAGGGTTTCTAAGTAAAACCTTATTTTGGTTGTAGGAGAGATATTACGCATTAATTTGGGTTTGTTTTGTGATTTCCCTAGTCACTTTTCTGCCCATGTGCCAACTTACGTCAGCAGCAGTCTGTTTAATACTGATTACTATTTGATTACTAAAATGTCCACAGATCCATCCCACTTCTGAACTTTTAGTTATGATCTAAACCTAACAAATGAAATCAGAATATCTCTTTAGCTTCTGTTTCTTCTCTTTTCTTCTTCTTTGATCAAATGGGAACATTTCCTAAGTGTCTGGAAGGCAGAAACAGCAGATGTGTGTGACTCAGGGTGCCTTGTTAAAGGCAGCTGTGTGTCTGGGGAAATTGACAAAGCTCAAGCAGTGGGGAGTGTTGCACTGGGCTCTGTTTATACCCCTTCCTTTTATAGCTGCCTTGAATAAAGCATTTTTGCTATTTCCTGCAGTAGAGCCCTTTGGATCCTCTCTTGGTACAGTGGAGGCCAATCCATCAGGACAAATGGGGCACTGCTCCACCAACCTCATTCTACCCTCAGCCAGCCCCTACCCTGCCTACCCTCTTCCTTACAACCACTTTTGGGCATGACACCACCAACTGTCATCTTCCTTAATCTCAGAGTTACCTCAGTAAGGAAGAGGATGAGGTCAAAATGGGGGGGAAATGTGTTGGCTCTGCCTGTCAGTGGCTCTGGCTCCCCCTACTGTTGGCATCTCTGCATTCTGTCCTACCAGTCCCACCATCCTCCAGTGTTCTTGGATGTGGATTTTAAAGGTCTACAGCAGAGATGGGAATTTGTAGCCCTCCAGATGTTGCTGGACTTCAGCCCCCATCAATCCCAGCTAGCATGGCCAATGTTCATTCACACTGAAGTATTAGTCAAGAACATCGGGAAGTATTAGTCAAGAACATCGGGAAGGCCACAGGATTCTCATTCCTGAGGTATATAGGGGTGAATCCTCACTATGTTTATTTGGAATAGAATCCTACCAAGTTCAATGGAAGTTGCTAGGAAGTGCCCTGGCTTGGCAATGCTGTGTCACAAAAAGCAGTTTCTCAAAACGTATTGAGACAACAAGTCTAGTTCTGACTAAGATGGGAAAGCCTTTCTCTAGAGTTGTATCACACGAGTGGGACTTGAATATTATGCTGTACAAAAAAGAAAACCATAAACCTAGAATATTAACTTTTCAAGGAGAAAGTCTTGAGCCCAGCCTTTTCCTTGGTACACTTATTTTCTATATATCACAATATTCTCTCACATGTTATCCTCTCACATACTATAAAGCAGAGCTAGAACCCTTATCCCTGAGAAGACCATTTTCTACACACAAGGTTTGTTCATTTGGTTGGTTGGTTGATTGGTTGATACATATGAATAATATTCCACCATGCAGCCTTCACCAACCTGATGCTCTCCAAGTGTTTTGGATCACAGCTGGCTAGCACTTATGGGAGTTGTAGTGCAAAGCATGTAGAAGGCACCAGGTTGGCAAAGACTCACATAGTGTGACCCCCTATCTTAGTCTGAAGCTATACAACCCAGACACAGGTCGATCATTTAAAAAGATTATTGTTGAAAGTTGACCTACAATAATGACTGTTTAGAATATTAGGCCAGAGAGCAGATAGAGCTTTTGCTTGTGTTTCATGCTAGGGATCAATTTCATAACTGTGATCTCCCATCAGCAGTCTGAAATTGTCTAGTCTAGTTAGCAACTGCCACCTCATTTATATATTAACACTGGCCCCTTTTTCTGACAATTAGTAGTGCTAAGGTAAATGCCTTTATCAGTTCTTCCATTCTTGACAGTCCATTTGTTCATTATTCTTTCCTAGGCCTTCAAGGGGGCTCTCATGAGCTCATACTGGTGCTCGGGGAAAGGGGATGTAATTGAGGACTGGTGTCGGTGTGATCTAAATGCTTTTGACGAAAATGGACTCCCCAGCTGCAGCCCACTCCTGCAGCCTGTGTAAGTATCTCTTTACAGACAGACTTCTTCTATATGATATCTCAGAGTGGTCAGTACACAAGCTTCTGAACAGTCAAAGATTCCCCCCCCACACACACACCCTGTGTGTGTGAATTTTTAAAACATGATTTCCAAGGAGCTGCAGGAACACCCATGTTCACAAACAAGTAGGTTGATCCAAATTATTAGGATGATGTAAGCAAAATGTGGTGTAAGTCTGTGTCATGGCATGGAGAAAGCCTGAGTTTGATTCCTGGCATTTTCACTATGTCTGCTATTTGGCTCTTTCATTTCTATTCATCATGTAAATGGTTCCTGCATGAATAAAGCCTTTGAACTCCAGAAACTGTGATTTCTTCAGTCTAATTCACCCTCCTGCCTGAAACCCAAGAGAGTTGCTGCCAATCAGTCTAGGACTCTAGACAGTACTAAGCTAGATGGACCAGTGATCCAACTCATATAGACCACTCATACAGACAAAACCTGGTAGACAGAGGGAGTGTGGTTTTCTTGCCACATATTTGGGGGGGGGTGTACAATGGTTAGATAAAGATGGTAAGAAGGTAAAACTTGATTTTGAATACTAATGGAAAATGAAAGCAGACATGGTCCCTTGAAAATTCACCCTGGATTAAGCATATAGGAATATAAAACACTTAATAAAATCAAATTCAATTATTATTCCCTAAGGTCAACACATGGGACCCAGGTGGCGCTGTGGGTTAAACCACTGAGCCTAGGGCTTGCTGATCAGAAGGTCAGCGGTTCGAATCCCTGTGACGGGGTGAGCTCCCGTTGCTTGGTCCCAGCTCCTGCCAACCTAGCAGTTCGAAAGCACGTCAAAATGCAAGTAGATAAATAGGAACCGCTACAGCGGGAAGGTAAACAGTGTTTCCGTGTGCTGCTCTGGTTTGCCAGAAGTGGCTTTGTCATGCTGGCCACATGACCTGGAAGCTATACGCCGACTCCCTCGGCCAATAATGCGAGATGAGCACGCAACCCCAGAGTCGGTCACGACTGGACCTAATGGTTAGGGGTCCCTTTACCTTTACCTTTAAGGTCAACACAGTGTTTCTTCAGTTCCAGGAGACAGTGCTACCTTTGTTGTGTAAGAACCCTTCATTCTGATAGGAGCACAGGTAGTTCGTTTTGGACAGCAGGAGGGCATAACAGTTCTGACTGGAGGGAACTAGGGACTTGGGGAATGCTGAGTCTCTGTGGTTTTGCTGGCCCTTCTGTGGGAGAGAAAGGTCTTTTTCTGGTCTGGTCCTAGGTGGTTCAGGGAAACTGTAGCCCAGGCCTATGTGGCATTGGACAGGCACTGGTTATATTCAGTACAATAAGGCAGCCGCCTATTGTGTTGATTTGTGAAAAATCCAGGGGGGGGGGGCGAGCAACTTAGCAAAAAATATTTGATTCATATTTTAATGCAAACTTCCCTACTTGAGACTATCCATAACAATATGGAAACAAAGATGCAACTAACCTTTGAAATTTGCACTTCTCCAAATTTTGTGATACACTTCTGCACAAAAATGAACATTACAAAGGTAAAATGTGCGTAATAATGCATATATTTAGTGAAAATGGCACACACAAATGCATTGTACTGTATTAGGATGAGCTGCTTGCGAAAAATGCATTTGCGAACATAAATGGTTTTTTGTTTGCAGCTGTACCAAAGGAAAGAAACTGGTTTCCAACCTGCCTGCCTTTTTCTGTTTGTCCCAGGTTGCGGCTTTCCCCCAGTGTGGAACCTTCTAGCACTGTTGTCTCCTTGGAGTGGCTGGATGTTCAGCCAGCCATCGGAACGAAAGTCTCGGACTACATCCTCCACCACAAGAAGGTTGATGAGTACACAGACACTGATCTCTACACAGGTGAACAGAGAGAGAAGGGTGGCCGGGGCGGGGGGCAGAGGGGCAAGAAGGAAACCCTTGTTTCTTGCCATTGTGCAAGTTCTGGGACTTGGTTGGCTTGTTTGCAATAACAAGGACAAAAACCTTGTTGGAAGGGTTTTTTAAAATGTGTTTTCCCCCAGAACCTAACAAAATTTCAATTGTTGTGCTAGCTGTTCTGCATTTTTTAAAAAAGATGGGATATACTTACAGAAGAATGGTTTCATGTTGCAAAGTTATCTCCCAGAATCACAAAACTCATCTCTTTCACTTGGCTTTGAATATCAGCTCATATTTTAGACTCTTCGCAGGCAAGTGCTTCTCGGTCTTTAGCCACTCAAGTAAGCATCATAGTGCAATACATCAGACCTCAGTGAGACATCAGCTAACAAAATATTGTATCATCATTTACATGCTGATTTTCTTCCCAAACACTCAAGATGGTTCATAGTTTCCTTATAATGTGTTTATAAACCTTCTGAGCATTCTTGGGGAGGGAGGGTATGCTTTAAATGTGTAGTGTGTGTATATAGCTTGAGAGACCTGATAGGAAAGGAAAAATGTATGGAGCTCCAAGAGGGAAAGAAGCAAATACAGGTGACCACTCCTGGCCGTGGGAAATCACACTGGACCCTGAGGTTTATGCCAACTACTGATCAGTAACTATCACACCTTTCTTGGCCAACTTGATGGAGAGACCAGTGACAGTTCATCTGCAGGCAATCTTAGATGAAAGTGAATTAACCCTGGTTGGTCTGATAGATTACCTTATTCAGGAGTGGTACAAGGGAAATGTGAAATGAGGAATGTGCCCTGGCAACTTTTTTGATTCTTCTGAGTCTCTTAGCAGCTTTTGACACCTTTGACCACAGTATTCTCATGGATCATCTCCATGAACTAGAGTTGGGGAGCACGCTGACTGTGCCTCGGCCCCTAGCTGTTACTCTGCAAAGTGCCAAAGACCTGTTTTTCTTCCTAGCCCTGTTTAATACCTATGTGAAGATGCTGGAGGTGATCATTAGGAGATTTTGGTGCAAGATTTCACCAGCATTCTGATAACATGCAGTTCTTCTTTCTCTGTACCATCTGAATTGGGAGAGACTAAATACTGAATTGGGAGAGACTGAATTGGGAGAGACTATGACTGTCATGAATGGGTGCAGTCATTGATTAGGGCTAATAAACTGCAACTGAACTGACAGAGACCCTATGCATAGGCTAGTGCATGATCTCCTACTATCTCACCTCTCCATCTGAGATAACCAGGTGGAAACCATCTGTCTATCTATTCTATCTTGGCCAAAGTATACATAAGAACATTACCAAAACTGAATGCCATTGCTTTACCCAGTGAGCATAGAAGGGCACCCAAGGTTTTTCCAGGCAGCCTCCCATTCATGTCACAGTATCCATTTCCTGAGACATGCCTCCCCCACATCTCACATTTGTCAAAAGCAAAGCACTTCTGAAACAGAGTGCTAGATCTCCAGTAGATTTTCAGAAATTCTCTCTTTTTGCCGGTTACTAGCATGGTTAGGTTTCTGGGCCTCCTCTAAAGAGCCAAGTAAATCAAAGTGCATCTGAACATGAGCAGAGCAATTCATGCAATCACAACTTGCTCCGACACAGTGCCTTGAATATATTGGTCACAGCTTTTCATCAAGTTCCAAAATACTCCATTCTTTCTGCTCATCAGCTAAGCATGCATGTTACCCAAGATGGCAAAGAACACAAAGTTCTGCATGATGTGTCCTTGGATCTTTGGAGGTTGTTTGAAGATAAGAATGAGTTGTAAGGGATTAATCATTCCTTAATTGTCCTTACTTCCCCCTCTCCAGGATTTTTCCTTCTGAAACATCCATTCAGAGATGAAGGGCTGGATGGGTCATTATCTAACCCAATATGGCAGTTCTTCCGTTTGCAAATACTTCGGCATCTTTGGGCTCATGGAACTTTTTCAGCTTAGTCCTCTCCACTCTCCAGGGGAAATTCAGTGCTGTACGTGCCACAAAGCCAGTCTCTGGCATGTTTAGAGAACAGACCTGGCTCTGGAGGGGATATTTATGAGGTGCTAGTGGACAGATCGAGGATGGGTTTGTTTGTTTGTTTGTGGTGGTGGGGTCTACAACCTTGATGTGCAGTTTGACAGGTTCTCCCAAAGGAACCTAGAGGGTACCACAGCCCAAGTTGTCAGTCTCAATGTCCCAGAACCTTGTGAACCCTTGAACACTCAGGATTGTTTCCAGAATCATATAACATTCAAACATTCCTCATACCACTGTCAAACAGACTTAATTTTCAGCTATATCTTCTTCTCAGATGGGAATGGAGTCAGGGCATCTTCCAGGACATGCTATGCATGACAATTTCCCCTGAAACGTATATGCGGAGAAACTCCCCCCCCCTCCATCACCAAAGCTTCAAAGAGTAGGTGAGGAGCTAGTATTGAACCATTAGGGACAACCTTTCCCAACCTGGTGCTCTCCAGATGTTATTGAGCTACTGGCTGTGCTGGCTAGGGCTGATGAGAGTCATAGACTACTAACTCTGATTGACAGTGTTCTTCCTCTACTGTTGGAAGCAGTACTGTATGCTTTTAAATACCAGAATCTGTAGGAGAGGAGAGCACTGTTGTGTGTGCTCAGGTCCTGCTTACATGCTTCCCATAGCCATATGGTTGGCCACTTGGGAGAAGAGGATATTGTACTGGATGGGCCAGTGGCTAGATCCAGCAGGCTGTTCTTTCATTCTCATGTAATCCAACAACATTTTGAGGGCAGCAGAGTGTGGAAAGGTAATTTGGGTTGATATATGTGTGGTCACCATGTAGAGCTGGAGGAGAGAAATCCATAGGCATAAAGGCTAGAAAGTCAGGGGAAAGTCAACATATAATTTAAAGATATAGACCAGAAATGGGGAACCTGGTGCTCTCCAGATGGATTCCAATGCATATTCTCATCATCCCTCATTCTCAGGGGAGCACCAGTAAAATGGTGAACTTGACATGAGTCAGCCTCATGATGCAGGAGCAAAGAAAAGCTAATGCAATTGTAGGCTGCATCAATAGAATTATAGTGTCTAGATCAGAGCTTTTCAAACTTTTCGAGTCCACAGCTCCCTTGACCAACTATATTCTTTCTGTGGCACCCCTGTGGGGGTCAGGAGCCCAGTTATGTTACTCCTTGCCTGGAGAGCTGGCAGCCTCTCACCCTCCCTTGTGGAGTGTTCCCCCAAAAGTGATAGCCATTTTCAAATATCTCAAGGGCTGTCCCATGGAAGATGGAGCAAGCTTGTTTTCTCATGCTCTGGAGGGTAGGACCCAACCCAATTGATTCAAATTACAAGAAAGGAGATTCCGACCAAACGTTAGGTACAATTTTCCACCTCAGGAGATGGTGGATTCTCCATTGCTGAAGGCTTTTAAACAGAGGTCAGATGGCCATCTGTCAATGATTATTTAGCTGTGATTAGGTGGCCTTTGGGCACCCCTTCCAATTCTACAATTCTTTAATTTTATGATGCTTTCAATTGCCCATGGCAGCTGAAAACAGCCCTGCTTGCATCCAAAGGTATTGAGTGATAGTTGTGGAAATGTGTCCTGAACAACAGTGCAACAATACGCTGCACAGCCGAATGGTGCCCTTTGGATGGAAAGCTTGCCTCTGTGTGTGAATATATTGCAGGCCACAGAACAACCCAGCCCATTATGTCACAGTAGAAACAGGCTCCACAACTGAAAGAAAGGGAGTGTGTGTTTTTTACAGGGTGAGGTACAAACTGAATGGCTTACAAGCATCTGGAATTAATATTAGGCTTGGAAAAAATGGGTTTTTTTGTCACACCAGTGCTCCTCTGGTGGAAGGGTGAGACCCTCTGGAGGAGGGGGGGAGGGGCTGGAGAACAGTGATAATTCTCTACCCCTGTGCTATATTTCACAGACTTTAATAAAAAAATGTGGGATAAATGGATGAGGTTTGTAATGATTAAGATATGCAATATCTGCCATACGCATCTAAGGCAATGAGTAGTTTTCTCTAAAGCAGTCAACCACTTCAGACTGTAGAAAACTAGCATGCTGGACTAGGACTTTTCTCCCTAACATCTATACTTCATTTCCACTGAAGGGGTAAATTAACATCTGAGCTGGGTTGCACCAAGTGGAGACTCATCTTCCAAGGTCTTCCACCAGACAAACCAAGTTGATAGTTCTACATTCCTTCCTCTGGGAGGAAGACCTTTCATTGCCTACAGACAGCCACCCAATCTTAAACAACTCCTCACCCACAATAATACAACCACCAGACTTAACATGGGCACTGGTACCAGAGCCTGCAATAAACCCAGATGCCAACTTTGCTGCCACATACACCCAGACAACATCATGACTGGCCCCAACAACATCCAACATACCACCTCAGGACTATTTAATTACTCATCTTCTAACATTGTGTATGCCATCAAATGCCAACAGTGCCCTTCAGCTCTCTATATTGGACAAACAGGCCAAACCCTATGCCAAAGGATAAATGGACATAAATCTGACATCAGGAACCACAAGACTGGAACAGACTGGAAAGAGAAGTTTCTGAATTGGAACTCATTACCAAGCTTAAAACCATGGAGCCACCTGGGATGAACAAAGACATTGGATTCTTATCTCATTATGCATGATCAAGCTTTTTTTAGCGCCTCAGCCCTTGCTTTTCCCCCGCAGGACCAATTGCAGTCATCAGCAGTCGTTAACAGCCATCTACAGGTTTACCACTCCCATCAGCCCATCACCCATTCCCCCCACCTACCCCCCACCCTCTGTATATACATAAGGGTCTGACTTTTCTGTTTCAAGTGTATCTGAAGAAGTGTGCATGCACATGAAAGCTCATACCAAAATAAAAACTTAGTTGGTCTTTAAGGTGCTACTGAAGGAATTTTTTTATTCTAAATGCACAGGTATGGGATGGAGAAAAGTACATGTGAAAAGGATATTAAGATTGTGGCCTTATCACGTGCTGAAAATGTGTCAGCAGTAGTAGGCTGATATTCATGTAATGCCAGTTTATTAAATTATGGTTTGTGAAGCTTGTTATGCATGACCCCTGCCCAGCAGCTTAACTGTGGTTTGTTAACCAAGCAAGCTAGTTTATTCTAACCACCCCATTCCTCATTGAGAGTGTTGCGTCCCACTCCCCATCACACAAGACTCCCACTGGGATAAGTGTAGTTGTTTCCAGTGCACCTTCCCAATCTCATGGATATTTGTGTCCTGGAAAGAGTTGGGGGAGGGAACAAGAGAGGCAGCAGGGAGGGAGGAATATTTTGGCCAAGGTTGAAACTATATGCCTAAATAATCCATTGAATCATGTTTTCCACAAGGCGCTTCTAGTTCATCTGACCAGTAAATTCTTTTTTTGGCTGCAGCAGGTTCTGGGCATAGCTGCTGGTTCCCCCTCACTCAGGAGGTTATTTTAGGTAGGGGCCTTGCAATGGGTGGGGTGTTTGTGTGTTTGTTTGTGTGTGCATGCTGCTTTGTGCTAGGGTTGTTCTGGAAAGTCTGTTCCGGAGATATGAGCCTTGGAGAAGGGAGACAGAGAAGCTTGGCACATTTGATGTGTGGGTGCCACACAGTTTGTGGCTAGTGTTAGCCATACTCAGAGCAGACATATTGAAAGTAATGGGCATTACTATTTAGGTCCATTAATATCAGTGAGTCTACTCACTGGTAGGACTAACACTGGGCATATCCCATTGTGTGGCATGTGTGTACACATGTGTGCTGTTATATATCTCAAGAAAATAAATGGCGCTCGAATGAGAAGAACAAAATAAGTTATCTGATATATTTCATCAGGGGGGGGGGCAAACATAGTACTCTCCAGATATTGTTGGGCTACAACTCCAACAACTCTTTGGTTACTTACCGTGTTGACTGGAGCTGATGGGAGTTGTAGTCCCACAACATATGGAGGGGCACCATGTTGGCTAGTCCTGCGTCACATGGTACTTGGGCTATCCAGTGGTGGAGGACAGAACATTTTCCATTGAGTTATTACTCTGTCCATTAGTAGCATGAATTTATGCCAGTTGCAAATAAGTATTAGGTTAGTTTGGAAGTTTTCAAAGTTTTTTGGTTTCTTCTTCTTTCATGATCACTCGTAGCTGAGTAAGATGGTCTTCCATGAACACAGTCTTAACAGTGAGTCCATAAGTGACTGTGAAGGCCAATTCTAGATCCACACATCCTTCTACAGTGGACAGGATTCCGGGCAGGAGTTGATCATGGTGAGGGTTTGCCAAGTGTGCCTTCCTCTTAGCACGTTTCTCCCTCTTGTCCTGAGTTTGAGCGTCTTCAAAGCCCATGACACCTTTGGTAAAGGCTGTTCTCCAACTGGAGAGCTCGTAGGCCAGTGTTTCCCAGTTGTCGGTGTTTATACTATTTTTATTTATTTTTTTAGATTTGCCTTGAGAGAGTCTTTAAACCTCTTTTGTTGACCACCAGCATTATGCTTTCCATTTTTAAAGTTCGGAATAGAGTACCGTAGTTGCTTTGGAAGACAATAATCAGGCATCCACACAACATGACCAGTCCAACGAAGTTGATGTTGAAGAATCATTGATTCGACACTGGTGATCTTTGGTTCTTCCAGTACCCTGACATTAGTTCACCTGTCTTCCCAAGTGATATATAAAATTTTTCAGAGACACTGTTGATGGAATCTTTCAAGGATTTCAATGCACAGTCTTCACAGTAAGGCTTAGTTCCAATGACATGAGTAGTCATGATGACCCGTAGATTCTTATCAGCTTCAGCCTTCATCCACTATCACAGCCATTGTAACACACCAACACTTTAGAAAAAAACTTTTAATGTACCTATTTTTGCAAAGTATATTTCCCCTAATATTTGTATTTTTGAATGTTTTTAGTCATTTTTTGGAATGTTTGTATTTTGGAGTGTCCTCCCCAAAATGAATATATGCATCTTTGTGCTCACTTTACCTAACTATGTGCATGTTTTTGCACATTATTTGGCTGGAGCACTGCATTACAACATTGGGGGAAATGTAAATTTTGAAGGATGGCTATGTTTCAGTTTGCATGCTGTTTAAGAGTATGTGAATTAGCTAGAATTGCTGTTAAATGTGAACTGAATTACACACCATATCTGGACTTTGACCATGCAGGCGGGAACTGATGAGGGTTGAGATTCCAATAACATGTGGAGGGCCGCAGACTGTCCTTTATTGTGAGAGTCAGGTGTGGCCATGTACAAGAAACAGTTTGCAAGGGCAGGTGCAGAAGAAGCTTTAGGAGCATGGAGCCTGTTTCAGTCTGTGCATTCTTTCAGAACATATATATGAGATATGTTCACCTTTTAATTCAAACTGAATTGGTTTTCATCACCACCTGTTGGTGAGCTAAGCTTCTAGACCAACAAAGGTTCCTGCTGAACAACTGCAGGCACGCCTTTCTGCTTCTGTCCAGTTGTTTTAGCCAGATGCATCGACTGTAAGGGCTCATACTTACCTCTGTTTGTCCTGTGATTTCAACCCACTGTTTACTGCTTTATCTGTGGATTGATGTATGTTCTGATTGAACAGTAAACAGTTGGTTTTCCTGGGGAAAGCTGTGGGTCAAAAGAAAAACCTCTTGGACCTGTGCTTAGAAATCATGGGACAAATGGAATTGTGGATGAGCCTTAAGTCAGAGGGCTGTGGAAGCCTAACACTACAGTTTGAAAAGACACACACGCATACACATCCTCCTTTGACACTCAAGCTTTCAAGCACTGGAGAGGGACTTTGAGCACCTTTCTCCCCTTTTGCTGTCATCAGCACAACAAGCCTAACCAACCCCCTGTTTTAATTTTGGCAGAGCATTGTGTTCCCTAACATAGGTGGCAAGATTCTCTCCCTTCTCGCCCCTCCCCGCCAGTTTCTGCTGCTTGTTTTTACAAATGATGAACTTTATCAAGGAGCTTTTAAAGTGGTGACTTCATCAATCATCCATAATTTGCCTCTGCCATCCACAATTTGCCTCTGCCATACATGCATAATAGGAATCCTACATTTATTAGGATTAATTTATTCTGTAGTTCCAGTTTTTGTTGTTTCTCCCTTGGGCTGTGAATGATTTTGTTTGTTTGATTGTTTTCCTTTCCTTGGTTTGAACACATCATTCTACACAAGACAATTTCCTGCTTTCTTTCTAAGACCCAGCACACTTGATTCATGATGAAACTTTTCCAAAATGAAACGAATGTTTTATCTTTGATCACGGGTCTTTGGATAAAAGTGACTTATTCCAGTAAGAATGCTAATGAACTTCATCTTCAGTTTCATTAGTATTCATTGTGTCCAAATTTGGGACAGGTAATTGATGATTACTACACTTGTCCCAAAGTGTGACTGAGACAAAGGTTGTAAGCCAGTTAAATCCTTTTTTATTTCATAAGGACCTAAGAACAGCCTGCTGGATCAGGACAGTGGTCCATGTAGCCCAGCATCCTGTTCTCACGATGGCGAACCAGGTGCCCGTGAGAAGCCTGCAAGCAGGACCCGAGTGCAACAGTGTCTGTGTGTGTCACATTCTAGTGGTGGACAGAGCCAGAGGCAGAAGTGCATGGAACAATGAATATGACACTCACCTTGCTCCACTTAGGCTTGTCTCTGCACATAATTGTGCAACCCACTCTATCCTCCATCCAGGCAAACAAGAGGCATTCTCAGAGTTCAATAACACACTCCAGCCATGCAAAAATACTCAGGGGCGGAATGTTGCAGGCCTGGTAACTAGTGGGGATAGGGAATGTGGCTTGTGGAGAGACTCAATGACCAAATGCAGCAGTCTGAAGGGCCACATTTGGCCCCTGGACCTGAGGTCCTCCACTCCACCTTTGAGGCTCCACAATTTTCAGAATCCAGATCACATCCAAAGTCTTGATTCTTAAGCTTAGCACTTTTCCCTTTCTCCCAAAAAAGTTTCCCTGTTCAGACTTCACTTGCCTCTCTCCCTTTTGTGTATTTCTGAGCCTCAAGGAATGTATTGCTTGTTCCAAGGTTACCAATATCACCAATGCCCTGGCTTCCTAACCACTGCTTAGGTGATAACAGAATAACTGATGTAAGGAGGGAGCTGCAGTCCTAGATAGGAAAAGAGGCAGTAAGGGAACATCTAGCTCAGGGGTCAGGAAACTTTTTCCGCAGGGGGCCAGACCACTGTCCCTCAGACCTATATACACATACAAATTCCTATGCACACTGCGAGGGGGGCAAGTAGTCGTTCTCCCCACACACACCCCAGCCCCAGCTGCCTTCTCGATTTGCCCCCTGCCTCATTTGCCGAAGGGCTGGCAGCAGTGGCGTGAAACAGGCTTCCTCCCTGCCTAGAGAGAGAAGGCGCTGTGCTTACCTCCCCAGGGACTGCCGCTGCCACCGCTGCTGCTGTTGCTGCTGTAGGTAGGTAGGCAGGCAGAGCGAGCTTGTCTGCTCCGCTCTCTGGCCCACAGGAGCACCAGGGCGGCAGCGGCGGAAGGAAGAGGTTGAGTGGCGGCGGCTCTGCCAATCAAACCAGGTGCAGCGTTTCAGTGGCAGAGCCGCCACCGCCGCTCGACCTCTTCCTCCCATTGCCATTGCTCGGAGTCTCGGCTCTGCTGACTTAGTTTGCCGACCCCTGATCTAGCTACTTTAAATTAATTCAAACCCCCAGGGCCTGATGAGCAGCATCCAAGGATACTAAACGAGCTTGCAGGTGTAATTTCAGAGACTTTGTCTATAATCTTTGAGACTTCTGGGTGAACAGGTGAGGTCCCTACAGACTGGAGGCGGGCAAAAGTTGTCCCCATCCTCAAAAGGGGGGGAAAGGAAGATCCAGGTAACTACCAACCAGTGGGCTTGACATCAATACCAAGAAAGGTATTATAATTCAGCAGTCAGTCTGTGAGCATTTAGAAAAGGATGCTGTGATTACTAAGACCCGGCATGGGTTTCTCAAAAATAAGTCCTGCAAGACCAATCTAATTCTTTTTTTTTATTATTTAAATGGAATTACCAACTTGGTGGAAATGCTGTGGGCATAGCTTATATTGATTTCAGTAAGGCTTTTGACAAATTCCCCCATTATATTCTTGTGAGGAAGCTGGTAAAATATGGGTTGAACAAAGTAACTGTTAGGTGGATTTGTAGCTGGTTGACTGACTGAACCCCAAAAGTACTCATTAATGGTTCCTCGTCATCCTTGAAAGAAATGACAAGTGGGGTGCCACAGGGTTCTGTCCTGGGCCCGTTGTTGTTCATGTCTTTATAAATGTCTTGGATGAAGGAATTGAGGGGAAGCTCATCAAATTTGCAGATGACACCAAACTAGGAGGGGTAGCTAATGTCCCAGAAGGCAGAATGAGAATTCAAAATGACCTTAACAGATTGGAGAAATGGGCCCAAGCTAACAAAATGAATTTCAACAAAGACAAATGTCAGGTTCTACACTTAGGCAGGAAGAAGCAGATGCACAGATATAGGATGGGGAACACCTGGCTTACTAGCAGTACATGTGAAAAGGATTTAGGAGTCTTGGTAGACCACAAGCTTAACATGAATCAACAATGTGATGCAGCAGCAAAATAAGCTAATGCTATTCTAGGCTGCAACAGAATTATATGTCCAGATCAAGGGAAATAATAGTCCCACTCTATTCTACCTTGGTCAAACCACACCTAGAATACTTTGTCCAATTCTGGGCACTACAATTTAAGAAGGATGTTGACAAACTAGAATGTGAGCAGAGGAGGACAAGATGATCAAGGGTCTGGAAACTAAGTCTTAGGAGAAATGCTTGAAGGAGCTGGGTATGTTTAGCCTGGAAAAAAGGAGACTGAGAAGAGATATGACAGCCATATTCAAATATCTTAAGGGCTTTCACATGGAAGAGGGAACTTCCTTGTTTTTTCTTGCTCTGGGGGGTAGGACTCAAGGCAATGGCTTCAAGTTGCAAGGAAGGAGATACCAACTAAACATTCAGACAAACTTTCTGACAGTAAGAGCTGTTCAGCAGTGGAACAGACTCCCCCGAGAGGTGGTGGACTCTCCTTCCTTGGAGGTTTTGAAGCAGAGGTTCGATGGCCATCTGCCATGGATGCTTTAGCTGAGATTCCTGCATTGCAGGGGGTTGGACTAGATGACACTTGGGTACCTTCCAACTCTAAAATTCTATGATTCTATGCTTGGAGAAGCAACCAAAGGAAGGGTGTGATGAGACCAGGCAGCTGGAGGAGGGCATTGATGGCCCTGGGAAATCACACAATTGCTAAGGAGACAGACAATAAAGCCACCACAGAATGAAAAGACCACAGCAAGGATGCAGCTGGAAAAGTAGGAGGTAGAAGCACTTGTTTCAGGGATGGAGCTGGAATGAAGGTGTAATCACACATGAAGTGTTGACAGGCTTGCATGGTTGAGGTTCAAGAGAAAACGGTGTTCCCGTGGGCCAGTAGCCTTTTATGCTATGTGAGCATGGAAGTTCAGTTTAAGGAAGAGATTACTTGGAAGAGTGGCGCTTCCCTCTTGTAGCTGAAAGAATTGGCTGAAGGTATCGGGTAGTGTGAGGGCTTAGGGCTTAGCAAGACCAGGATCTGGTCAGCTCTGACACTTGGCCGACAGAGGGTGCTCCTGCACTGTCCAGAGCGAGGAAGAACAAAAGTAAAATGAAAAGGGCAGCAGCAGAGGTTGCCAGCTGACCTTTTTTCAATCAGATCATATATTTCCAGAGCAGCCAAGCTGCCAGCGGTGTGGAGCAGTCACAGCTTCCCAGGAGCTGCTGAGAGATGGCGAGGAAGCACATTATTGGGGAGGCAGGGAACATGGTGTTGTTGTTTAGTCGTTTAGTCGTGTCCGACTCTTCGTGACCCCATGGACCATAGCACGCCAGGCACTCCTGTCTTGCACTGCCTCCCGCAGTTTGGTCAAACTCATGTTCGTAGCTTCGAGAACACTGTCCAACCATCTTGTCCTCTGTCGTCCCCTTCTCCTTGTGCCCTCCATCTTTCCCAGCATCAAGGTCTTTTCCAAGGATTCTTCTCTTCTCATGAGGTGGCCAAAGTATTGGAGCCTCAGCTTCACGATCTGTCCTTCCAGGGAACATGGTATTGCAGGCTAATCAACATTTCCTCAGCAAGTGCAAGAGAGCAAAATGGGAGTGTGCCATCTCCCATTATGGAAACTTTCAAGAATTCTCTTTTTGTGGCTTAATACCCAGCAGTAGCTGAATGAGTGATCAAGTGATTGAGGCATCCTTTCTAACTGGCTGTTTATGCACACCCAGGGCTGCAGTTTTCTTCTTCACTGCGCTTGTCTCTTAAAGCAAGGGTGACACCTGTGATTGTTAGTTTAGGTGGGATTTATTTAATGCCCAGTGGAATTTCAACACGTCTTGGTGTTGAGAAAGTGTGTGCAACTGAATGAGAGGAGAGGAATCCACAATCCAGGGTGTTGAAGTATTAGTTAAGGTCGGTGTCCTGTAGCTACTCCTGCTTTCATTCATCATTTTGTTCTATAAGGCACTAGAGGAAGTGTTTATAAATACAGCAATTTTAGAGACCCACTTCATATTTTGTCCCTTCTCAAAAGCAAGCCCATGTGGGGTTGTCTTGTATGGATCATAGGAAGCTGCCTTACACCATGTGTCCATTGAGCCCAGTGTTGCATACTCCAATCAGCAGCATCTCTCTCAGAACAGTCATCTTTCCCATCAGACCCTATTCAGTCCTTAACTAGAGGTATCTGGGATTGAAAGCAAAGCGGATGTTCTACCCTGAGAGGTGGCCTCTTCGGGTGGCACTATGTGTGCTTGCCCACATTAATCCTCAGGATTCAAAGGGTTTCATGTACTTTATAGAGATTATCTTGCAAAAATTATTACAGTGGGCAGGTGCATGGCAGAGGAAAGGCTAGCCCAATACATTTTGGCACCTGAAGCGAACCACAAAATCGGGGAAGAAGGAGTGAATGAAGATCTACCACAGGAACAAAGTGGGGATAAATATCTATATCAGGAGTAAGGGTGGGAGGAAACTAGCAGTGCCTCCTATTCGCCAAAGAGGCTGCTGTAGAGGCAGCATTTAGAGGCTGAGGGACTGCCAATGAGATGGAAGATCTGGCCTCTAAGGAACGTGCCGCAGCAGGCATTGCATTCCTTGAAGTCCAAATCTGCTGCCCATGTGCCCTTACCAGGCCTCATGGATGAGCCGGCCCTGGGCAGAGGCATAGCTGCCAAGTCTCCCGTTTTCCCTGGGAAATCCCCGTTTTTCCAGCTGTTCCTAGCTGAAAAAAACCGGATTTTTTTTTGTTTTTCCCTGGTTTATTCTAGCACCACGGCCATTTTGGAACTGGGCGGAGCATGCTCAGAAGCAACTTTTGATGCTGCTCTGCCCAGTTCCAAAATGGCTGCAGTGCGACTTCTGGCACGGTGGCCATTTTGGAACTGGGTAAAGCAGCATCAAAAGTCACTTCTGAGCATGCTCCGCCAGTTCCAAAATGGCGGCAGCGCTACTTCCGGTCTGCTATTTTCGGCCTGGTCCCTTATTTCTCTGACAGCAACTTGGCAGGTATGGGCAGAGGTGATATTCAGGCAGAGGACTTCCTGAGTCATAGCTCGATCTCCTAGACCAGGCATAGGCAAACTCGGCCCTCCAGAAGTTTTGAGGCTACAATTCCCATCATCCCTGACCACTGGTCCTATTAGCTAGGGATGATGGGAGTTGTAGTCCCAAAACATCTGGAGGGCCGAGTTTCCCTATGCCTGTCCTAGACACTACACCTATGTAAGTTATCATATATAGTCTGAAGGAATCTGAGGTTAGTAGCAGTAGCACATGCCCCCCAACATTTCTCCAATGGTGATGATGATCACCATCACCATCATTTTATTATTTATATGCCCAGGTTGCCCCAGCCACTCTGGGCGGCCTCCAACATATATAAAAACATAATAAAACATTTAATGTTTAAAAACTTCCCTATACAGGGCTGCCTTCAGGTGTCTTCTAAAGGTTGTATAGTTCCTTATATCCTTTGCTCAGGTGTCACATAGCTCCATACCTTCCAAGAATCTCTGATGAAAATAGGGACATCCTAAGGGAAAGTGGGACATTCTGGTATCAGATCAGATTCTGGGATGGCTTCCGTAAATCTGAGACTGTCCCTAGAAAATAGGGACACATGGAGGGTCTGGTGGCAGCAGTAGTAAATAGCAACAGCGACAACAATAGTAGCTAGTAGCAGTAGTATTTCTTACCTGCCCTTCATCAGAAGGTCCAGGGCAGGTTGTAGCATATGAAAACACATGCAGTCAGAACACCCTCCAAAAATGTGCTTACTGATTGGGATCTGGAATGGCTCACTGCTTCACATGCACAGGTCATTTCCTCCCAATATAGCCCCCCTCAGCTAGCCCTGGTTTTTCCTGCCCAGTTAGTGTGGGTCCTATTCCGGGGTTGGTTTTTATCAGATTCTGCCAAGACTGATGCCCCAGCACGGAAGCCCCAAAAGTTCCCCATAAGCCTGCTGATCCTCCTTGCTCTGGTTGCCTGTTCATCTGGCCTCTCCAAGTGGGTAAGCAGTGACAGCAAGGAGTAGGAGCCACAACTTCTGCTCCCTCTGCTATCTTCCTCTTGCCTTTTATACTGATGGGACACGGCAAATAAATGAGTGGTGGGGTTACCCTGGGAAGCACCACTCAACGGCATGTTGGGTTGTATCCAACTAAATTCTACTTGGAATAGATCCATTGAAATTAATGGGCCATAGTCACATAGTCTCCTTCATGGATCACTGCCTTGTTGTGGCGAAGGGGCTTGAATAACTCAGAGAAGCTGTGAAGCTATCCCAACCCCCTGCAATGCAGGAACCACTGCTATAAAAAAAAGTGTTCTGAACATACGCAACTCCCTCAACTGTTCCTCATAAGACTTGGTTTCCAGATTGTCTATCATCTAGTGTGCCAATATCCTTAAGCTGGTGCCCAGAACTGGACAAAGGCAGAATAGAGTGATACTGTCATTTCCTTGGATGTGGATAATAGACTTCTATAGCTATAATTCTACCCTCAACTCTCTAAATCCTGCTCCCACTTCCCCATCTCCCATGGGATATTGTTTTGTTTCTCTCCCCTTCCCCCAACCCCTAACATGTTGAACACCTCAGTCCTGGTACTCCCATTAATGTAAGGACCAGAGCTCAGTGGTAGTGCAACCGCTCTGCACAAGTCCCAAGTTCTATTCCTGACATCTTCAAGTACGATTGGGAGAAACTCCTCATCTGAAAACCCTGGAGAGCCACTGCTAGTTAGGGCTCATCCACACTTAACTTTTGACATGTGCTTTCTAGGAACAAGTCTGTGCTTTAAAGTTCATGTTACAGGTAGGTAGCCGTGTTGGTCTGGCGTAGTAAAAATAATAATAATAAAAATTCCTTCCAGTAGCACCTTAGAGACCAACTAAGTTTGTCATAGGTATGAGCTTTCGTATGCATGCACACTTCTTCAAACTTTTAAAAATTATTATTATTGCCCCAGTGCCTTCTCTGAGAAAACCTGCTCAAGCAGTAATCTGTGGAAAACAGAAGGTTGTCACAGGGTAAGTGACAGGGTAAAAAAAGGGGGGGAGGGGGCTCAGACATGGCACTTTAAAATCATGGACCTGTTCCTAGAAACAGAGCACAAAAGAAAGTCTGGATAAGCTCTCAGTATCATCAAAAACATCTTCCTACTTTCCTCTGTTCCATTACAATTCCTGCTCCTAATTCACACAAACTGGGATGGATGGTACATTGCTGCAACAAAAATGGAGAGTCAGACAGATTTTTCACTCACACGTGCAAGTTCACACTGCCTTAGGGACAACCGTAAGGAATTTTTCCACTACAGGAACATTGTGGTGGTGGTTTTTAATTTATTTATACCCTCCCTTTTTCCCTGATGAGATTTTTTTTATATATATAATTATTTATTAAGTTTTCCAAATAAACACATTTAAAACATTATACAAAACAAACAAACAAACAAACATTCAAAAATACATACATCACTCTTTTTACCCATCTTATTAATCTTAGCCAAAAAACATGCTCCGCCGAGCTTGACTTCCCTCCCTCCCCTCAAGAGGTTTTCTAATCAGTTCTTATCTCGCAGTTCCTTTGTGTCTAATCTTTAAAGTCAATTCGTAGGATTTATTTCACACCTGCAAGTGTCTTTAAACCTTTACAATTCATTTCCATATAGTCCACAAATTTACTCCAATCCTTTAGAAACCTTGTCTCCCTCTGGTTTCGAATCCTGCTAGTCAGTCTCGCTAGTTCAACATATTCAATCATCTTTGTCTGCCAGTCTCCAATTGTCGGTAAGTCCTGGGTCTTCCATTTTTGGGCTAATAGTGTCCTCGCCGCGGTTGTCGCATACAAAAAAAGGGTACTGTCCTCCCTAGTTATCTCTTGGCCTATCAGTCCTAACAGAAAGGCCTCTGGTCTTTTGGGAAAGGTATACTTAAATATCTTTTTCAGTTCATTATATATCATTTCCCAATATCCTTTAACCTTTTCACATTTCCACCACATATGATAAAAGTCCCCTTCCTTTTCATTGCATTTCCAGCACATTCTATTACTCATTCTATACATTTTTGCTAATTTCACTGGAGTTAAGTGCCATCTATACATCATCTTCCAAACATTCTCTTTCAAAGCAGTACATGCTGTAAATTTTATTGTTTGGTTCCATAGTTTCAACCACGCATCATATTCAATATTGTGCCCAAAGTCCTTAGCCCATTTTATCATTACCTATTTCGTCAACTCATCTTTAGTATACCACTCTACCAGCAAATTATACATTTTGGACAGCAATTTTGTTCTGCCCCCTAGCAACTCTGTTTGAAATTTGGACCTTCTCTCCTCAAAGCCAATTTTTTAATCTTTCACAAATACATCATTAATTTGATGATATTGCAACCAACTCGTCAAATACACCTTAACCTCTTCATACGGTTTCAGTTTCCAACCTTGTTCCGATTGTCCTAGAAAATTTTCATATGTTGGTCTCTCGCCTTCCATATTCACTTTTTTCACTATGATCACTTCCATTGGTGAGATCCACCATGGCGTCTTAGTCTCTAACAAGGCTTTATTTCTTTCCCATACTTCAAATAACGATCTTCTTATCACATGATTCGTAAATCCTTTATGGGTTTTTTTCTTATCATACCATAGATATGAATGCCAACCTGCTCTGTTGTCAAATCCCTCCAAATCCAACAAGTCCGTATTTTCCAATGTTATCCATTCTTTTATCCAACAGAGACATGACGCTTCAAAGTATAATTTCAAGTCTGGCATGGAGAATCCGCCTCTTTCTGTCTTGTCTACCAGTATTTTATATTTTATTCTTGGTTTCTTCCCCTGCCAAACAAATCTTTGTAAATCTTTTTGCCATTCTTTGAATTGTCTTGTCCCCTTTATAATAGGTATTGTTTGAAACAAGAATAACATTTTGGGTAATACGTTCATCTTTACAGCTGCAATTCTGCCAAGGAATGACAACTTCCTCCTATTCCATATCTCTAAGTCTTTCTTTATTTCTTTCCATACCAATTCATAATTGTCATTAAACAGATTTATATTTTTTGTTGTCATCCATATTCCAAGGTATTGTACCTTTTTTACGATCGCAATACCATGTCTTTGCTGCAAATCTTCCTTCTCTTCTTTACCAAAATTTTTTATCATCATTTTCGTCTTTTGTTTATTCATTTTAAATCCTGCCAATTGTCCAAATTCTTCAATCACTTCTATCACTTCAGCAACACTTTCTTTGGGGTTCTCTAATGTTACAACTACATCATCTGCAAATGCTTTCAGTTTGAATTCTTTCGCACCTAATTTAATTCCTTTGATGGATTGTTTTTCTCTAATTCTGTTTAATAGCACTTCCAAGACCGTAATGAACAATAACGGAGACAATGGGCACCCCTGTCTAGTCCCCTTTGTGATTTCAAATTCATCTGTCAAAACATTATTTACTATCAATTTTGCTCTTTGTTCCGAATATATTGCTTCAATCCCATTCAGGAAACATCCCCCTACCTTCATCTTTTCCAGGTTCTTTTTCATAAAATGCCAAGATATATTATCAAAAGCTTTCTCTGCATCAATGAACATCAACGCCGCAGGTTTATCTATTCTAACCTCCAAAAATTCTATCACATCTATAATATGTCTTACATTATCTTTTAATTGTCGGTTAGGTAGAAAACCTGCTTGATCTTTATGAATCAATTCCTTCAAGATCTCTTTCAATCTTGTTGCCATTATGTCTGCAAAAAGCTTATAATCATTATTCAATAACGAAATTGGTCTATAATTTTTTACATCTAAACCATCTGAACCTTGCTTCAGTATCAAAGTTATATAAGCTTCTTTCCATGTGTTTGGGGTCTTTCCTCCTTGAAGTATATTATTCATTACTTCCACTAGTACAGGGGTCAACTGTCCATTCAATACTTTATAATATTTTGCCGATAGTCCATCCGGTCCTGGTGCTTTTCCTTGCTTCATCTTCTTTATCGCATTCAAAATTTCTTGTGCAGTTATTGAGGCATTTAATTTATTCTTCTCTTTTTCCGTAATTTGCTTTAACTTATATTTCTCCAGATATTCATTTATCTTTCTAGCATCTTCTTTTCCTTTAGTATAAAGGCTTTTATAATAATTTTGAAAGGCCCTTCTAATTTCTTTTGGATCTTCCATTATTTCTTCCCGAACTTTAATTTTATTTATTATATTTTGATTTTGTCTTTTCCTCAATTGCCAGGCCAGCCATTTCCCTGTTTTATTTGCCGATTCAAAATTCTTTTGTTTCATCTGCTTTATCTTCCACTCTATTTCCTGATTCACCAACATGGAGAATTGTGTTTGCAGCATTTTTATATTATTCTTAATTTGCTGATCGTACGGTTTGTCGATCAGCCTCTTCTCATTCTCCATGAGGTGTCTCAGAATTTCTTCTTTCTTCTTTTCTTTGTTTCTCTTCAAATAACTATTTTTTTGTATTAGATAGCGTCTCATTACTGCTTTGCTTGCATCCCATACTATATCTATTCCCGTTTCTTTATGCAAATTCCAATGGAAATAATCCTTCAAAATTTCTTTTGCTTTTTCAACAGTCTCTTTATTTTCCAACACTTCTTCATTCATTCTCCATCTAAAGGAATTCTGTTCTTTCCCTCTCATTTCCATGAATACTGGATTGTGGTCCGACAATGTTCGTGGCGTTATTTCACATCTTGTTGTCCTGGGTACTAGTTCTTTAGAAATCCACATATGATCAATTCTTCCCGAACTTTGATTTGGCTCTGAAAAAAAGGTGAATTGTTTCGTCGTCGGGTGTTTCACTCTCCATACATCTACTAGCCCCAGATTTTCCGTAAGTTCAAAGAACAATTTAGGTAATTTTCCATCATGCTTCCTCTTTTTTGTTCTGTCCAATTCAGGTATCGCCACTCCATTAAAGTCACCCAACAAGATAATCTTTTGGTCTATGTATTCCGTTAGGTCTTCCTCCAACTTCTTAAAGAATTCTGCCTTGTTTTCATTCGGTGCGTAAATTCCAACCAAAAACATTTTTTCTCCATAAAATGTTATCTGCACAACGATCACTCTTCCCTCTTCGTCCCTCGAGATCAGTTTCGGATCCAATTTCTCTTTCACATAAAAGACTACTCCTCTCTTTTTATTAGCAATTGAATTTATAAACTCCTTTCCTAATCCTTTATTGATTAAAATATGACTATGCTTCTTCGCTACATGAGTTTCTTGCAAACAAATCACATCCAAACTCCTTTTCTTCAAAATATGTTCGATCTTGTTTCTTTTCTTTTTATCATTTAGTCCATTTACATTCCATGACAACACCTTGAGTGCCATGTTCAAATTCTGTTACAAGATCTGGTTTAGTCTTGGATGGGTATTTTATTACTATCTTTATCCTCTTCCTCCTCCTCCTCTGGTTTAGATTCTTCCCCCGATTCTCCTTCTTCTTTATCTTCTTCCTCTTCTCCTCTCTTTTTTCCTTTTTTCTTCCTTGGTCTAACGTCTTCTTCTTCTTCCTCTGTCTCTGCAGCCAAAATTGCTAAACTTGGTTCCAACGGCCCCAGGAACTTCTCATATTTCCTTAGAAATTTCCCGATGTCTGACATACTCGTCAATATGTGTTTCTTCTCTTTGTAGTAGAACATTATTCCTTCAGGATATTCCCACTTATGTTGTACTCCGTTCTTCCTCAGTAAAGACACCATTGATTTGTACGCGTCCCGTTTGCGAAGGAACCTTCCCGGTATTTCTTTAAAGACGATTATGGGTCTTCCTCCAATAATTAACTTGTTAGTAAAACTTATTCTCAAAATCTCATTTTTCATTTCCATTGAATTGAAGATCACCAAACAGTCTCCTGGTGCTTTTCTTGCTCTGGCTTTGGCCGATTTTACTCTGATCCTAAATGCAGTGACAATGGAGTTACTCACTTCTTCATCTGTTTTCTCCATCCATTTCGCTAGTTCTGCGGTGATTCTTGCTTTGATATCTTCATCTTGTTCCTCTGGTATACCTCTTAATTTCAGATTTAATTGTTTTTGTTTCATTTCCATCATTGCCAAATTATCCAACATCTGTTCGTGGGCCTTATCTAATTTATCAACTTTTTCTTTCACCTTATCCGATTGTTTCTTGACATCTCTAATTTCTTTCTGATTTTTCTTCACCGCTTCATCAGTTACTTTGGATCTCACTGTTAAATCCTTTATTTTTGTTGTGAGGTCCCCCACTGCCCCTTCCACCTTTTCAAATTTTTTATCTAGACTGTCCTGTACTTCCCCTAACTTCTTTTCCATGCGTTTCTCATTTTGTCTTAATTCATCTTTAATTTTCTGCCATAAAACGTCCAAATCCTTGACTTCTTCTTGCTTTGATCCTCTTCTCTCTGTTGGTGTTGCCAATCCTTTTTTCCCATCTTTACTCTCTTTTCCTGCCATTTTCTTCAAATTATATCTGAAATTATAATTTTACCCTCTAGGTGGCGCTCCTATTTCCAATATTACAAATTTAAAGAGATGTAATACCCCAATGTCCCCCAGGTGGAGCTCTAATACCAAAGTTGTAAATGCATGCAATACTGGGCTAACCCCCAGATGGCGCTCTAATACACTTCCAATATATTTTCCAAATAGTCATGCAATAATTTTCTGCCCACCGGGTGGAGCCAATTATCCCTCTTCTCCCCTCTCAGTACTTTTCCATCTACCACTCAAACAATACAATACACAGATATAGTTTTGTCTATTGTTCTTAGTTAGTTTCCCTTTCGTCTTCAGCCACTCACTGGCCTAATCCACCACGATACCTGTAAAAAAGAAGCCAAGTCCCGCAACTCTTCAGCCTCTTAATGGCCTAATCCAAAAAATTTTGGGGGGAAATATAAACTTTAAACGCCAAAGCCATAGCCGATCAGAACCAGGTCTTCACAGGAGAAATCAGGCGTCGAAAAACCAGACAATAAAAACAGTGGAGGGAGGGGATATAACACAAAAGAGAAGATAAATCCTCTTCAGCCGCTACTGGCTTAATCCACTCGGATCCTCTACCGATCCCAAGGGAGCAAAGAGATCGGGTTTCGCTGCACTCTCAAGCAAAATAAAAGTGTATATATATATATATGCAAAGCCCACCGGCTAATGCATACAGTTAAATAAGCTCTTTCCCCTCCTCAGTGTTGCTACAGTTTAAAATCTTTTCCACCTTTCACTCCCTTCACCAAGGGTTTGACAAAGTTTAAACGTTGCTGCGTAGCAGACAGCCAAGTCTTTGAGCTGAAATCAGACACTTATAGCCTGAGGCTCACAGCAGGGTCCGTTTTCCCAGCAAGAAGACAAAGTAACTCTTTAAAGAACTCCCATTCACTTCTTAAACAAAGAAAAGAAACAGCTGCCTCGTTACAAAGTAACAAAGGACTATGGCATACCTCACTCAGCAGGCAGTTTCACTTTTGAGTTCTCCATTCCTGCGATTTCACAACTGTGTCATAGTCACACCGCTGCTGGGACGGACTCCCTTTTTGCGCCCTCAGCCATCCAAATTCGCCAAATCTCTCAGGTAATCCTTAATTTCCTTATATACACCACGAATTTCTTCTTTTTTGGAAGTTCACCGCTTCACATCAGGAGACAAAGACTGCGCTTGATGGGGCTAGTGGTCTTCTCCCTTTCGCGCCCGCAGCTCGATCCCTTCCTCGGCTCTTAACAGCGAAAAGCCGGGGTACAGGAGAGCACGCTGGACGCCGCTGGGTGCCATGACCCCCAGGGTAACCCCCCCTGGGGTTTAGGAGGTTCGCAGAGCCTTTGCGATGCCTCCGTGCGCCCCCCAAAAGCTCAGGACTCCCCAAGGGGTTGTCCTGCGCTCCCGTAAGATGTCCGCGGGAACCGGAAGTTCCTTTTCCCTGATGAGATTTAAGGCAGTTTACAGATAAAAACAATTGATAAAAACATAGAAAATGCAATAATTAAAAACACAACTAAACATTAATAAAATTCGCATATATAAAATCTGTTTAAAACATAGAAATAACAACAACGATCTATTTCTTATACTCCACCCATCTGGCTCGGTTGCCTCAGCCACTCTGGGTGGCTTACAGCAAAAATGCAGGAAAAATAAGATCATCCTCAAACATTAAAAGCTTCCTGAAAGAGGGCTGCCTTCAGATGTCTACATTAAAAATAGCAGGGCGCCAGGCCTTTCATTAAAAGCAGTCTGTTTTCAAAAACCTGTTGGAATAAGAAGGTATCCACCTGCCAGCAGAAGGATAACAGGGAGGGCGTTTCAAAGTCTGGGAGCAGCCACTGAGAAGGCTCTCTCTTGAGTCCTCTGCAAGTATGCCTGTGAGGGTGGTGGGACTGAGAGAAGAGCCTCCCCGGAAGATCTCAAAACCCAGGCAATCTTGTATGGTCTTTCTGATAGCTTGGACCTAAGCCACGTAGGACTTCATAGCACTTTGAATTGCACCTGTAAACAGACAGGTAACTGGTGGAGCTGTTCTAACAAGGGAGTCATCTGCTCCCTATAACCAGCTCCAGTCAACAATCTGGCTGCAGCTCTTTGAGCCTGTTGAAGTTTCTGAGCACTTTTCAATGGCAGCCCCACGTAGAGCGTGCTACAGTAATCCAAATGGGATGTAACTTAAGGCGTATGTCACTGTGGCCTAATCAGAACATGTGAGGAACACGTTCCCTAACTTCCCTTCCCCAATTCAGCTGCTCAATGCAAAAGCACGATAGGTCCCTGCTGCTATCCATTAACACATTCCCTACTTCTAGGCACAAGGTTGATTCTCGCTGAAGTGAGTAGTTGTAAGGTGTTGTTGACAGGTCCTAAATCCAGCACTGCTGGGTGGCGGGGGAGTCCATCCGCCCCTTGGTAGCAGCCTGTCTGCCAGACATAAGAAAGCATGATTGTCAATACTTGAAGTTGGAAAGCCTCAACTGGCAAAACGGATGCTGCTATTGTTAAGCACATTCATTTATACCAGTGCACCACCAGAATAGTGTTAACATGTTGACAAAGGGCTGATTCGTGCTGGACATGACATTCATGCTTGTCATGTTCCCTGCTGTTTCATTGTGTGTGTGTGCTATTCATGCAGCATGTAAGATGCTAAGGGGTTCTGTCTGTCTCCAGAGCACACGATAGAACCTCACCAGGGAGCTGTGATTGTCACACACATACCCACACACACACACACACACACACACACACCTGTTCATTGGTGTCAAGGTCTCAAGTACAAGTTGGATGTAACTAGCTGGGTACCATTTTTGCAACTGGGAACCATGAAATTATGAAAGGAACCAACATGCTGGTGGTCCTATAGCTTCTCTCCCACCTAAGGGTAAACTCAAAGCCAAATTTCAGCTTCTGATTTACTATGAATGAACTTGCTAAGTAGCCCATTCGATTTAATGGACTGTGCAAACATTTGGTAACTCTTTCTGCACCTACTGGACTTAGGTAAATAGATATAGCTATTCCTGGGCAAATAGTTTCAGGAAATAAATGAGGCTGAGAATTCTAGCACTCCAATAATAAAGTTACCAAATTATTCTTGTTGGGGTTTTTTTAAAAAAAGTTTAAAATATTAAAATGAAGTTCCAGAGCAATAATGTAGTAATACAGCTCAGAAGTCAGAATTCAAAATGTAGCAAAAATATAGCCCAATAATTGATAATATCCACACATCTGAATAGTATTCTACTAATACTTCAGCTGCAATCTTTTATCCACTTAACTGGGAGTAAGGTCTGCTGAGTTCAGGGAGCTTTCTTCTAATTCAAGCTTCCTCAACTTCAGCCCTCCAGATGTTTTTGGCCTACAACTCCCATGATCCCTAGCTAGCAGAACCAGTGGTCAGGGATGATGGGAATTGTAGTCTCAAAACATATGGAGGGCCGAGTTTGGGGAAGCCTGTTCTAAGTCCTGCAACTACAGTAAATAAAAAAAAAAGGTATTGACACCTTGGTTTTTAGACTTTTACCTGCTGTATCTAGATTTGCTTTTATTGTTTTATTGTGTTGCTGCTTTGTTTTTGTTTTTAGTGTATTTTTTTAAAAAAATTGTGTAAGCCACCCTCAACACTTCCTACAATGAAAGAGTAAAATAGATTTAAATTAATAAACTGTTTAAACCATTAACATTCCAAGATTGTATTTTCAGCACCATAATCCTTTAATCCATAAATTAATAAACTGAATCACACAGAGAAAACATTAAAAAATTAAGCAATGTATTCAGTTAAGCTATACATGCTGTATTTAAAATAATAAATATATACTTTAAGGAATAGTAATTAGTCATTTCAAAAATTAGGGCTGCAGTCTTAAAACACACTTGCTAGGGAGTATGTCTCATTGAACACAGTGGAACTTACTTCTGAATAAACATGTGTACGTTTGTGCTTTCAGGTTGCAAGGCAAAGTATTAACAACACCAGGAATTTAAATGGTGCTTAAGAGCAAAAAATTATAATAAGGTGGGTCAGTTACTATTTTCCCTGTATTGCTGGGGGGTGGAGGAGTTGAAGAGAGAAAGGGTTTGCTTAAGACCCCTTAGAGAAGCACCAGCATCCTATCCAGGGGTTGGCAACATAAGGCCCATGGGCCACAACCGGCCCATGGGGGTCGTTTAACTGGCTCACGAGCCACCCCCGAACCGAGCTACCCGGTCGGCAAGTCCCCATGTGCTGCGCTAAACCAGCGTGGTGCGGGGACTCGCTTCCGCGGAGCCGGAAATCGCACATGTGCAGAAGCCAGAAATTGTGTCTGTGCAGATGCCAGAAATCGTGGATGTGCATGCTCATGCACATGCACAATCCGGCCCACAAAGGGATCTGAGCTGGAGTGAACTCGCCCAAGCGAGGTAAACCTTGCCAACCCCTGATATCCATCAGCCCTGTTTGCAAAGGGCACCATCCTTTATGGAGACAGAATATTTGCTGAGAGCTTCAACAGAATGAAAAGCTTTTGCCGTTTCTTCTGTGTCTTGGTGCCACCCTCCCCCTTTAATTATCCCTAATTCAGGGGAGTGGGATTTCGAGTGAGTAAGAGCTGGCAGATGAGTTTACTTTGGTTGTGATCCTGTAACAACTTACCTAGGAGGAGTAAGGCCCACTGTGCTTAATGGGACTTGTTCATTTCAAACCTGGCTGACTTGGACACTTGTATATTTGCTTTTGTTGTCCCCCCCCCCCGCTTTCCTGTCCTTCCCTAAAGCAAGAAGAATCTGAGGAGCAGAGCTGTGTCATTGATCTTTGGATCAGAAGTAGAGGAGGCCCATTCTGTGTCTCTTTGTATAGTTCATCCTATTCAGTGGCCCCTCTCCTGCTTCAGCAGGGCTGGCCCACCCATGAACAAAGGTGAGGTGAGCTCAGGTGGCAGGATCCACAGGGGCACCAGATCCACCCTGCAAGGAATGTGCTAGTGACAGACCATGTCCTCATCACAGAGGGCACGTGCTGTGGTGAGATCACTAAGACTGACCTCACCGTTTGTGTGGGTGGGATCGTTTCCATAGCCACAACAATCCAATTGCGTCCCTCGGTTGCTGGGGTAATTCTGGCCAATGGGGTTAAGAGTATTTGCAGTCGGATGACCTATTTATGCCGCTGCACATTGCGTCGAGCTTCCTCTTAGCGCCTCGTGCATCGGATCAATATATATTTAGGGTCTTGCTATGACCTTGCTATGCTGTCATGGGTCATCTGTTTTTGGGACAGGGGCCCGATAGGAATTTTCCCATTTGGCTGATTGGCTGGTGCCACTTGGGTTTCACCTCCCATGTAGCAAATCATCAAAACTTTGTAAGGTTTGGCAGTTAGGCATTGATTCAAGGTGGTCTGGAGGGGAGGTTGTCATACCTGCCCCTCCCAATGTGTGGTATTCCATTAAAGGAATCCAGGTGCTCGCCATGCTTTTGTCTGATCCCCTTCCAGGGGTTAGGGCCACGCCAGAGGCCCTGGGAGCATTTTGGGGTGAGGTTGCGCTTACCTTCCAAGTCCTGGACTGCAGAATCTGGGACCGGCAGCCGTGTGACACCGGAAGTTGCGTCGACGTAACTTCCGGTGGCACTTTGCCCTTCTATGGGCACCAAAAATGGCCACCGCCGGCTTCAAAAGTAGCTTCTATGCATGACCAGAAGTGCGTTGACGCAACTTCCGGTGTCGGCCCGCCCATCTATGGGCACCGGTCATGCGTAGATGCGACTTTTGAAGCCGCCGGCGGCCATTTTTTGTGCCCATAGAAGGGCAAATCAGAAAGAAAGAAAAATGGCTGCCGGCAGGAGAAAATAACGGAGAAAAACAGGAGACAAAGTGATACGGGGGACCACCGGGAAAAGGTAAGTAAATGGGGGGTTTCACGGGGAAAATGGGAGACTTGGCAGCTATGGGTTGCGTCTGTGGTAGGACCAATGCTCCCCCAGTATGTTTACCCTTACTGACTTCTGCCAGTGTCCAGTTGTCAGTGCTGCCCTGCCGGAGGTGTAGGCGCAGTTGGTCGAACCAATGCCTAGGCAAACCACTCACATTCTGTAATCAGTAACGTTGTGGCCAAAATTATACCAATAACCTTAAACTAATACTGGTGTCAACTGTGTCTTTCTTTGGGAGGTCTTGGGGGGTCTTCACATGCAGCAACAATGGCAGCCTCCTCTACAGTAGCCCCATCCCCCACCCCCAATGCTGCCTCTACAGTGGCCTCTGGGTGAATAGGAAGCACTGATTATCTCCCTGCTCCCATAGGGAAGAAATGGCAGAGGCTGCCAAGTGGGGTCTCCTGGGCTCTGCCCAGTATGATTCAGAGCGTGCCCCTTCCTCTGTGGCCTTTGATTACTGCTTCAGAGGTCAGGTCAGGTTAATTTGATTCCTTCCCCCTTTGTTCCCGAATCTGATCTTCACCCACCCCCTTGTTTCCAGTGTAGATTTTTATTCCTGCCTTTTTCCTGATAGAAATCTTCACCCACACCTTCTTCCTTAATGGGGTGTGCTTGCCATTTTGTGTTTCACCTCAGGTGCCCAAATGTCTTACGCTGACCCTGCTCTTTAGTGTGGATTGTGCCTTGCCCCCAACCCAAAATGTTTCACAACCCACCCATGTTGACCTTGTACTTAGGTCTTACCTCTTTCGGAGCAGGTGGGTACGGAATATGGTGGCGTTCTGGCTTCTCATCTGCTGGTCAGGAACAGGTTGAGCCAGCAATGCAAGTGGAGGTGTTAAAATTTGCTGATGGCTAAAAGCAGGAGTGGGATTACTATCTGCCAGATACAGGCAGGAGGCATCATGACTCATTGGGGGTGGGGGGTGGCAGCAGCCAAGGAAAGTCCGGGAGGGTTGCCTCTTGGGGCTATTCCAAAGCAGAGCATCTCACGCACTGACTGTTTTGCCAGATTGGACTGGCTTGGGTGTCTCTCTTTAGCAATCACTTTGTGCCCCCTTAATATGAATTTATATGAAATGCACACTGTCCGTCCTCCTCCTCTTCCTCCCCACACTTGGCCCTTCCATCAGCATTTTTTCATACATGCAAATCTCATCTGCAACCACAGGCAAAGTTTTTTTAAAAAAAATTTATTAAGTTTTCAATTTTACATTTTAAAATAAACATTTTACAAACTTTAAAATATCCAGTGACTTCTCTTCTTCTCCTTCCATCATTCATTTTACATATCAAACATGCCTGCATATTTTACTAAACCATCCAGATCAGTTTTCCACTTTTACATCCATCAAAAATTATTTAATCTTTTGAATTCATCTTAGTGCTGCCAGCGTTTTCAGCTGTATACAGTTGTTTTCCATATATTCAATAAATGTTTTCCACGCTTCTTTAAATATACCGGTATGTTCTTCTTGCTCTCATATTCTATGTGTTAAATCTACAAGTTCTGCATATTGTATTCTGTCAACTTAAGTTTCCAGAACTCTTTAGTTGGGACGTCACTCATTTTCCATTTGGGGGCTAACAAAACACTGGCCACAGTTGTTGCATACATAAACAACCTTTTATGATGCCTAGGAATTTCTGCCTGCGTTATTCCCAACAAAAAGGACTCTGTTTTGGGGGAGGAAACAGTTTTAAATATATATATTTTCAATTCATTATAAATCATTTCCCAATATACTTTAACCTTTTTACATCTCCACCACATGTGAAAAAAGGTTCTTTACACTTCTTTACACTTCCAACACATATCTGATTCTGTTTTATAAATCTTAGCCAATTTACTCAGAGTTAGGTACCATCTATGAATCATTTTAAAATAATTCTCTTTCAATGAATAACTTGCAGTAAATTTTAGGTCACTTTCCCAAAGTTTCTCCCAGAGGTTAAGATCTATATTTTGTCCTATATCTATTGCCCAGTGTGTCATTGAAGCTTTAACTAGCTCGTTTCTTGTTTCCCATTCTAATAAAAAAATATTATACATTTTGGACAAAAGTTTATTCCTATTTTGTAAGATTTATTTTTCAAATTGTGAGCTTGGTCCAAAAATCACTCTTTCTGTCTAGTTTAAACATTTCATATATCTGATGAATCTGGTGATATTGCAACCACTGCAACCAGTTGGTTCCTTATGTTTTCCATATTCAGTAAAATGCAGCAATCTCCTTTAGACCCATTGTCTATCCATATTAATTCTCTTAATTGTAATTGCTTCAATCGGAGATAGCCGTAAAGGTGTTTTTCTTTCCTGCAGATTTTTATATTTCTCCCATACTCTATACAGATTCTTTCTAAGAATGTGTTCATTAAACTATTATAAATTGTAACCTTCCCATACCAAAGACATGCATGCCAGCCAAATTTTAAATCGTGACCTTCTAAATCTGAAATGTCTGCACTGTCCAATATAATCTATTCTTTTAACCAACACACACAAGCTGCCTCATAGTACAATTGCAGATCTGGCAGGGCAAAGCCTCCTCTTTCTTTTGTATCTATAATAATTTTATGTTTAATTCTTGGCTTTTCCCTCTGTCATATGAATTTAGAGATATAGTTTTTCTATTCTTTGAAGCAGCTTAAATTACTTAGGGAAGTTTTTAATGTTTGGTGTCTTATCACTTTGTATTATTAATAATAATACTAATATTCTGTTGGAATAATATTATTTATACTATGGGGTATAAATTACAGTGGAACCTCGACTTACGAGCTATTCGACATCCGACATTTTCAAGTTACGAGCGGAAAAAGTGGCCGCACGCTTACAATTTTTCTGACATCCAAACAGAAAACCCGTTCGTGGCTAGATGCAGTTTTCTCAACTTACGGATTTTTCCATTTCCAACGCATTCCTATGGGAAACCGCATTTCCTATGGGAAACTCGACTTACGAAGTTTTCGACCTACGAGTGTGCATTCGGAACGGATTAAATTCGTACGTCAAGGTCCCACTGTATTATTATTATTATTATTATTATTATTATTATTATTATTATTATTTACAATCTGGGTTGATTAGAATAAAAACAACATCCTGGGTAGTATATTCATTTTGATGGCTGAAATTCCACCAAACAGGGAGAGTTTCCTTCCCCATATCTCCAACTCTTTCTTAACCTCTTTCCACAATTTAATATAATTATATTCAAATAGGTTAAGATTTCTTACCGCGAGTGGGTTGAGTTAAATCTGTCGCTCTGAGACACTTTTGTGTAAATAAATGTAAATAAATAAATGTTGGGTTGTATCCAACATTGGTCATATTCAGAAAATACCCATTGAAGTTAATAAACATTGCTGTCTTAGGTCCATAAATACTAATAGGTGTACTTGTTGGATACAAAACAACAACAACAACAACAACAACAACAAACCTTTATTTGAAAGCCATAGTAAAGTAGTCACAGCAAGCCTTTTCAACTTGAAGTTCTGGGACTGGCAATTGTAGCCAGCATGGTCATGGAAAACATACCACTGCTGTTTTCACATGGACATTGATATCTGGAATTGTAAGACTCCAGTGCTCTTTCTGCTCACTCCTGCAAGTGTGATAACAAAAGCTCATGCCCCTTTAAGCTGTAGTTGCTACGAGGAAATTTAAATCACTGAGATAGCCCTGTTAGCATTTACCTTGATTTGCTGTCAGACAAACCATAACAAGCTCATTAGGAGCCTCCAGGCTTAGAGGTAGGAACTTCTGGTTCTGAGTACTAGCAGTGGAAAAGGATTTTGTTTGGCCTACATTTTCAATAGAAGTTAACTATTTTACATCTCCTGTTCTGACAATACCCAGGTGAGAACGTAATTATCTTTCGGATTTTGCACTTCCATTATTATTTTTTGTTGTACAAATCTCTGCTTTAAAACAAACAAACAAACAAACAAACAAAAACACCACCCACTGCAAAAGAAATGGCATTTTAGGATAGAATATGTTTAGAAATGTGTACATTGAGATTTAAATATTTAAGTACACATTTTGTGATAAACAATTTAAATGCAAAACTTTTGAATGGAAATCACAATTTATTACAGTGGGGTAGAACACATGTGAAATTGGCATGTGCTGGAAAGAGGCTGATTCACGCACACCTGCTGTGTGCTACTCCCACCCCCAACCCCCATCCTGGTGTGTTTAGGCACAAACACAATACAATAACAGACTTAGGCTTTCCAGTTTTGATGGCACCCTTTTTGGCATTTAGCACACACACCTGCCTCTCACCTTCCAGTCTACCTCATTGTTGCAATGCCCTTTGTGGTGCCATCTTGGCTTGGTGCCTAGTGCAGGCAAACCAGTTAAACTCCCTTAAATCTGCCTCTGAACTATACAGGTTGCAGATTCCCTTGACTCCAGTGTCTCTCTCTTCCTCCAACTTGGGTATTGCACTATATCTCCCTGCCTTTGAAAACCTCTGCTTATGTCAGTAGTGTTGAGGAATATGAATGCTGTGGAGAATGCTAATTTGGAAAACACAGTTTGTGCAAATAAGACCTGGTAGTGTCCCGACTTTGCTTAACATTGCTGGGACTTTCTCTCTTCTACATGGTGAGCCCACGTCCAGGAAAGGGGATGTTGAGAGAAAGACACAGATCTGGCAGGGTGGAGTCATTTCTTGTTTTTGCTACCAGTGCCAAAAGTACTCAGTCTGCATGCTAATGGGCCCAGGGCTTATTAGCTGGAGCGCGCACAGAGATTTTTGACAGTGGGGAAATGCAATTTGCATACATTCTTAAGTTAACAAGCAAAACAATCTGGCGTCTGCATCTCTTTCTCTGTGCCCCCACCCCCACCCCAAAACACCATCCTCAGGAGGCAACCCTTTGGACAATGAGAGTTGCCAGCATGCACCGAGCCAAAAGCTAGGAGCAGATCACCAAGCATTTTGCTCCAGCCAAATTCAGAGCATACCAGATTGTGTTCTGTGTGTTTGGAACTGGGTGGGGCCCCCACCACTCTGGAATCCAGACTCTGGATGAACCTGAAGGAAAGCTCAGAATCCTACTACCACCCATTTCCAAACTTTTTGGCAAAACCTGGATCAAATCTCAATCCAGACCTCCAGGGTTACAATGCAGCCTAGCTCTATGTTCTTATGTAACTTTGCTTCGAAAATCCATGAATTACATGCCCATATTTCCACAGGAGCAAAGTCCTAGTGAGGGACTTAAATGGGCAACTGTTTCCCTTGTATCTCTCAACTAATAAGCTCATGATCAGAAGCTTTAACTTTCTTTCTTTTTGATATTTTCTGTGTCTGTCACCCATTCTTTCACCATATAGACAAACTTCAGTGCAGAATGGAAACAGGATCTTCAATAATGCTTTAAATAGGACAGAAATACAAGTGCAATTTAAACAAATAAGAAGTGGAGAGGGTCCAAGTTTTGATTTGCCTGGAAATCCTTACATTTGGTAGGTTCTGACAGTGTCATAGATATAAATAAAAAATACGTAGGACTGCAATGTTTAAGTGATTCAACCCAACCTTGTAAATAACCCCACAAAACCTGCAAAGCACACACACACCACCCTTACTAGCCTGCTTAGAGTTTCCATGCTGGCTGTGGAGGAGGTGATGTATGGAACTCAGCAGGCTAGTAAAAGAGAAAAGAAAAACCTTTCTACCAAGTGGATTAAAATATGAGAGGCAATTCACTCCTCCCATCTTCTACCAGCCTATAATATTCCATGCTGATTTCAGAAGAAGGGCCTTTTCTTCCTCTGTGACCTAGCACAGGAACCAATCAGGCTGGTGAATGAGTGCCCTGCTCTGGTCTGAAGGATGGTCAGGGTGGTTGTTTCAGCACCACAGAGAGTTCCAAGTAGGCAACCTAGGGCTCATCCACACTCCCACTTGCCCCACTGCTTTCCCCCAGGGTCTCCAAGATGAACTGAGGCCTTTGAAACCTTTGCCTCCAGCCCATCTCTGCTGAGCTCTGCCCTCTTTTGAAGGAATAGTCTGTTTTAAAGGACCGGCCCTCTGTATTGAAGACAGACACTTTACTCTGCCTGGTGAACTCCCTGTGCTATTGGATTGGTGAGGTCGTGTGGAAGGCATTCTGGTTCCATGTTGGCTGGTGCCCACCGATATGCAACATTTGGTGGAGCCAGAACCAATAACAGGCAGAGCCAACTGATTCTAGTTCTGCCGCCATGCTCCTCCCTGCTGAGTTCTACAAAGGGAACACTGAGTCTAAGGAAGAGGGAGGTGACGGGGAGTTCCCTGGACTGGTTGTAAGCAATGAGGCAGACAGGTGGGGACTGGGTGAGGGCAGGCTGAGGTTGGTGGGTCAGTGCCCCATTCAGCCTCCTTAAAAAGAATATTCTCAAACATTTGCCAAAGTATATTTTAACAAGCCACATTCCAGAGCTGTCTCCCAGTGCTTGAGTTGCACCATTTCTCAGATTTTAATAAAAGAACATGGAATGACATTATTAATGCAATATTTTTTTTTTAACAAACGCGGTCTCTATCTGAAATTTTCAGAACAATTAATGCTTATTGCAGACCAAACTCCTTATTGTTCTTATCCACAGTTCATTTAGGAGTTACTGCTTTTATAATTACTGTATAATACCAGGGTCTGGTACAGAGGCATGGGAGCCTTCTACCTCACTAAAGCTAAGTGGGGTGGGGGGTGGGGTCTGAGTCTGGTCAGTGCCTGGATGTGTGACTGCCTGGGGATTTCCCTTGGGTTCCGTTTTGGGGTATAAAAAGCCAGGATATAAACAAAATGATTAAGCACACACCTACCCTCCACTCATTTTCTACCATGAAGGCCCCCCTTCCAAAACAAAACAAACAACAGCTTGTAGGGCCTTCATTCACATAACGGCTACATAAGAAATGAAGATGGTCCCTGGAACCAAAAATGAAGATGGTCCCTGGAACCAAAAGACCTCATCTTGTGAATCACAAGAAGTTCCCTTCCTCTCTCGGTCTGCATCTCCCCACCCCACCCCCATTCCTACCTGCCTCCCTTTGTGTCTCCTTCTCAATAACCTTTAAGCCCAACACCACAGCATCCCCATCCAAGACAGCAACACCAGCCCCCCTGCCAAAGGCAGGCTTAGAGCACACACAGACAGAGCTTCTTTAAGCCAAGCCGAGTCTTACTGGAATAATTCCTGGCCGTGTCTTGAGAAAACAAATATAGCACGTTGGTTTTCTTTGGCTGCTTTGAAAATGAGGTGGGGCTGGGGGCTTGAGGAGGAGGGAGGATCACTCAAGGACACACATTTGCTGTTCGGATCTGGAAGAGTAGCAGGCAATAGAACCAGAGCCTGGCTGCAGGGGTGTTGATGCATCAAGGATGATTCTAGCAGCACATTAAGGAAAGAGACTTGAGGACGGCTTGCAATGTGTTGTAGTGCCCACTGAATAGTGCAGCTTGGGCGTGCGTGCGTTATATTCCCTTCCATGGCTTTCTCCATCATTCTCCCTGAAGTAGAGGAGGTACAATGGTGGAAAGCATGCTTTTCATACAAAAGGCCCCTACTCCAATTCAGTTTGTGGTTCCTTCAGACCAACAGCTCAGGACTGCAATACCTCAAGGACTGCATCTGCCCATATGAACTGACACGGACCCTGCAATCACCATCCGAGGGCATTCTTCATGTTCACCCTGCACGAGAGGCTTGGAGGGCACAATAACTGACCTTTTCAACAGTGGCTGTTTTCTCCCCAGGGGAAAAAAAAACTTTCCTCTATAGCACTTGATCTTAGCCAAAAGGCAGAGAAACTTTATAACCAGCCTTTTATAAACTTTATAACTAACTATCTGGCCTTTTAGAAGTGGATGAGACATTTTTAATGCCCTGTCATGGCTTTAACATATCTATGTGGAGTGTTTTGGTTGCTTGGTTGTAAGTCGCTGTAGGCTTCCTTGGACAAGAGAAGAAGAAGAAGAAGAAGAAGAAGAAGAAGAAGAAGAAGAAGAAGAAGAAGAAGAAGAAGAAGAAGAAGAAGAAGAAGAAGAAGGTGTAGTCTAGGTGTAGTCCGGTGGCGCGGGGCACCAGGGTGCCGGGCCGGCAGGGGGGCGCTGTGTGGCGAAGCCGTGCGGCGGGGGCGCCGGAGCGATCTTCGTGCCTCAGCGCCAGGGCGCCCGACCTGCTCGAGACGGCCCTGCTCCTTTCCCTTCCTCTCCCGCAACAAACACTCTGTGAGGTGAGTGGGGCTGAGAGACTTCAGAGAAGTGTGACTAGCCCAAGGTCACCCAGCAGCTGCATGTGGAAGAGCGGAGAAGTGAACTCTGTTCCCCAGATTATGAGTCTACCGCTCTTAACCACTACACCACACTAGCAACTAACACAGCAACAAAAACTTATTCATTCAGCATCCATCCTAATTGGCTTGCACAAAGCTTACACATAGATTAGACATCTGTCCAGTCTTCATTGTTTTTAAGGGGTGGTTATATGATAAAAAGCATTGACCCTGATTTGCTGGGGTGGTGGTGTTATATATACCATCCCATTAAATCATTTGTTCATTTGTTCATCCCACACTTCAGTGGATTTCTGCACCACTTTCCTAAGTGAATAAAGCCTGTTATTTGTTTTAAGTGGACTTGTTGCACCAGAGTGACAAAACACTTACAATACACTTTAATTGTGCAAACATATATACAGTACTTACGTGAATCTAATGCTCCATTGAATCTAATGTGCACTTGATTTTTGAAACCTTGAAACCAAAAAAGTATTTGCTGGTGAATGTAAATGTGGCCAAAAGTGTGCATTACATTTGAGTAAATACAGTACAAGGCATGCACTTGAACACTTCCTGCAAAATAGTGATGATCTGGAGACACCTTCAAATGGTTGCTGGGTTGCAGGGATGTAAGAGACCCCCTGTCTGAGCCCTTTGACAACTGCTGGCAGACAATGCTGAATGGCGTGATGGGACGACAGCTCAGTGGTACAGCAGATGTATTTTGTGTACAGAAAGCTTCAGGTACAGTCTCTGGCATCTCCTATTAAAAGGATCAGGTAGCAGCTTGAAGGGAATGGACTCTTGTCTGAGATGCAGAAGAGATGGTGCCAGAGTAAACAGTTCAGGATAGATGGACAAATAATCTGACTTGCTATTAGGCAACTTCTTAAGTGCCTCCAGGGTTGAGCAACCTCTGTTTTTGGCTCTGGGGATTTGCTAAACAGCAGGTGTATGCATGCCTATGTGTATTTTCCCCTGGCTCTTTTTTTCTTTAAAAGGGTAAAGGGACCCCTGACCATTAGGTCCAGTCGTGACCGACTCTGGGGTTGCGCGCTCATCTCGCATTATTGGCCGAGGGAGCCGGCGTATAGCTTCCAGGTCATGTGGCCAGCATGACAAAGCCGCTTCTGGCGAACCAGAGCAGCACATGGAAACGCCGTTTACCTTCCCGCCGGAGCGGTTCCTATTTATCTACTTGCATTTTTTGACATGCTTTCGAACTGCTAGGTTGGCAGGAGCTGGGACCAAGCAATGGGAGCTCACCCCGTCACAGGGATTCGAACCGCCGACCTTCTGATCAGCAAGCCCTAGGCTCAGTGGTTTAACCACAGCGCCACCTTCTTTACTCACTGATAAATGTCTCAGCTTTGACACTTGAACTTAAAGGAGCAGCTTTGGCTCAGATGGGCATGGTTAGTTATTTCTTACCATCTAGCGGAGGGGTTAATATGTACCTATATTAAACCATTGTGGAAGTGCACAGCTAAGGGTTTACATTTACCTTTCGTTCTGCTTTCAGGTCTGTGCTTTAAAGCATTGGGTCAGAGCTTTGCCTGTGAAAACCCGCTCTTTAAAGCTGAAGTGCAGCAAATAACAACTTCGGTTTGGCGAGGGTTGCCATTTGCTCCATTGCTCCAAATCAGCTTTAAAGAGTGAGGGGGCTGGGTTGCAGGGAAAGCTCCAGAGTGGGGGAAAAGAGCTCTCAGACATGGAGTTTTAAAACATGGACCCTGCCTGGAGAGTACAGAGGAAAGGTAAGTGTGGATAAATTCTAAGTGACTGAGCTGAGAATTAGCAGGTCGGCAGTTCATCTCTTGTCTCTGCTATGGCAGTGCCTTTAAGTGAAACATCTCCCTCTCTCTCTTTCTCCCTCTGCAATAACAACAACCTGCAATGCAGGTTTATTTAAATAATTAACATGCCTCAGGTTTGCTTGGACTCAATGGGACATACTTTTGAATAGACATGTTTAGTATTGCTCTGTACCGATTGTCTGTCATTTTTTTTTTAAGGCACTCTCCCCTCCATTGTCCTTTTAAAATCATGCAAACCACTCTTTAAACCCCAAAGATAACCTAGCATACAGACAAAAGCCATATGAAGGTCCCAAAATGCCCCATCAGCAAAACACAGAAAGTCTGAAGGAGGACAGGGGAGCATGCAGCCCTTGAGATGTTTTTGAAGTCATAACTCTCATCATTCCTAACTGCTGGCCATGCTGGCCAGGCCTGTTGGGAGCTGGGAGTCCAGCAACATTGAGCTGATTAGCATTCTATGGCCTTTTAAATGCATCTGGAGGAGAGGGAGATTATTGGTTTCTTTCGCTTTTGCTTTTGTTATGTTATGTATTTTGCGTTTGCGTTTTGCATTTTTATATTGTGAACCACCCTGTAATCTTCAGTTGAAGGGCAGTATAAATATAATATGATATAATAATAAAATAAAATAAAGTGCTTCAGGTTCCCCAGCCTAGTGTAAGGCCTTCAAAGATCTTACGCATCAAGCTTCCCTATATCTGTGGTTTTGTGAAATGATACATAATAAGTTGAAAAGGATGTTTAAACTGATAATTCCTTTAAAAAACACAAGGAGGAATGACTTATAAACTGATGGACTCATGCTGAAATGGCAAAATTAACTGCCAAATTAAAAGGACATAATGACAAAGTGTTTAAAGAGGAATTGAGACCATTGAAGGATTGTCTATCAAAGTATCACACATACATGAAGTCACAGGCTGGATTTGAAACAGAAGCAGTGGATTACTGAAAGAACCAATGATATTAAAGTTTAGATAATAAAATCATATGTGTCGTAAAACAGATTATAAAATGAAGTAAAAAACAAACATCAGGAAAGGAGGGGTATAATTCTCACCGTTCATAGAAAGCTGAAATTTTCAGCAGAGAACATTATCCTGAACTATATATTATATGAAAGTAGTTAACAATGGGATAACGAAAATGTATTCTACATGTTCTAATGGTAGCCAAGAGACTGATATTGATGAACTGGAAGAGAAAAGGTATAATCCCCTTTAATAACTGGATCGACAATATGATAACACTTGCAACTTTTGAACGGACTGCTTGCAGACGTAGACTTGGATAAATATGATAATAAGGATAATATCAAATTTATAAAAGAATGTATGGGTTTGGGTATTTTTCACATATATTCATATGCTGTTTTTTCTCTCTTCACATTTTGGTGCCATTTCTTTTTTTCCCCCTTTATTTCTTTATCATTGAAAAATTTTCAATAAAATATTAATACCAAGGAAAGGAAGGGTGGAAGGTCAAGAATGAACTTTCTGTTTTTAAATAATGTAAATGATTATAAATGTTTTGGAATATTTTTGGAGTGTGTGTGTGTGTGTGTTTGCGTGTGTTAGATCCAGAAAAGGAATATCTCAGTAAATGAAGACGTGGCTCCAGAGGTGGTGACCAACACATTCAGTTGTGCTCTCAGACAAATAGTGTACCAGTACACCTGGGGATGTGCTACTCTTCTAAAAGTAGCACAAGGCGTGATACTCCAGTGTGGTGGAGTGGTTAAGAGCGGTAGTCTAGTCTTGTAATCTGGTGAACCGGGTTCACGTCTCCGCACCTCCACATGTAGCTGCTGGGTGACCTTGGGCTAGTCACACTTCTTTGAAGTCTCTCAGCCTCACTCACTTCACAGAGTGTTTGTTGTGGGGGAGGAAGGGAAAGGAGAATGTCAGCTGCTTTGAGACTCCTTAGGGTAGTAATAAAGTGGGATATCAAATCCAAACTCCTCCTCCTCCTAGAATCATAGAATCATAGAGTTGGAAGAGACCACAAGGGTCATCCAGTCCAACCCCCTGCCAAGCAGTAAACACCATCAAAGCATTCTTGCCATATGCCCATCAAGCCTCTGCTTAAAGACCTCCAAAGAAGGAGACTCCACCACACTCCTTGGTACAGGGCCGTCTTAAGCACCCCTGGCGCCGTGGTGCGCCGGATCCCTCCGGCGCCCCCCCCCCCCGTTTTCCAGGGCAGCGGGCACAATGTGGCTGCCACAGGCGCTGCTGTGCGGCGGGCGGGCAGGCACAGCACGGTTGCTGTGGGCGCAGCTGCGCGGCAGGCCGGCCGGCCAGTGGGCGGGCGCAGCTAGCAGCGCCCCCCTGGCGGGCTGGCGCCATGGTGCCCTGCGCCACCCAGCCTGGCCGTAGGGCCGGCCCTGCCTTGGTAGCAAATTCCACTGCCAAACAGCTCTTGCTGTCAGGAAGTTCTTCCTAATGTTTAGGTGGAATCTTCTTTCTTGAAGTTTGAATCCATTGCTCCGTAACTGCTTCTCTGGAGCAGCAGAAAACAACCTTTCTCCCTCCTCTATATGACATCCTTTTATATATTTGAACATGGCTATCATATCACCCCTTAACCTTCTCTTCTCCACGCTAAACATACCCAGCTCCTCATAAGGCATCGTTTCCAGGCCTTTGACCATTTTGGTCGCCCTCCTCTGGACACGTTCCAGCTTGTCAGTATCCTTCTTGAACTGTGGTGCCCAGAACTGGACACAGTACTCCAGGTGAGGTCTGACCAGAGCAGAATACAGTGGTGCTACTACTTCCCTTTATCTAGATGCTATACTCCTATTGATGCAGCCCAGAATTGCATTGGCTTTTTTAGCTGCTGCATCACACTGCTGACTCATGTCAAGTTTGTGGTCTACCAAGACTCCTAGATCCTTTTCACATGTACTGCTCTCAAGCCAGGTGTCACCCATCCTGTATTTGTGCCTTTCTTTCTTTCTTTTTTGCCCAAGTGTAGTACCTTACATTTCTCCTTGTTAAAATTCATCTTGTTTGCTTTGGCCCAGTTGTCTAATCTGTTAAGGTCATTTTGAAGTGTGATCCTGTCCTCTGGGGTATTAGCCACCCCTCCCAATTTGGTGTCGTCTGCAAACTTGCTCAGGATGCCCTCAAGCCCATCATCCAAGTCATTGATAAAGATGTTGAATAAGACTGGGCCCAAGACAGAACCCTGTGGCACCCCACTAGTCACTACTCCCCAGGATGAGGAGGAGCCATTGATGAGCACCCTTTGGGTTCGGTCAGTAAGCCAGTTACAAATCCACTGAATGGTAGCATTGTCTAGCCGCATTTTACCAGCTTCTTTACAAGAATATCATGGGGCACCTTGTCAAAGGCCTTGCTGAAATCAAGATAGGCTACATTCACAGCATTCCCTTCATCTACCAGACTTGTAATTCTGTCAAAAAATGAGATCAGATTAGTCTGACATGACTTATTTTTCAGAAACACAACCTGGACAGTGACAGTTGCTGGTAGGCACTGTTCCCCTCCCCACACACCCCACCACATACTAATGCAAAGCTCCTAAGTGAAGATGGGGAACATGATCCCCTGAGGTTTGACTTCGTGGCGATTTCACATCAAAACGTAACACCTGTCATGAAAGCCAAATCAGAGTGAGAGCAGTGGTTCTTTGCGTTCCAACTAAGTTTTACTTTGGGTGCACCTGCTGAAATTAATGGGTGTGAACTTGTTATGTCCATTAATTTCACTGGGTCTTAGAGTAGTACAGTACTTAGAGTAGCACTAGAATGGAACACACACACACCCTGAAACCTTATTGGGGGAAGGGAGTGATGTACCTCCCAGTATCGTTATCACCACTACTGTAACGTAATCACCACCTTTGCCTGATTTGTGCCACCACTCAAAAGATCATATAAGCCCTTCCGGATTTTGCATCTTGCAAACATGGCAGCTGGGCACTTCACTTTAGCACTAGGGGATGGTCATCTGGTGCCATTTGAGTTTTCTGTCTAGCATAGTTGGGATTCTAAAAAGAAAACATTTGGGACTTGGGGAATAAATGGTGAAATGGTGAGTGAGGGAATTCTCTCTCTCTCTCTCTCTCTCTCTCTCTCTCTCTCTCTCTGTGTGTGTGTGTGTGTGTGTGTAATGATCGTGAATTAAATCCAAGGTGGCTTAGCTCTTTCTTCTTGTGGAGTAAAGTGTGTGTCTTTTGCCCTCTGTGTGCTGAGGTTTTCCATTGGTTTGGCTCTGCAGGAAGATTTTTCCTGTTGCTACTGTGTTCTCCCAAGGCAAAGGACTGGAATCCTGCCTGCTCTGAGGTGCTGTGTCTTCTCTTTCATCTTTGCAAAGAGAGTCACTGAAACAGACACTGCCATGGCCTCTGGGACTCTCCCACTCCACCCCCACCCTCAGACCTCCTGCCATGGGTCAACCCCAGCTTGCTTGGAAGGCCCCACTTGACTGCAAGCCAGCAAGACCCTCTTGGCAGCTCAGCCTCCGACTCAGAAACAGCCCCACCCGGAGCACCTTCCTTAAATCATGTATATTGCACACAGCCTGAATGTTCATTGGAAGCCCATGGCGATGGCAGGAAAGGATTTACCACATCCAAATTCACTTGACAGAAAAACAAAATTCCAGCATAATTTTAACCAGCTGTTATAGGGAAAGGGAGAGAGAAAACAGTGTGGGGAGCAAGAGAAGCGGGTTCAGGAGAGGAGGAGGAGGAGGAGGAGAGAGGAAAGGTTGTCGCCACTGAATGTGCTTGCTGCAAGAGGAAAAGGCCATGGTGGTGCAACTTCCTAGCTATCGCTGTGCAGGGTACCTTGGGGTTGCCAATACAGGTGACTGTAATTATCATCAACAACCAGAGATGGCCACACATTTGCATGTGAAAATCTGGAGGTCACACCCAATAACCTTTTCCCTCCTACAAAGCCCCTCTTCTCTCACACCAAACACCCCTTCATTTTAATCACCAGAGGGGGGAAATTAAGACTTTTGTGCAGAGGCGTTATAATACATTTTTTATTTGTCAATAATTTTGTGGGCCATAGTATATATATTTATTTATATCATTTATATCCTATCTTTGTGTCCAAGGAATTCAAGGTGGTATAGATGGTTTCCCCCCCTCCTCATTTAATCCCCACAACAGCCTGGTGAGGTAGGTTAGGCTGAGAGGTAGTGACTGACCCAAGGCCGCCAGTGAGCATCATGGCTGAGTGAGGACTTGAACCCTGGTGTCCCAGGTCCTAGTCCAACACTCTAACCACTACATCACACTGTCATCCTGACATTGTTTTGCTGATACCAAAGAACTCATGTCTGTAAAAGAGTAGTTAGAAGTCATAGTGATGTTAGGATCTGGCTGTTTCCATTTTATGGTACTAAGGAAATGCTCTTTTTCCTGAGCTGGGTATATGCATAACATCCACTGCGCAATGCTATGCAAATATTCTGGTCATATTTGAAGACCCTCTGCCATGTCCCTCTCTCCCAATTTAGGCAGTTATTGATAGGTGCGAGGTAACATCACATGAACAGCAGGTAATGTTTTTAGGGGTGGTTTTTTTTTGGGGGGGGTAGAGAAAGCCTCCTGCCAACCTAGCAGTTCAAAAGCATGCCAAAAATTGCAAGTAGATTAATAGGTACCGCTCTGGCGGGAAGGTAAACAGCATTTTCGTGCGCTGCTCTGGTTCGCCATAAGCGGCTTAGTCATGCTGGCCACATGACCTTGAAAAACTGTCTGCGGACAAAGGCTGGCTCCCTTGGCCTATAGAACGAGATGAGTGCTGCAACCCCAGAGTCGTCTGCGACTGGACTTAACTGTCAGGGGTCCTTTACCTTTACCTAAAGAAAGTGAGCACGAAGCCCTGCAGATATTGTTGGATTATAACTCCCATTAGCCTCAGCCAACAAGGCCAGTGTTCAGGGATAATGGGAGATCAAGTCAAACAGCATCTGGAGTGCAGCATGTTGTCTGCCTCCATTCTCAGCTATGCTGGCTGTAAGTCATGGGTTGCTGTTTTTGAAACATTTCCTCTGTATTTCCTAATGTACAGCAGCAACAATGGAACCAGTTGCTTAAAAGGGGGATAGTCCCTCCCTCACTGAAGGAACAGCTCTCACTTTGGAAATCCCAACAACAGCAGGGAGCAGGGCTAATGCACTGTGTGAGCTTTATTTTGGATCTCTGGAGAGCCAGTGTGGTGTAAGAGATCCAGCGTGGTGTAGTGGTTAAGAGTGGTGGACTCGTAATCTGGGTGACCTTGGGCTAGTCACACTTCTCTGAAGTCTCTCAGCCTCACTTACCTCACAGAGTGTTTGTTGTGGGGGAGGAAGGGAAAGGAGAACGTTAGTCGTTTTGAGACTCCTTCGGGTACTGATGAAGCGGGATATCAAGTCCAAACTCTTCTTCTCGCCATGGTGGATCTGCAGCCTTCATTTGCCCCAACTGCAACAAAACATGTCTCTACAACCACAATAGGCACTGTATTCTTCCAACAGTTTAACTTTACCCTCAAAGGGGCACTCCTCCATTGTCTTCTGAGACAGATGGATGCCAACATAGACCAGTTCAAACCACTGGCCCATCTAGTTCAGAATAGTCTACAACAGAAGTGGGGAACCTTGGGCTCCAGGGTCAATCTGGCTCTTCCAGGCTCTCTATGTGATCCTAAAACTCTTCCCAGGCCACACACCTTCCCAAACAACACCCCTCACTAGCCCTGCTTTGTACCTTCCTTGCATGCTTTTCCCTGGCTGAAGAGTGTCTTTGAATTCAGAACATGTGTCTTGCTCACCTGGATGGAGCATAGAGAGGGTTTTGTGTGTGAAGAATCAGGCCTAGTATACAAAGATGAAATTCACCTATATTGTTCTGCATACTTTCGCCTCTGGCCCTACCTGCTACTTCCATATTCAGAAGGGAATGTGGCCATTGGACTGGAAAAGTTTCCTTGCTCTGGTCTACATTGACAGGCATCCTCCTCTACTAATGCTGAGGATCTGACACTGCTACAACCCTTCCTTCAGGGGCCATCTAGCTGTTAGATGTTCTTCAGCACTATGAAGTAGGTCAATGTACCCCTGCCCCAATGTTATTGTGGGCTCCATCTCTCATCATCTTGACCATTGGTCATGTTGGCCAGGGCTGATGGGAGTTCCAACAGCATCTGGAGGGTGCTATGTTGACCTACTGTCTTCTCTTTGAAATGAATTGTGTTGTTGCCACTGCCACCACCAACCGAATCAAAACAACCTTTGGCTCAGTCTATTGGCATTCCCCTGTCGCCTCATCCACTCCTGTTAAGGGTGAAGGAATGTGCATTTGGTAGGCCTGAGACAGACAGTTGTTCTGTATTTCTAGCACTGCTTCACCCTAGGGCAACATCTGTTTTGCCTAATACACCGAGCACCCTGCCTTTTAGCTGAAGGTGAGAGCCTGGTAGCAAAGAGCAGGCATGAAGGCTATTCTACCCATTTTTAATGACAGCATCAAGCCTGAGAGAGAGATTTGCAGACAGAGAACATTCAAGTCAAGCTCCATGTCCTCATTTTGCATGATTCTGCATTCGGCAGAGAACACCTGCACCAGTTACATGGTGGTCATGGATAAAATCTGCAGATTTGTGACACTATCCTGGAAGTACCAATTTCAGCACACCTTATTATTGAGTTTTCAAATACAGCGACTTCCTGATACAATAATGATGATACCATCACATAGCATCATGTACTTTATAAATGAGAGGTGCAATTAGCAAATCTGCACATAGAATTATGGAGAGATTCTGGCACTGTCGTCTGATACACAATGGGGATGGGATGGTGAGGCTCTGATTCATTTGTATATAATTAACACAATACTGTGTTATATTGGTTATTGTAATATTGGTTATATTACTCTGCCTTCCTTTGGACCTATACCAGCAAGGCTGAGAGGGGGATCTTGTCGTCTGGGCAGCCCAGGACCTCCAGGCTTGCACCCCGGGGAGGTAACTTCAGTGCTGCTAACAGCGATTTGACATTGTCCCCAGACATGCACTCCATTGTCTCTCATGACAGACAGATGCCAACAACCAACAACATACCAGACTGCAGAAAGAAAGACAAAACAACCTGTCATGAATACTTTGCCTCTGGCTACCTTTTAATGCACATGAATTTTTCTTCAGTGAAGTATCCTGTCACACTTTATTATAGTAATAATCGAAATTATCAAAATCTGAAATTTTCCAGAAATTTGCCTATTGTGGCTCCAGCAGCCATGAACCATGCTGTGCCTCTTCTCCCAAGCACTCAAGGTCATGGCCTAGATTGCCACTGTTCTGGTCAGATGACATCATTAGGCAATTGAGACCCTTCCATGCCCCCCACTCTTGGATCACTTCACTAACCAATAAACGCTTGCTGGATTCATGGACTTCTTAAAACTATCTAAGAAGCATTCTGGGTGGGAACACTTATATGGGTAGGGCAGAAAATAGAGGCTAGCATTTCAGGCCACTTGGGAAGGCCCACACACCCCTATCAGGAGGGGTTGCACTGCCAATCCTGGAGGCCCAAGATTGTAGCATTGCCATCCTCTGACTCACAGGACTCTCATTACAGAAGCCCCAGTACAAGCAGAGTCTCTCCTACTTTGCCAGTGAAGGTAGAACTTGTCATTGTGGCTGAACTGCTGCTTCTATAAGGGGCTCAGCCTGAAGCAACATCAGAGTGGTACTATCCTATATTATTCAGCATTAGCCAAACCCCAAAAATGAGGTTGCTCCCCCTCCTTTGCCAACTGGGATGACTACTGTCCTCTTTGTCCTGTAAAGTAGAGAGTATGAAGGTTTGACTGTTTCACATCCCATCAACATTTGAAGCCAGAAGAGCTATTGTCAAAGCAGAAAAGAGGAATTCCATCCCTACAGCACTGCCTTCCCTTGCTGTTAATATGCATGCTCAAGAAAACTAAAGCAAGAATAATAAATCAGTACCCTCTTGTGGGCCTCAGTAACTTTACCAAGCAGCTCTCCATGTTTTTACAAGCTGCATGATGATAGATGATTTTGTACTGCCGGTTGTTACTCTGAACTCCCTCTAAAAGTATGGAAATAGGTGGCATTGCTCTTACTACAGGTTCAGGGCGTTGCATGGCTTCTCTTCCTCCTCCTCTTCACACACACACACCCCACATTACAGAATAGCAGTGGTTCTCAAAAAAAATTATCACACCACACTACAGTGGTACCTTGGGTTAAGAACTTAATTCATTCCGGAGGTCCGTTCTTAACCTGAAACTGTTCTTAACCTGAGGTACCACTTTAGCTAATGGGGCCTCCCGCTGCCACCGCCACACGATTTCTGTTCTCATCCTGAAGCAAAGTTCTTAACCCAAGGTACTATTTCTGGGTTAGTGGAGTCTGTAACCTGAAGCGTCTGTAACCTGAAGCATCTGTAACCCGAGGTACCACTGTAATGGAAAACAAAATGAAACAATTTCTAGTAGAACATGACTCATTCCATATATACAAGAACATGACTCATTCCATGTATATATAGAGAGAGAGAGAGAGAGAAGAATCCTTGGAAAAGACCCTGATGTTGGGAAAGATTGAGGGCACTAGGAGAAGGGGACGAAGCAAGCGCTTCTCCGAACCCCGGGATGTCTCCTTGCTGTCGGTGGCTGCGGGAGAGGAACGGAGGAGGAGAAAGCAGCGCTTTCTCCTCCTACGTTCCTGTCCCCTTTCCGCTGACAACAAGGACAGGTCCCAGGGTTCGGAGAAGCGCTGCGCAAGCGCTTCTCTGAACCCCAGGATGTTCTAGCGCCCGTTATTGAACGGGCTGAAATCCACTAGTTATGTATATAATGATTATTCAGAATATTCCAAATGTTCATTCTAGGATTGTATTCAGCTGTATTCCAGAGTAATATCCAGTTTTCCCTCAGTTAGCTAGGGGGTGTTTTCCCAGTCTTCGACCCCAAGTTTATTCATTTTCCTTTCCACACAAAATGTCCAAAATTCAATTGTTATTATTGCTAAATGTCATTAATACTTTTCATCCAGTCCAGTTTAATGACTTAATCTCCAAGAAATACCAGCATCCATTATAATCATCATAAATATTTGTTCACTTGTTGTATATTCATTAATTTATACCCAGTTCCATATATTCTGATCCCATTTCCTGTTGGCCATGATTTCCCATTCTAATTTAGAAAAATAAAAGGTTCCTTCCATTTCTTTTTTCCAGAAGAATCACCAGAGGCTTGGCGGCTATTTTCTCTGAATTCACTCCAACTTGTACATAGGACTTTCTCTCTCAACTCTGTCTCTGCCATCTCAAGATGCTTCTTAATGTCTCTATTAATGTTTTTATTGCACTTCTCCAACATCACAACTCCATCGTTTTTCTGTTTCACTCCTGTAGGCACCTGTGTGGAAATCCTCTCCATTCCATCATATGCTGCCTTCTCACTTTACCATTCAATTCTCAAATTTAGGTAGATCTTGATCAGTATTTTTCCCCAAAGATCCTGTGTATTCATTGGTTTGATCTTCTGATGATGATGATTTTATATATTAAATTTGTATACCACCCTATACCGGCATGTCTCAGAGCCGTTCACAGGATAAAATCACAAAATAAAAACACAAAATATACAATAAAGATAAAAACAAGTAGAAGCCATTTTCATTCACCATTTTATGCATCTGAGCTCTTTCAATTGCTCGTCCAGTAATTGCCACATGATACCAACAGTCAGCAGGGTGTTCAGCAGTATCTTTGCCATATTGGATTATGTTAGTTTCCCCCTTAACAGCCTGTTAAGACCCAAAATATAATAATGATTGTCCTTGAATATTCCCATCACACTTGCCATCTTCTCGTACAACACCAGTGTAGCACACCACACCCTTTGAGAACCACTGGAGTAGCAGGTAGTTTGAGGCACAATTTCATTAGTTGTTGTGCTCTTGTTTTGGAGGGGATGCTCAGTCTCAAGCAATATGCCCCGCTACTGACTCAACCTTTGAAAGCATGCTGATGATGGGACATACCACAAAAATTACACTTCCTTGTGTCTGTGCCAAAATACCATGGTTGTGGCTATCCAGAAATTCCTAGACTGATCAAACTAATACTTTGCCTTTGATCTCCCACATATACCTGGCTTGACTCCTGGGAACTGTGTAGTGTGAGGGACGGGGGGGGGGGAGGGAGAAGGAGATACCCGCCACTCCCAAACTGTAATGACTTCCATCTGGGACTGAACTTTGCAATGGTTTTCCTTTATTGACTTTTTTTTATCACTACTCTCCCTCCCCTCCTATCTCACTTAAGAGGGGAAGGCATTGACAGCACACAAAGGAAGTTCCTATCCCAAAAGCCACACCGCTGCTGTGCACCATCCTCGTGGTTTTTTTGCCAGGTTAGAATGTGTCTTTGAACTCTGATAATCCCTCTTGGTTGCTTGGATGGAAGATAGAGAAAGATGACCGAGAGTGAAGAAACTAGCCTACTGTACAAAAATAAATTTCACATTCATTACTCCACCCACATTTGCTTTGGCCCCACCCACCACTGGCATATGGCCCCCAGAAGGTTGCCCAGAAGTGAATGCAGACCTTGGGCTAAAAAGGGTTCTTAATCCCTGCTGTATATTTCTTTAACTCACTTTTTCAAACCAAAACTACCCTCTCCCTAAAGTGCCTCATATTAGTAAAAAATCCAACACAGTGCTGGTGGTATGGACTACTGTACATGAATATGAATGAGATGCAGCTCCTGCCTTCAACCTTATAAAATAAAAGGCAGTGTTCACACACACGGGAACTGATGTGAAGGGGGCAGTAGAGAAGGGTGTTAAAGTTGACCACATTGGAATTATGAGTACGTCCTTCCTCTGCTGTTGGAAGCAGTATGCCTCTGATTAGCTGTTGCTGGGAATTGCCAGTGAGGAGAGTGCTGTTTCAATCAGGTCCTGGTTGCAGGCTTCACATGGGCATCCAGCTGGGTACTGCGAGAAAAGGATGCTGACCTTTGGACTCATCCAGCCGCAGAGTTCTTCTTACATTCTTAGAGAGATGGTCTGGATTCTGTTATCCACGACCCAATAATGTCCATCCCAGATTATTGTAATGCTGGGGTCTCCAGTGTGTCATCAGATACCTACAGAGATATCCCAAGGCTGCAATTAGCCCCCCCCCCCGCACCGGAATATAAGTCATAATGGCTGTGTGAGTGTCTCTTAACTCTCCCAAGCACTACCCACACTAGAAGTGGCAGCTAACTACAATTCCTATATTCTTTCCCCAGTGTCAGTATGCCTCCACATGCCAGTTGCTGGAAATCACAAGAAGTGTGAACAGTGCGGTTGTATTCAGGTTCCTTTTGTCCCTTCCCATGGACTGCTGCCTTCAAGATGGTGGACCAGGTGGGCCTTTAGCCCGATCCAGCATGACTCTTTTTTACGTTTTTAAAGAATGCTAGTGAGTTGTAAATGATGCAACTACTCAGTGGCTTCTGCCTCTGGCTTGGTGGCATAGGCATAGGAATGTTTTACTTCTTCTGGAAACAGAGTTGTGTTGTTGTAGTTTTGGCAGCTAAGGTGGAAGCCTTCCTCTTGAATAGCCAGAGGAGTCGCACAGGATGTTCAGAGGACCTGGAGATTAAATACAACCTTACATATATGTTTTAATCAGGTGGCCTGATCTTTTAAAATTGTGTTAATCTGAATAAAATAAAATTAGATTTTTAATTTATTTTTTAAAGTACCTCGTACTCACCAACCATTTTGGCGCCTTTGCACTCTTAGACAACACCTCTGTACAATGGAGCAGATTTACTTAGTTCTGCTTTCCAGGGTGGGGAACCTCAGGCCTGGGGGCTGAAAGTGTCTGGTTCTTCAGACTCCCCTGCAGACATGCCTTCTCCCCAGACCACACCCATCCACTGTAGGCCACACCCCCTCAGCCCCCCTGTGCTTTGCTCCCTTACTTGGGTGTTTTTGCCTGGCTGGAATGGTGTCCTTGAACTGTGATAATGCATCTTGCTTATCTGGCTGGGGAGAGGAAGGAGGATGTAGTCACCATGGATTTTGATGATATTGTGTGGCTAAAGTGTTGTCCTCTGCACAATGGTAAGAATCACCTTCATTGCTCCACTTGCATGTGACTCCCCCAAGGAAATGTAATATTTGGACTGAAAAAGGGCTGCTCTATGTGGTTGGGTGTGGACCCAGGTGGCACTGTGGGTTAAACCACTGAGCCTAGGGCTTGCTGATCAGAAGGTCGGCGGTTCGAATCCCTGTGATGGAGCGAGCTCCCGTTGCTCAGTCCCAGCTCCTGCCAACCTAGCAGTTCGAAAGCACGTCAAAATGCAAGTAGATAAATAGGAACCGCTACAGCGGGAAGGTAAACAGCGTTTCCATGTGCTGCTCTGGTTTGCCAGAAGCGGCTTTGTCATGCTGGCCACATGACCTGGAAGCTATACGCCGGCTCCCTCGGCCAATAATGCGAGATGAGCACCACAACCCCAGAGTCGGTCACGACTGGACCTAATGGTCAGGGGTCCCTATACCTTTTACCCTTTTATGTGGTTGGGTAGGATACTATCTGGGCAGTGGGGACTGTGGCACAAGGCACTTTTTTTTAAAAAAAGGACACAACCCGGCACTCCCATGGCAGGCTCCCTCATCAAAACCAGAACTGTAGGGAGGGAAGCCATCCCTGGGCCACGCCTTCAGGGCCTGGCTCCATCGTGTGAGGGAGCTGCTGAGACAGCGTCCTTGTGCCACAGCCCAACACCACTAGCTAGCTGCAGCCCCACTCCTGGGTCAGGCCTGACCTGGGGGTGGAAGGAGCGGAGAGGAAGAGAGGCGGTGGTAACATCACTGCCCCTTTTCTCCGCTGGGTTCTGGAGTGTGAGTGCACCCTCTGCACTGCTTTGTGAGCCTAGGTTCAGACAGTCCAACCCCAGCCTACCTCAGGCGGCAGTAGCTTACACTCTGGGTGCTTTTCCTTCTATTTACAAAAGTAAAAGGGATGAATACTTAACTTTATTCAAAAGCTGAAAATTAAAGGAAAGAGTCTAGAATCTCCCTGGGAGGTGGGGACAGGCTCCCACAGCCCCTCCACCTCCTAGCTGTGGCCCTCGGTTGGAAGCAGCTTGGTGTGCAGTGGTGGTTTCTTTAAAACATTGTTCTGTGCAGTGCTTTCCGCGTTGGCTTCTCTGGCAGGGACACTCTGACATCTGGCAGAGATTCCCTGCGCGCCTTGCACAAATTCCAAATATGTGTTCTAGGGCATGTACTCAGTTCATGCAGGGTGCTGGTCAAACCCATAATTTATTCTTATCCTGCCCTTCCTCCATGGTGCTCAGAACAGTACATTGGTTTCTTTCTCTCTCCCTCTCTCCCGTTCCGCTTCTTCTCTTTCCCTCCTGTGCCATCCCTTCGTCCTCACAACTTCCCTGTGAGGTCGGCTAGGCTGGGAGATAAGGATGAGTGAATCTGTAGCTTCTGATTTCGCTCTGGAGTCCCCCCCCTCCCCCAGTCTTTATTTCAGTTCTCCACCTTTCCACATCAGTTTTGACGACCTCTTTTTTAAAGTTCTCATGAAAATCCATCGGTGACAATTTCCTAATATACACATTTTTGTGCAAGCACTTGTTCAGTAATATGATTTGTTTGCATACGCTCTTTGCACCAATACATGCGTTTTTATGAATATCTATATCTATATCTATATCTGACTGTGAAGAATGGCAGGATTTCAATTCATATGTTTCTTTGGAAAGTGTGAGTTTGGTAGATTCGTCCTTTCTGTGCAAACTGAACAGAATCCCTGCTGGGAAATGGTGACTAACTTCAGGGTCACCCTTGGAGTGTTTTGGTTGAGCAGGGATTTAAAACTCATTCTCCCTGGTAAATGTCTGTCTCTCTATCCACTTCCCCATCCCGGCTTTCTTAGTTATCACTGTAATCCTCATGTGAAGAGAGAGTAAACCCTAGGAAGCACCTGCACTCGCCCATGGCCTCACAATGCAGGGGAAGATCAGAATATTGGGCAAATATTCATATGCCTCTGAGGAAACCCACAGGGCTTGAGTTATGAAGCAGCTACCAGCAGGCAGAACCATGCTGCCTCCTAGCAACATAGCTATATTGCAAATGAAAATAGAAGGGAAGGACATTAATTCTACTGCAGGATGAGAAGAAGAGACCCTACTGAAGAGAGACTTTAAATATTTATTTTATGATGCCTCCTTACCTCAGATGTATTCACAGTGGTTTTTTAATCACTTGGGCATTGTCTGAAATGCCAGTCCTGACAGCCGACATAAGTTTTCATGTGCCTGCTCAGCCTGCTGCCCATGTTCACACAGCAGATAGCTTCCCCCTGCCTCACTCTCATGCCGAGAGCCTCCCGCTCCACCTCTGGCCATGCATTCCATTGTTGTTCAGCAGTAATGCAAGGTGGTGGTTGTGGGAGTGAGAGAGATGGGAGCATTTTGATTACTCTTATGGACTTGATTTATAGGGATCATTTTAAATCACAAACCAGCTGTGCACCTCTTCCCGGTCCAAAATGGATAAAAGACCAAGCCATCAATCTGAGCGCAGGCACCCCCCCCCGCCCTGCAACACATGCACGCACATACAAAGCCAGATCTCCCTTCCTCTTTCCTTCCCTTCTTATTAGCAGCTGAGTTTCCAAAACACTTGCCCGACCCTAACTGTCTTTTCCCAAGGGGAGGGTGACTTGCATGGGTTTTTATTATTTCCTTATGGAAGCCAAAAAAGCAGATAGGGGGAAATGACTACCAATCTTTGTTGTTCTTTGGTAAGATGATCTCTCATCTTCCTTTCCTGTGAGGGTGACTTTGAGAGGAGAGAGAAAGGGGGCATGGTGCCATAAAGATCCCAAATGACCTCGGTCACGTCTCAATCTCTAATTCACACTTTTTGCATGGTAGACTGGTGATAGCCCTTCTCTTGAGCCTAAATTTGGGCACAACATGTATGAATGAGGTAATCATCTATGCCAGGGATCAGCAAACTTTTCCAGCAGGGGGTCGGTCCACTGTCCCTCAGTCCTTGTGGGGGGCCGGACTATATTTTGAAGAAAAAATTGAACAAATTTCTATGCCCCACAAATAACCCAGAGATGCATTTTAAATAAAATGACACATTCTACTCATGTAAAAACATGCTGATTCCCAGACCGTCCGCGGGCCGGATTTAGAAGGCAATTGGGCCACATCTGGCCCCTGGGCCTTAGTTTGGGGACCCCTGATCTATGCAGAGCCTAAGGAGTGTGCAGTCAAAGCTCCTTGACAGAGCATTTGCTTTGCATGGAGAACATCCCAGGTTCAGTCCCTGGCATCTCTAGCTGAGAAAGGCTCAGGTACCATCGGGAAATGTGGGACGCGGTTGGTGCTGTGGGTTAAACCACAGAGCCTAGGGCTTGTCGATCAGAAGGTCGGTGGTTCGAATCCCCGCAATGGGGTGAGTTCCCATTGCTCCTGCCCACCTAGCAGTTTGAAAGCATGTCAAAGTGCAAGTAGATCAATAGGTGTTTCCTGCTTGGCAGGGGGTTGGACTGGATGGCCCTTGTGGTCTCTTCCAACTCTATGATTCTATGATTCTAGGTACCGCTCCGGCGGGAAGGTAAACGGCGTTTCCGTGCACTGTTCTGGTTTTGCCAGAACCGGCTTAGTCATGCTGGACACATGACCTGGAAACTGTACGCTGGCTCCCTCAGCCAGTAAAGTGAGATGAGCGCCACAACCCCAGAGTCGTCCACGACTGGACCTAATGGTCAGGGGTCCCTTTACCTTTACCATAGAGAAAGGAAAGTGCAGGCCTGGGGCCAAATACATCCCTCAAGAATTCTCTGCCTGGCCATTGAGACTCCCCACACCACGCCACCTCCCAAGCCATACATATTCTCTCCATGGGCCATGCTACTCACTGATTTCCCTTGCACTTTTCTTGTTTGTTATTGGCAGGATTGTACCCTTGGACTATGATAACACCTCTTGGTTGCCTGGGTGGAAGATAAAGGAAGGTGTGTGGTAGAAACTAACCTACTGTGCAAAGATTATTTGAAGTTTATTCATAACCAAATGAAATTGCAGGCAGGATTTGAAATTTGTGCAACGGGAAGAAATTATAATATATGAAATAGAGGAATATGTATTAGGTGAAATGCGCAATATTATGCAGTATACCAAAGGGATGGTTATAAAAACAGCATGGAAGAGGAAGTGGGAAGTCAAATTATAAGATAAATGTTGAACCAATTTGAAGTTTAAAATTAATTGGCTAAAGTTATTTAAAAAATGAAATTTTTTGCTCTTCGCCCGCTACCACCAGTATGTGACCGCCTAAAAGCTTGGCCAGTAGGTAATAAGGCCCTCAGGTTGGGAAAAGGTAGTAGGTGATGGGAAAGTAATTCTGCAATCTAGTTCAGCAAACATGATAATCTTTTAAACATGAGTTTCCAAAAGTGAAACACAATGGAGTTGTGTGCACAAAAGGTTGTTAGTGCTGCAAGTGCTCTTCCAGGACACTCAACTCCATGACTGTTTTACATATTCCCCTCCAAAACCTTAGCATGTTAAGAGCATGCTCAATCCTCTGTGAGGTCTTCAAGGGGAGGATTCTGACTCCTCTGCACCAAAGAACACTTTTTATTTCTAAAGGGTTTTTTTGGGGGTGGTGGTGGTGGTGGTGGTAACATTTGCAAAGATTTCCTGAAGTCTGTTGATAGCTCCTGATTTTGGGTGGGTGGTGCTGTTTTAGCTATGGAAGGATTGACACTCACCCTGAATATCACTCACAAGGGGAATAGTACAGCTATAAACATATGTACATAGACAATTATTTTAGCTTTTCCCCATTAAATTGCAGGTGCCCCATGAGCATTATCTTGTGCCTTTTTTATTATTTGAATTCCTAGTTTGGTTTATGCAGATGCCTTTTCCTCATGGCTTGGATCATGGGCAGGCAAGCTAAGGCCCAGGGGCTGTATCTGGCCCAATCACCTTCTTAATCCAGCCTGCGGATGGTCCAGGATTCAGCATGTTTTTACATGAGTAGAATGTGTGCTTTTATTTAAAATGCATCTCTGGGTTATTTGTGGAGCATAGGAATTTGTTCTTTTTTTTCAAAATATTGTCTGCCCCCCCCCACAAGCTCTGAGGGACATCGGACCGGCCCCCTGCTGAAAAAGTTTGCTTACCCCTGGTTTGGATTAAAGGCTTTTAAAGTAACCAGATAAGGAATTTATTTTTGTGTAGTCATTGCCTATAAATAAACTGCTTCTACCCAGTCCTTCCACTCCATCATACCCCAGTAGATTCCATAATTTAGCTGCCAGTCTGGATGGTCTCTGACAGGAATGATTAAAGTATTATCTTTGAAGACTTTCAGATTTCAAAGGAATATAATTTGGAAATGAGGGCACCCTAGCCTAGTCCAAACCTCTTTTGAAGATACAGTATATATTCTCTCTTTCTAAGAACTCCAGTCACATGGACTGTATTCATACCAACCAACTCTCCCATTTTGAATATTTCATCCCGGATTATCAAAAGCTGCCCTGGCTTCTGTCTCCAATTCCAGCTGTCCCACCTTGGCTCCTTCCACAGCCACCGCCTCAATGGCCTCCTCCGTGGCCTCTTCTGCTGCCGCCATCATACTTCCCGAAGCCCACACGCCCTGAAGTATGGTGGGGGTGGAGAGTGCAATGGGAGCCATGGCAGAGCTGCCAGAAGTATATTGTGGCGAAAAGCGAGTGGCCAGTCGTGGGTAGTTGTGGGTGCGCCAACAAACGGGTGGGTGGAAGCAGGCAGGTGGCAATGGCAGGCTGGTGCTGGTGTGTGGGGGGGGGGGAGTAGAGTTCCGATTTGTCCTCCTGAGAGGGTATGCCATATTTACTGCACAGTCTATAAGCCCTATTTAGCAGGAAATGTTCTTTAAAAATACTTTCAAATTTAACAGAAGAAAAAACAGAGAAAGAGACAAAAAAGTTGAAAGAGAAAACAGTGTCCGCTCATATTAATGGTACAGTAACCACCAGTACTATTGCAGATATTAATGTTGCACAGTTTGAAGTGTCTGGATGCATAAAAACTGACTCCTTCTGAAATGAAATATTGTCCAGACCCATTAGATTGTTTAGAACTTTACTTCAAAACGGAACAGAAACATCAAATGATACATCCAAACAGTTCCATAAGACATGTGACAGCCCAAGGGACAGGCTCAGAACCTTGCAAAAAATGAAATAATTCCAACAGACCTAGAAGCAGAGGTCTGTTTCTTCCCACAGCCTGCATTCCAGCCTGAGGCTGTGTGCTCCAGGAGAGCTTCATTTACATCCTTACTGAGAACAAAGACCAAAGGCAACTTCCTTTCAAAATGGTGATTTGCAATGTGATACCTTTGTTACATGTTCAAAGCTAAACATTCAGTATTGGAGCAGAGGACATTCAACAGTTAATTATCAACTCAGTTAAAACTCAGAGTCCCATAGAATGCTGCAGTGGAATTTCCCCGTGTTGAACTTTTTTTGTAATATGCATTTTGCCATTTTCCATTTCAGTGTCAATTAAACAATTATACTTAACAAGTAAGGTAAAGGTAAAGGGACCCCTGACTATTAGGTTGTAGATGTAGATGACTCTGGGGTTGCAGCGCTCATCTCGCTTTACTGGCTTTACTCGCTTCTGGGTCATGTGGCCAGCATGACTAAGCCACTTCTGGCGAACCAGAACAGCGCACGGAAACGCTGTTTACCTTCCCGCTGTAGCGGTACCTATTTATTTGTGCTTTCAAACTGCTAGGTTGGCAGGAGCAGGGACTGAGCAACGGGAACTCACCCCATCGCGGGGATTCGAACTGCCGACCCCTAGGCTCTGTGGTTTAACACACAGCGCAACCCGCGTCCCCTTACTTAACAAGTACATCCATCTTAAACATGTAATTTGATATACACGATCCAGGTGCCCAAATAGGTGTCTACGTAAGACTGACATATATAGGGGAAATTTTCAAATGTAGAAACGGCTGTAAAGGTCCTCAGACCATTTCATAATGTATGCTGGCTGTTTATCCTTCCAGGCTCAAAGTACAAGTCTCTTAGCAACAGGGATGGGGGAGAAATCTGATTCAGTTTGCCTATAAAAGTGAATCTCGCAAGTTCACACTTTCTACAACAATATGAGTACTGAAACACACCCATCCTTGGAAATTCGGTTACTCAAATTGTGCAGTGCAGTTCTTGAACCAATCCATGCTTACAGAAGTGCATGTTTTAAGTAAAAGTGTTTATAACGATGAATGTGCTTGTGAAAATATTCTGAAATGAATCATATTCAGCAACATTGCTTTCAAAAATGTGAACATCAGTCAAAATGGTAATCAAACCGCGATTACTAGGAGAGATTCTCGTTAAAATGCCGAAGAATTTTCATGAGACTATTTTGAAAATTTGAAAAATCATTGCATGGATGTGCAAGCATGGGAAACTAAATGTAAAATGAGAAACTGGGGGAACCTTCTTAACAACCTGGCAGGAAAGATAACTTGATTGTGAAGTTTTTGTTTTTCTTTGTTTTTTTAAGTCTGTCCCTGTTGGAGGGATACTTGTTAATTTTTTGTTGGTGTCACTTGTTAAGAGTTTTCAGGGCTCAGCTTCTTCACCACAAAATCCCACACCAGCTTTCAGGAAGTGGGATGAGAGTAAAATTTGTGGGACCAAAACTCACTGCTGTCGTCTGAAGAGGAGCCCTAGTGGCTGCTTTCCCCATCTGCAGAGTTCAGGTGGGGGCGTTGCGGTGTGTGTGTTTGTCCCACTTTCCTGTCCCCAAGTGTTGATAGACTGGTATGGGGGACAGGAGTTCTGTGATTCCCAAACCCACTCCGCCACTACACAGAGGGAACAATTTGATAGGACACAGGCACACCCTCCTTCATTTCTCATCAAAAATAATTCAGAGGGCCCTAACTATGTTATCAATTGACTTCAGGATGCTCACTTGGAAATATAATTTTGGCCTAGATCTGGATTTGGTGTGCACTTGGCACCTATGTTCAGTGCCCCAATGTGAACTCTTACTTTTCTTTTTAGGTAAAATTGAACATTTGGAGCATGCAGCATGTTAGAAATGTGTGGGGTTAGGCGCTTCTACCAAACAGTTGGGACATTTGTTCATTGGTTCCTGCACTCCATTAATGAAGCAGACTTTTTCTTTCTTACAAAGGGATCTGAAAGGAAAACTACGCCTCCTGGCCTAAATCACACCTCAGCCAGGCCTCTAAATACATGTTTTGTTTAAGCATATGTTGAAACAATCAGTTACTGCTGAACACAGGTAGAGTCATAGCTTCGTTGTTGGTTGGTATGGCTGTGTATATACGTGTGTGTATATACAATATAAAACTATAAACTGCATGGGTTAGGTGTGAATTAGAATCTTATTAAATGTGCTTTCTCATTTCTGTGTGACTCAAAGCAGGGATTAAACAGTAGGAAAAACTCACCAGAAAAATTTCCAAGGTAAAAAGCTTTTTGCAAGTTTTCATTGTGTATTTGAGAGGTGAAGCATTTTTCCCATTTCCCTCTCCATTTAAATATCTTCCTCATGTCTTTAAATAAATCAATATAGGGTGCTCTGTGGGTGGGGGCCAGTCAGGAATGAGAAGACAGGAAACTGGAATTTAATAGGTAAAGAAAGGAACAAAATGAAGGGGGGCAAAGTTTCTACAAACCCATTCCCCCTCCCCAGCTTTCAGACCACCATGCATAAGGCACAGAGAGGAGAAATTTCCCTGTGTCTGTGGCATTCAGGAAGGCATCCCTAGAGCTCTCAACATTACTAGATGAGGCCCTGCTTTTCTCATCTCTTTGAAGGCCAGTTTTATGGAAAAAACAGAAATCTCTTTTTACTCCAAGGCAGGCAAAGTGACAAGGTTGGATAAAGCAGTGAAAGTGAGGAGCAAAATGCAGCCTGTGTAGGTCACAGAAGGCCAGGAGTTGAAGGAGAAGGGCTGGGAGGCATGTGAGACTGCTCTCCTACTCCTCTGTTAGGCAACACTTAAGCAGTATTGCTCAAATGACCACAAGAAGAAGGAGCAGTTAAATGGTCTGAGTGTCAAACAAGGATTGGAAATACCCAGGTTCAAATCTCATATATATATATATATATATATATATATATATATATATATATATATGTGTGTGTGTGTATGTAAAAATCATGAAAGTGCGGGATCCACTTTTCTCAGTAACCGCTTGACCGATCGTCCTGAAATTTTGACACAACGATCCAGGCCACTCCCTGAGCGTTGTTAGGAAAAAAAAACCCTCAAATCTCACACCTCCGCAGGTACAAACCTCTTTTTCAACAAAGTAAAACAGCGCCCTCAAGTGGATTTCCTCCCACAGTACACCCCTCCCTTCCTGTGAAATTTACACCACACCCACAAACCACAAGATCCACCACTCACATACATACATCCAGCAGAGGTGTTGAAGACCAAACCAACTGAAAATAGGCCTTTTCCAGCAACAAGGCCCAACATTGCCAAGTGGAGGTAGGGGGCTGCCTGGGGGGGGGATGGGGGACCAAATAGGGGGCAGGGATATGTAATGGGTCAGAACAGGGGGGGGGAGAGACACAGGAATGAAACCTGCCCTCTCCACAGTATCTCGCCTCGACTCAAGGGGACTCTGAGGCTCAGGGGGATCTGAAGGGGGGGTATTACCCTCCATTTCACAGACTAACACACAGCAACGCGTGCAGGGCCAGATAGTAAGGGAATAAAACTGGTGGGAGCCTGTGGCCCTCCAGATGTTGCTGGTGTGCAACTCCTACCACCTTTGACTGGCTGGGGCTGACGGAATTTGGAGCCAAACAGCATATTGGGTGGCCATCTGTCATAGATGCTTTTGTAGAATCATAGAATATTAGAGATGGAAGGGACCCAAGGGTCAGGTAGTCCAACCCCCTGCAATGCAAGAATCTCAACTATTGATCCAGAGAGTACAAGTCATTGTCTACATTTTATTTTACAAAAATCTAATGATCCAGTGATTTTTCAAAAAATATACATAACCTCTGCATGTTCCACTGTAATATATGATGCATTCTTAGTACTTCTAATCCCTCTGTAAATATCTAGAGCTGAAGCTCTGGGGCCAGCAGGAGGCTGGAGGGTGTTCAGGAAAGGGGTTGCTGCTGCTGCGCTACCACACTTATCAGCTATTAGTCAGGGAGGCTGAGCAGCATAAACAAAGCTCCATTGCACCTCCGGTCTCTTTGAGGCTTCCTCCACTATCACTGACATTCTCTTTGGGCTCCGGGGAAGGTCTCCTTGCAGGCCATGAGGACTCTCTGGTTCTCTTTCACCAGTTCCTGGTGTGATTCTATTTTTTTTTATTTCCTGGTGCCAAGTGTATACACAGTCTCGTGTGAGTACCATAAAAAGTGCATAAGTGAAGGGATGGCTGTATAAAATTCATCTGCTCTCTCTAGCTCATACATTTTCAGAAATGGAAAGAAAAACAACCAGGAAACTAACCCTGACGAGAAGGCTTGCCCAACCCCCCATATTTCTTTAGCCTAGCAAGGTGATAATTGGATTTGAAAAATTGTCCATACCTGTTGAAGACTATGGTAATTACACTGTCAGTTCTCTCTCTAGGAAATGGCTCCTATTTTCTTAGAGAAAAGATTATGTTGTTTTAATTATTTTGTTTTCTTTATTAATGACCAGTGTAAATTTCTGTAAATTATAAAGACTCTGAGAAACAGAACCAAGTGATGTTTATTCCTATAACAGGAATTTCAATAAGACATACCGGTAGCTGGAATGCTGCTGCTGCTGCAAAGAAGTAAAAGATGCAGGAAAACTTTTCTGTAAAGCTTTGAAAGAAATGAAAGAAATGAAAATGCAAGTGTAGATGCTCACACACCAACAGTATAACTTTGTGATCTATATTAAATTTATTTATAAAATTCATATCCTGTTTTTTCTTTTATTGCCACACCAGCAATTTAACTGGTTTGTTGGCAAATTCAACGTAGAATCATAGAATCATAGAGTTGGAAGAGACCACAAGGGTCATCCAGTCCAACCCCCTGCCAAGCAGGAAACACCATCAAAGCATTCTTGATATATGCCTGTCAAGCCTCTGCTTAAAGACCTCCAAAGAAGGAGACTCCACCACACTCCTTGGTAGCAAATTCCACTGCCGAACAGCTCTTACTGTCAGGACGTGTTTCTGTCACAATTTTTTTGTTTTTCTATTAAATTTCTTGATTTAGACTTCCGGATCAATTGTGATCGTGTTCAGGTCATGAGTTTGTCCAGTGAGCTTGTCAGGATGATTCAATCATAGAAAAGGGTGAAAGGGGGAGCGAAGTCAAGACAATACTCCTAATTTTTTTGATTTACCAACATTGAATATTGTGCTTGTAGCATCTGAAGGCAGCCCTGTTTTTAATGTTTGAAGTTTTAAATGTTTGAAGTTTTATTCTGTTTTTAATGTTCTGTGGAAAGCTGCCCAGAGTGGCTGGGGAAACCGAGCCAGATGGGCAGGGTAGAAATAAATTATTGTTGTTGTTTTGTTGTTGGGGGGGGGGGTAGAAATAAATTGTTGTTGTTGTTAATTTTAATCATTTGTTTTATGGATTATTTTCCTGACTTCTTGATCAATTCTTTCTCATTTAAAATCAAGTCTTACAGAAGTTCTTGGTGTGGTTTTTTTTTGTTCTCTCGTCTTCATTTGGAATGCATTTTGTTGGATGAAGAGCCCCCTCATTACTGCTTTACTTGTATCCTGTGTTACATTTAAGTCTGTTTCTTGGTTTAAGTTTAAATCAAAATAGTCTTTCAGAGTCTTTTCAGCTTTATCTAAAATTATTTGATAATCTTAAAATCTTTCATTTAATCTCCACCTTAAATAATGGACTTCTTTCACCACTTCGCTCCGATAATACTGGATTATGATCCAAAAGTGTATCTCTTGGTTGTATCTCTACCCTTTTTGTTGTTAATGATAATTCCTTGGATTGGCAGAATTGATTCTCCAGGCAGAATCATTGGATTTTTTTGGGGGGGGGGGAGAGTATACTCTCTATCCAATGGATGTTTAAATCTCCATATATCAATCAAAGTTTTCTACCATTTTAAAGAATGTTCTGGGTAGTCTCCCCCTCATTTGAATTAGTTTTTCTTATTTATTCTACCCATTCCAAGGGAGACTACCCCATTCATATCGCTCATTAAGATCATCTTCTGGTCCATAAGTTCAAACATCTTCCAGTATTTTATAAAATTCTGATTTTCTCTCGTTTGGTGTATATATTCCAATCAAACCATATTTTCTCTTTGTGATGTTATCTGTATTCCAATCATTCTTCCTTGTTCATCTTTAAAAAGTTGCTTCAGGTCATATTTGGGTCATATAAATTGCAACCCTTCTTTTTTTATCTGATGTTATGAATTCTACTCGCAATCTTTTGTTTATCAATACTCTTTTGTGTCATTTCGAAACGTGTTTCTTGCAAGCAAATCACATATAAATTTTGTTTTAACGACACATGTTCTAGCTTATTCCTCATTTATTTATTTATTGTTTAGTCCATTTACATTCTAGGTTTAATTTTTTTTAAATCTTTTGTTATCTCAAGGGTTGTCACTTTGAAGAGGGAACAATATTGTTTTTTCCTGCTCTGGAGGATAGGATTCAAACCAGAGGCTTCAAATTACAAGAATGAAAATTCCGCTTAAACACCGGGGGGGGGGTCTGACTGTAAGAGCTGTTTGACATTGGAACAGTCTCCTTCAGGAGGTTGTGGACTCTCCTTCCTTAGAGGTTTTTGAGCAGAGGTTGGATGGCCATCTGTCATGGCTGATTTAGCTGAGGTTCCAGCATTGCAGGGTTTTGGACTAGATGACTTTTGGGTTCCTTTCAACTCTATGAATCTACTAGCTGACCCGGCCACGCGTTGCTGTGGTTCTTTCCTGTGATATGAAGCTACCTACTGCGACCCTAAGGTTTTGGTCCTGGTCAGTGACCACCAGTTCATTCCCACAAATGTGTATGTAGTTTGGCTAAAATTGGCAGGAAGTGGGGAAGAGCCATGCCTGGAGCTCATTGAGGAGAGGTGGGGCAAAATGTAATAATTTAACAATAGCAGAGTCTGAATTTCCTCTTTGCAGCTTATTGTAGAATCATAGAAGTGTAGAGTTGGAAAAGCCCCAAAGGGTCATCTAGTCCAACCCCCTGCAGTAATTCCTGCATTGGAAGGGATGGCCCTTTGCATACCTTTTTTTGTTGGCTACAAAAACACCATACATTTAAAGCACATGACTTTCCCCAAAGACTCCTGGGAACTGCAGTTTGTTTAGAATGCTGGGAACTGTAGCTTTGTGAAGGGGTAAGCCACAGTTCCGAAGATTATTTTTTAGTGGGAGGGGATGTGTTTTAAATGTATGGTGTGTACGCAGCCTTTGTGTGCACGTTCTATAAATTCACAACGGGCCTCTTATTGCAGACTTGTCATCCAGAGCTGCAGCCTGGGAACTGGATTTTTGTAAGGTTCAAGGCAAGGTGGGCTAGCCTGAGCAAGCCCCCAACCCCAGAATCCCCCCCTCTCCAGTCTTAACACCTTGAGGTGGAAAACTGGGAGAAGGGAGGGGTTCAATGAACACACACCACATGTGACATATTTTTATGGATCTCCTAAGGCCAGGTGTTTCCTGAGCAAAGAAAGAACCAAACTGGGCAGGAGGAAAATGGAAACAATTCTTACTCACCTTCCTTTCCACTGCCTCCCTCCTTTGCACCTTTCAAAGGACTGTCATTTGGAGGAGGGAGAGGGGGCTGGAGTCCTAAGTGCCCCTCCTTCCACTCTCCCAGTCCCCACCATTTATGCCTCTTGACAATTCTGCTGTGTTTTCCTTTCCTTGAAGGAGAGGGAATTGAGAGCCTCCCCACCCCCACCCCCAATGCAGGTATGTGCCTGTTCTCCATTACAGCTCCATTGGGGCTGAAATAAGATCATGCCTGTGTCAGACCTACCAATATATTTATTTATCCATATAGGCTTTTCTCCCTAAGTTCATTATGTCCAGAGGTTTTCAACCTTTTGAGTCCACCGCTCCCTTGACCATCTATATTCTTTCTGTGGCGCCCCTGTGGGGGTCAGGACCCCAGTTATGTCACCTCTTGCTTGCAGAGCTGGCAGCCTCTCACCATTTTCTCGAACACTCTCCCTTGTGGAGTGTTCTCCCAACCTCCTCTCCTCAGGAGTCCTCTGGGCAGCTGCTGCCGCCGCCCCTGATCTCTGAGCTGCCCCCTCCCACCCCAAAGAGAGGTGCCTCCTCACACTGCCCCACAAGGGCCTGGGGAGAGAATGCCCCAGCCTTAGTGGCCCAACGGAGACTGGCTGAAGGTGAGGCCTGCACCTTACCTTGGGAGGCAGCAGTAGTATCAGTGGGCACTGCCGGATCTGCATGGTGGAAAGGCTTCCCTTCAGCACTGGGCACTCAGCTTCCAGGTGGGCCTTGCAACACAGCAAGCACAAAAAAGGTCAGCACAGTGCCTGCCTGCCTGCCTGCCTGGCCTCCCACTTGTCTGTCCATTCCTAACAGCAAGGGCTGGTGGACTGGCTTGCTTATGCCAGCTACCTCAGCTCATGGCAACCAGTGCCCCCTGGCCAGCCCCAGAGGCACCATTCGCCTGCAGAGCTTGTAGCCAGGGCTGCTGTAACAAACAGCTATGCATGCCTTTGGGAGGCAGAAATGCAAGAAGGCATCAGAGGCAGGAGGGAAGGGGAGAGGGTCAGAGGACAGTGTTGCCCGCAGCACCCCTGACCATGGGTCACTGGTTGAAAACCACTGTTTTAGGCAAAGGATGGCTTGCTTTTACTGTTGTTATAGTAATAGTAGTAGTAGTAGTAGTAGTCGTCGTCATGTTAATCTCACTGCTGCTTCTAAATTTCAAAATGAAGCAAAAAGCTAAATAAAATAGTGTTGGGGGAAAATAAGAAGAGGGCATTTCCCCCTAACCTCCCTACTTCATTGGCAGGACTTAAGCTATGTATTCACTCCTATCTGCTGGATTAACTCCCATTAACTCTGGTTCTTGAATTGGTGTACACACAAAGTTAGCAACAATCAACAAACTGTCTATCCTGCTGTTTCATACCCTCTGACATTTCTTTGACGAAAATAGGGACGTCCCGTTGCAGAATGATAAGTTTACTATTTATATCCCACACATCTTACTGGGTTGCCCCAAAAGCTGCCCAAAGTGGCTGGGGCAACCCAGTAAGATGTGTGGGATATAAATAGTAAAATTATCATTCTGCAATGGGACGTCCCTATTTTTGTCAAAGAAATGTCAGAGGGTATGCAACCTATCCTACACTTGGGCCAAGATCAGTATTTAGGGCCAATATCAGCTCTTGACATACTTGGGCATCTGCCAGGACACCAGAGGTACTGATACCTGCCCTCTGCCACCTGTGCCTAGCAGCAACAAGTAAAATTAAATTTACCAGAATGCCCTGAAGCCATGCCATCCATCGTGGCAGTTATCAACAGGTAATTTCCATGGCTAAGGTCCCACTAGGAAAATCTTTGCCAAGAGCCCACTCAAAACGAGCCGGTATCAATTTTCTAGACCATGGATGGAAAACCCATGACCCTCCAGATGTTGTCAGGACTCCACCTCCCATAAGCCTCAGTCGGCAAGGCCAGGGTTGATAGGAGTTGGAGTCCAGCAACATCTAGAGGACCACAGGCTCCCACCACCCAGTTCTAGAGAAATAAAGGCAACACATGCAACAATAGTGTGCAGCCTCAGTGCCCCTTCCTATTCACCAGGCATCACTTCAGGCCAATCACTTCTGCCACTCCCAAATTTTGGTCTAGACTTGCTTCTAGAAACTGCTGGAGCAAACAGTGGTGTGATGGAAACAGCATAGGAATGGTTCCATTTGGGGACTTGCAAGAGGCATTAAGATGACTAACTTTGCCTTTTGGTTTCTTTAGGGAAATAATAAATGTTCTGTTTCTCCTCTGGCAGGAGAAATTTGTTACCCACATGTGCCTTTTATGAAAATAATGTTTGCGTGTCCATGTTTTGTTTTGTTATTGCCACTGTCACCACCTGTATAATCAGCTCCTGGCTTTATGGATTGCTGGTTTGTCACACCAATAGGCTGGTTTGCGTGCTTTATACCAAATACTTTGGCATTTCTTATGCACTTTTGGGTCTTTAATCAGGTTGAAAAGAAAGTAAAGAAAGGAGGGTAGGCACAAGAGCCATTCTGCTGTTCGCTGCCAGAGCCAAAGCCTGACTCACAATAGATGTTCAGAGCTAAGGAATGAGTTTCTTATTACTCCAGGATGCCCAAAATGCTGACTGTTCTCTCCCTCAACATGCAATCCTACTGTGCCACTAACATGTCCAGCTCTGAAAGCTGCCAATTTATATATGAAGCTGAAAGAACACAGGGTGTGAGCCAGAAGTACTGCATACACAAAAGTTGGCTTGACAGTTGCTTTATATAAAATCCACTTTTCCACACTTCTTTATGCAAACATGTTCCCCCTCAACTGCTTTTTAAATTATCTCAGGGGCAAGCTGAACCTTACTGATCTTCCATATCACATCTCCACTGAGTCTTCATTCCAATTTATTTTACAGGAAGCACATAACATTGAAAGGAGCACTCTGCTTGCACTGTATTCCACTGTTGTTCCCAAAAGTGGCTTTTACATTCTGTTAAAGCTGCTGTGGGTTAAACCACAGAGCCTAGGGCTTGCCGATCAGAAGGTCGGCAGTTCGAATCCCCGTGACGGGGTGAGCTCCCGTTGCTCGGTCCCTGCTCCTGCCAACCTAGCGGTTCGAAAGTATGTCAAAGTGCAAGTAGATAAATAGGTACCGCTCCAAGCGGGAAGGTATACGACGTTTCCGTGTGCTGCTCTGGTTTGCCAGAAGTGGCTTAGTCATGCTGGCCACATGACCCGGAAGCTGTACGCCGGCTCCTTCGGCTGGTAAAGCGAGATGAGCGCTGCAACCCCAGAGTCATCCGCGACTGGACTTAATGGTCAGGGGTCCCTTTACCTCTAAAGATAGAATATAATGCAGGACTTACCAGTTAAGGGAAAGTCATGAAAATGGAATGAACTATCATGTGAATCAGCATTGGTGGGCTACAGAACTCTATGGTTTCTGGCAGGAAGTCTTTCCCAGCCTTGTCTGAGCAAATTAAGACATTATGTGTGCAAAGTACACACACTACCACTCAGCTACTACCCTTTCACACAGCTTTTGCAGAATACTCTTTTAAAGCCATCTAAGCCAATAACCAGCACCTGCCCGCTCATGCAAGTCATTTCCATAAATTCCAGTCTGCAATGTATGGGAAAGTCCCTTGTACTGTCACTCCTGAATATGCTGCTCATGGGTTCAGTTGAGTGACCTAAGGTTCCAGAGTTACAGGAGATGGGGGAGGAAAGCAAACCCAACAACAACAACAACCAACTCCTCACGACTTCCTCCACCACATGCATATGTTTCTCTGTCAAGTAAATAAATGAATGTTTCTCAGGTGTTTCTTTTCTTTGGCCTGCAGGAGAGTCCTTGAGCTTTGCTGATGATTTGCTCTCTGGTCTTGGAGCTGCCTGTGTGGCTGCTGGAAGGAGCCATGGAGATATCCCTGACACAAACCTCTACTCCGTCATTTTCAAGTGTCTGGAGCCTGATGGATTGTACAAGTAAGGAAGGAGATGTGGTGGAGTCGTGGGGCGTGGGGAAAAGATCACCCAGTGTCTTGTGCACTCACATTACTTCTGGCATTTCAAAGTCTGTATGGATTGGAGACTGCCCAAGCCAACCTCAGTCTGTCCTCAGCCAGTCACCATCTGTCTGTTTCTTATTGACAACTAGTTCAAGGGGTTGTTCCTCCTCCTTGTCCCAGCTTTGTAGAAGGGAGAAAGATGTGAACAAAAGCAAAATTAATTGCCTCTACCTCTAATGGGCTCTGGCTCTGCCTGCCATTACTCTGGCTCCACCTACTGTTGGCCTCCCTGCCTTCCACCTTACCAGTCCCAATGGGCACCAGCAACCACTTTCTCTATGGCAGTAGCAACAAAGAGCTGAATGCAAGCAACTGTCCTATTGTTTGCTTTTTAAATTGGAAATGTATATACTACTTTCCCCCTCAAAATAAACTGAAAAGTGGTTTACAATAAAATAGACTTAACACTAAAACTATCAATACAATTGTTCCCTTAAATTCTTAATCCAATCACAGTCAAGTCAGCTCCTTGGTACTCCAGACTGTGAAACGGCCAATGGTGGAAGAAAGCTTGCAATGATTGCAACTGAACATGTACAGAAAGCCAATATAGGACTTAGTATATGACAATGATGGCGGCAAAGAAAGCTTACTTTTCTGCCATCACTGCATCTGCAGAATGCCAGACATCACAAATCTTTTCTGTAGCGAAGAGCCATTGAGTTAGGAGTTACATACAAGGCTGGCCCAAGACATTTTGGCAACTGAGGAGAACCACAAATTGGCACTCTCCTCTCCCTGCCAGGGAAGAAGGAATGAGTGAAAATCTAAATCAGGAAAATGGGAGGGGGGGATTGAGATCTACCTCCGGATCTGCTGTCTTATGGATCCTGCCACCTGAGGCAGTTGCCACACCTTGCCTCATGGGTGGGTCAGCCCTGGTTAGATAATAAATAGAGCCCTCAAAGAGCCAAGGTGACCAGTTTGCACTGCATTATGCAAATAAAAATCATTCATATCCTTTCTATATTTAATGCCACAGATTGGGTAGATTCAAAGATGGATATAGGCAGCTAACACCACCCGATGGTGTTGATTTCTATACTTTTTAAATGTATCCTCTAAGCAGCTTGCTTATGTTATGGCATGGAAACAGCCCTGGTCATAGATGATTTACACCAGTAAATGAATGTGGGGTATATGAATCTGTTGTTTCGAATGGAGCTCTTAGTGACCTTTAATACCATTGACTGTGGCATCCTTCTGGGCTGTCTTGTTAGTTTGGATCAGGGAAGCACCAGTTTTTGTTGGCTGTGGTCTTTCCTGAGAGAATGGACCCAGTATGTGGTGCTGTGGGACTTCTGTTCCACCTCAACTCACTCCTCTCCTTCAACCAAAATTGCTAAAATGCACCTGCCAAGTTTGCAGCTTGCAAGCTGAGCATGGATTTCAGCTCAGTAGTGCCTTAGGTGCTAAGGTCAAAAGTTTGTTAGTTTGGACAACCCTCTTATTAAAATGGGTTACCTCCCCTGTTGGAGTCTGTGTGTCTTCGAATGCCAGTTGCTTCGAAACTCAAGTGGGAAAAATGCTGTGGTGCTCAGGTCCTATTTTCAGGCTCCCAAGAAGCATCTGTTTGGCCACTGTGAGAACAGGATGCTGTACTAGATGGGCCACTGGTCTGATCCAGCTGGGCACTTCTGATGTTTGGAAGACAAGTCCAGGAATCTAGGTGCCCAGAGATATGGCCCCCTGCATTAGCCTTCTGCTGTGGCTATCATTGCTTTGCATGCCAAGCATTTTTCTTACAACTTGCCTGGTAAAATATTTGGGGCTGGGGAGTGATGGAAGAGAACAGTGCTTTAATTTGCCTGAGATTTAAGACATGAAATACGGAATGAAACATTAGACTGGAAAGATGTTTGGAAGGGGTGGGGGACAACCCTGGAAAACAATGGGAGAATATCAGAGCAGCCTCGGATAATTAAAACCCATTGTTGGAATGAATAATTCTCCCCCCTGCTTGGAACCGCAAAGGCAATTAAACCTGTGAACTGGCAAATCTACCACCATTGGCAAACTTTTCAGGCTTTGTTAATACTTTCCTTCTGCACCTCTAGCCAACTCCACAACCATTGGCTCCCACCAGCACCACTCTCAGTCCTCCCCCACAAACTCTATTACATATGTTGACATGATCTTTAAAAAGGAAATGGCTTTATTACACTTTGGTTTACGAGGCACGGCAGCTCTAACGCGTGCTTGCCATTTAATAATTTTTAATGTTTCCTTTTTTAAAAGGCGTGTGTGTGTGTGTGTGTGTGTGTGTGTGTGTAAAACACAGCACAAACTGGCAGTGATTTGGTTCTAGTAAATTGTTCAGTCGCTATCAGTTGCTGCATACCCTCCAACATTTCTCCGATGAAAATAGGGACATCCTATTCCATAATGATAATTTTACTATTTATACCCCACATATCTTACTGAGTTGCCCCTGTCACTCTGGGCAGCTTCCAACATATATAAAAACATAATTAAATTTGTTGTTTGTTGTTGTTTAGTCGTTTAGTCGTGTCCGACTCCTCGTGACCCCATGGACCATAGCACGCCAGGCACTCCTGTCTTGCACTGCCTCCCGCAGTTTGGTCAAACTCATGTTCGTAGCTTCGAGAACACTGTCCAACCATCTTGTCCTCTGTCGTCCCCTTCTCCTAGTGCCCTCAATCTTTCCCAACATCAGGGTCTTTTCCAAGGATTCTTCTCTTCTCATGAGGTGGCCAAAGTATTGGAGCCTCAGCTTCACGATCTGTCCTTCCAGGGAGTTTTGTTTAATGCTTAATTAAATATTAAGCATTAAACAAAACCTTCCCTATATAGGATTTCCATCGGACACCTCAGGAGTCAAATAACTCCATACCTTCCAACATTTCTCCAATGAAAATAGGGACATCCCAAGGATCTTCCTCTTTCCACCTCTGTGCATATAAAGCTCTAGCTGCTGCTGTTGGGTACATAAATAAATAGTCAGATTTTTTGAACTTCCGTCCCCATTATTCCTAGCAAAAAGGATCCTTTTCAATTCATTATATATCATTTTCACAGGATCACCACATTGTTGAGCTTCTTCATCAACACAGAGTGTGCGCAGCCAATGAAGTGTAAAAATAAAAAGCTGTCCACAAAATCTTTTCTTAGTTTTATTTCCGCCAAACGCTGCAAGCCATCACTCCTCCTCACCAGCAGCTTACAAGACATTTGATCAAATTAAATACAGTGTCAATTAACCAATTATTCTATCACATCCCTTCCCGTACCCGGTGCAGAAAATAACTCCCCTTTTAATTAGGCAAAAAGTTGAGAGACCACAGGTGTGCAGCTAAGTAGGTCAAACCGCAAACATGCACCTCTGAAACCAAGCTGGTTCCTGAGTAGCAGTACTGACCACTTTCAGATAAAGAAAGACCAACACACATGTGATAAAATGACTATTCCTCCTGTTGGCATTTCCAGCACATATTTGGAAATTTATTAATACATATTTGCTAGCTTATATGGTGTTAAGTACCTTTGCATCATTTTCATATAATTTGCTCTCAAGGTATAACATGCAGTAAATCCCAAGTCTCTCCCATGCAATGTATCATAGCTGACTTCACCATCTCATCCTTTATTTCCCATTCTAACAGCAGTCTGTACAATTTCAGTATTGTTGTTGTTGTTGTTTAGTCATGTCTGACTCTTTGTGACCCCATGGACCAGAGCATGCCAGGCACTCCTGTCTTCCACTGCCTCCCGCAGTTTGGTCAAACTCATGTTCGTAGCTTCGAGAACACTGTCCAACCATCTCGTCCTCTGTCATCCCCTTCTCCTTGTGCCCTCCATCTTTCCCAACATCAGGGTCTTTTCCAGGGAGTCTTCTCTTCTCATGAGGTGGCCAAAGTATTGGAGCCTCAGCTTCATCATCTGTCCTTCCAGTGAGCACTCAGGGCTGATTTCCTTCAGAATGGAGAGGTTTGATCTTCTTGCAGTCCATGGGACTCTCAAGAGTCTCCTCCAGCACCATAATTCAAAAGCATCCATTCTTCAGCGATCAGCCTTCTTTATGGTCCAGCTCTCACTTCCATACATCACTAAGGGGAAAACCATAGCTTTAACTATATGGACCTTTGTCGGCAAGGTGATGTCTCTGCTTTTTAAGATGCTGTCTAGGTTTGTCATTGCTTTTCTCCCAAGAAGCAGGCATCTTTTAATTTCATGACTGCTGTCACCATCTCCAGTGATCATGGAACCCAAGAAAGTAAAATCTCTCACTGCCTCCATTTCTTCCCCTTTGATTTGCCAGGAGGTGATGGGACCAGTGGCCATGATCTTAGTTTTTTTGATGTTGAGCTTCAGACCATATTTTGTGCTCTCCTCTTTCTCATTATTCTCAACATGATTATCTCTGAGTGCCCCCTCCCACTTCGTAGAGCCCACTTGGCTCCCTGGTATATTCCAACCTTCTAGCATTCAAATGGAGATATCAAACTGGTTGGTTTGCTATAGTGTGGAAGGCAGCTTTCAATTATCTTTGAAAGAAGTGAGCCAAAGCTGCTGCCCATAAGGAAAAATTTTAATTCTCAAAATATGTTATACTACCAATTATCTCCTGTGCACCTTTGAACATAAGTACACAGTAAGAGCCCCGCTGGATCAGCCTAGTGGCCCCTCATAGTCCTGGATCCTGTTATCACAGTGGCCAACCAGATGCCTCTGGGAAATTTACAGCCAAGACCTGAGTGCAAAAGCCCTCTCCCCACTTGTGACTCCCAGCCACTGGTGTTTAGAGGCAGGCCACCTCTGACAGTGGAGATAGAAGATAGCCATAGTGGCGAGTAGCCACCGATGGGCATACCCTTCTCTTTCATTCCTGCATGCGCCCTTCTTTCTTCCTCTGGCTGCAGTCCTTCCTTCACGGATGATGCTGAAAAGCTAAATGTATCCAAAGGGAATGATTTCATGCCAAATATTCTTGTTATCACTGGCAACATCAAATCACAAGCAAAACACTTCAGAGTAACCTTAGTGTTACCATGAGCCAAATGGCCAAGAAGCCAGTGTGGAGGCAGCCGTAAAAGGAATATCTTTAAAAACCATTTGGCATGTTCTCTGCTGTGCTCTGTGATGACAACAACTGGTGTAAAAGAATTTCAGTTTCCCAGTTCAGGAAGGCTCAAGCTTGGAGCTGGGATGAGATATTTTGCTTCAGCAATGAAGCAACCCAGACTGAGAGCTAGTTTAGGAACTCCACCCCTTCATGGCTTTGGGTCAGTCCCTGATCCAAGCAGGTGTTTCCATGCACCTCCCCTTCCTCCCAAACAACCTCACAGGGCACAGGACACTAGCTGGTCACTGTTTCCTCTGCTTCTGTAGCCTTGGGGGAAGATGAGAGGACGGGTCTGAGAGCCAGCCATGAACTCAGGCAGCTTTTATGGAGGTGTCCAGCCCTGGGGTTGGGATGTTTGGATCTGATGGCTTATCAAGGTCATTGGCAACATGGAGATCTGCTGCAGGGTTCTGCTCTCCTTCCTCCTCTAAGGAGGAGACCTCAGGTTCAAGGACAGGGTTCAATACTGACATAGATATGGATATATAATGAAGCTGCATTATAATGTCAGGGCATTCAGTTCATCCTTTGTAGTATTATCTACACCAGACTACAATTCCTATCATCCTGAACCTCTGGCTATGCTGTCTGGGACTGATTGGAATTGGTGTCTAGCACCATCTGGGGGCTTGAGGAAACTCCAAGATTTGCAGGGTGAACCTAAGTGTGTTTGGGAGGCATCTTCAAAACAGCCAAATGTGGACTGATCATCCTCAATGACCACAAAATTCCAACTAATGGTTGGAGGAGGGTGGGATGGAGAACTGAATGAGAGAGAGATTTCTTCTTCTTTTTACTTTTATTTTTTGAAAATGGCAATAAGCACATAGCCACCTAGCCAAGCAAATTACCTCCAGCAGAGGACCAACACTCAAATTTGACCCATTTAAATTGATGTACATGGCTAACTTAGGTCACTTAATTTCAGTGGGTCTACCTTGAGTAAAACCTAGTTGGCTATAACCCAGATACCTTTTTGGTTCTCACTGGTTGATAATCAGAGGTATGCTGCCTTTGAGTGTCTCCTGCCCCTAAATGATAGGCTCTGGTTTATTTGCCCTGCCTGCAGAATCGTGGAATAGTAGGGATACATGAGATATCTGAAGGCAATAGTCAGAGACGGTAAGGGAGCAGGAACTGAGGAAAAGGGGCATGCTGGCAGCGGGATCAAACAGATGTGTGCAGTCATAAAAAATGAGTAGCCTTCTCAGGACATCCTGAAGGCCTCTCCACCACCAGAGGTGCTTTGAAGTTAGTTTTGTTGCAGCAAAACCCACAGCACCCAATAAAGCTTATAGCTGATGCTGCCTTCACCTCTCAAAAGTGTCACCCTTCCCCAAAGCATTGATGGATGACAGTTCCGGTGGCTGTCCAAAATCTGTCCAAAATACATCCCATAAACATTCACACACACACACACACACACACACACACACACACACACACACGGCTTCGTATCAGACACAGTTGAAAAGGAAGCATAGGTCCCTCCAGTTTCCCAACACTTCAAAAGTGACAACAGCCTGAGCTGTGGAACGTGAGGCTAGCGCTGTGCTCTCAACCTCTGCAAACATCTCAAAAACAGAGAATCAAGAGGTGTGTTTTTGTTTTGGCCTCTCTCTCATTTCCTCCCTATTCCCAAATGACTTCCCCATTGCTTATTTGCTTCCACCACTTGCTTTCACCAGTAAGGGAAAGAGAAACTCGTACTCTGCCTTTCACCAGAGCCCTTCCGTTTTCCAGCAGTTCTTCAGGAGACTTTTGTTTTGCAGCCACCTCTCAGGCATGCTGGGCCGAATTCTCCAGTGCCCCAAACCCAGCCCCAATTTGAATAATAAGATCTAAAGTCAGAAGGGGATTGCTTCAGAAACCTATGTGGATTCCATCAATATTATCTAACCTACGGTCCATTTGCATCGTCCTGCTTCGACTTACCTCAAGTAATTAGTCTGCGCAATTGACTGACTTTTTCCCTCTTCCCTTCCCTTCCCCAAGCCTATTTCCTTCCTCAGATCAAAGCTGGGCTTGAGGTTTCTGAAAACAAACAAACAGAGACTGATTGATTTCTCTGCTTTTTTAGACTCCATCATTTCAAAGAAATAAACAAAAACATTATTCTCTTCCCCTCCCCCATGCTTTCACTCTCTCTTACGGAAAAGCAGTTTGGCAAAAATATGTTCTCTTTCATGTTGAAGCTGTCTTACCTGTAGATTAGGGCTTGGGGAACCTGTGCCCCTCAATATTACATATTCCAGCAACCGTGAACATTGATTGGCTGAGGCTCATGGGAGTTGTAGTCCTGTAACATAATGGAGAGAGACAGGTTCCTCCAGACCTGCTGCATCAATTACTATTAGCCACAAAGGCTGTGTTCCACCTGCACTGTCAGAGGCAGCTTGTGTCGAGTACCAGCTAGGGAAGGGGAGATCACATAGTTAAAATGTGTAAATGGGAAGTCTAACAGTGCAATCCTATGCATACCCACTAATGACCTTAATTGTCCCATGCACCAGTCTTCACCACTCTTCAGACGGTTAAATTTTACTTGCTTCAGAATTTGAGGGCCCACCAGCTTATTCTGCTCAGTGACCCTCCATCCCTCCCTACTCTACTTTCAATTGCAGTTTCTTTGGAAGTGGGGGAACCTCTGAGAGGGGACGGGCTGTAGTCCAGTGCTAGACTGCTTTGCCTGCAGAAGGTCTGATGTTCAATCCCTGGCATCTCCAGGTAGGACTCCTGTGAAACCCTGGAGAGCTGTTGCCAGTCAGCATAGATATTACTGAACTAGATGCACCCAGCAATCTGATTCAGCTTCCTATTTAACTGTGAGGAGTAAGCTTGCCAACAGTATGCAGTAGTAAATTTATAGTAGTAGTAGTAGGGTAGTAGTAGTAAATTATTTGCACTTGGAGAGGCCCATAAACTGGGTCCCAGCATGGCAACCTTTGGGCCTGCTTTAGTGGAAGCAGTGGTCATTGTGTTGGGCAGCAGAGGCTTCTAAAGGCCTCTGTTCTGCTTAGCCATTTCTTTGAGAGATGCCTGTGAACAAGCTAGCTAGGCTGTTGTCTACCTGGGATGAGAAATGGAGGCTCTTCTTGCAGAAAAGGCTCATAAAGGTCAGCTCCTTCCGGCTGAAGCCTTGGACCACCTGCTCTGCATGCAGAAAGTACCAGCTTCAATCCTTGCCACTACTGGCTGAAAGAATTGGGTAACGGGTATTGTGGGGGGAATCATTGCCAGAAAGCACCCCCTGCTAGGCAATATGCGGGGGCAGGGCTAAAAGAGATTAGAGGAACAGATGGTACCCCAGTTCCTGGTCTCTCTTCCGATTGCTTGCCATATTACCCCAGTGCTTCACTCTCCTTTTCCAAATCAATTTCAGTATTCTGGAGAACCAAAAGGTTATCAGGGTATTTAGCATGGTAGGTTGAAGAGTGATAAGCCAAGGTAGCTCAGTAATGTCTACACTGACTGGCCAACAGCTCTCCAAGATTTCAGACAATGAAGTCTTTCCCAGCCCTACCTTGAGATGTTGGGGATTGAATCTGGGACCTTCTTCTGACAGATGCTGTGCCCATGAGACCCAGCCCACCATGTACATAAGCAAGCTGCCCTATACCAGGAGAGACTGTTCCTTCCCACTCGCATCCTTCTAAACAATGCACTTCTATGAGTTGTCAACCTATTGAACCTACTTCAGTATTCCTAGAACTGGAGCCATAAACTGGATGCTGAGAGAATGGAGTTGGGATTTTTTGTAGGAGAGGGAGACTTCATGCCCCACTCCATCTCTTCCTGCAACCCACTCCTCTCCTTCCAACAATACAGGTGGAAGAGAAGTGTCAGTTGCCACAGAGTTCCTGCTTCAAGACTACATTAGCTGTAGGTTAGATTAAATCCCAGGATTTTCCTTATTTGCATTCCTTCACGACCTTCCTAATTTCTGGTGCTTCTGCCAAGTGCTGGCCTACGTGTTACTGGAAATAATGCAGAAGCTATCTCATGGGAGACCTCAGTCCTTCAACCTCCTGCTGCACATTTCTCTGTGCTGGGCCAGATTGGCTACTTCACTGTGGAGCTGACCTGCCCCACTGTGCACTGCTGGGGGAAGGTGTGATTATACAGTCATGCGTCATTACCTCCAGGAGACAATATCTTGGAAGCCTTCACTGCCTCGGCTAGTGCCGTTTTGCTCCTTTGCAGGCAGCAGAGAAAAGGAAGGTTGTGTTGTTTGGATGGCAGTGGGCATGGGGATCTCAAAAAGGAAATGCACTGTGTTGTCCTCTAGCAGGCTTAAATTATAGAGCATTTGGAGGATCTGTTAGATGGTAAGAACAGTTTGCCCATGGAAACAGTTCCTGGAGGCAGCCAGGCTCTCTCGCTTTGCTGATGTTCTCTAGGCAGAGATCTGGGATCCTTGCATTGAGCAAAATGCTGGACTGCATGGCCTTACATGACCCCCCTTCGAGCTCTGATAGTTTGTGCATATTGGCAAACACGCATATACTCCACATCAGGAGTGGCAAGAACTTTCTCCCCACAGGAATTCTTTGGCAAGTGTTTCTTCCACCCACCAGTCACCTGGTGTCGTTGTGACACCAGGGGGACAACTTCAAAGGGACTTGCTATAGACACTTTGTGAGCCCCATTTGCGTTCAAGCTGCACCTGCATGGCTCACAGTAAGCCCCTTTACAGGTGCACTGTCAGTGCCAACAGTTCTCATATCAAGCCCCCATGACTACATAGATAATTCCTGATGACACCTAATGCTGCAGATCCCAGTGTGGCTCCCTGCCAGTGCTGATCAAGGTACTTCACTTGCAGGGGGACAATCAGAAGTTCACTTTAAGCTCCCACTTTAAGTCCTACACCTAGTGTCATGTATGAGGTCAGGTATAGGCAGGTGGGTGTGGTTTGGGAGGGGGAAATAGCTTTGTGGGCCAAACAGGAACCCATGTTGGGCCTAATTACACCAGCAAGCTGGAGGTTTTCTTTATACACAGCCATCAAGTTGGGTCAGATAAAGAGAACAAACGAAGAGCCCAGGAAGACTCTCTTTGCTCAGTACCCTCATGCCTTTCTACCACCCTGTTATATGGACCAGGACAGAATCCTGGAGGTCCATAACTGTGTAGTATGTATGGTTCGTCAGAACCTTCAAGATTGTCCCCTTGCCATTCATTGCTGTCATAAGCTCCCAAGCTAAGTTCATTGGCAGTCAGGGCAACCATTGTTCTTAGCTTCTGGTGTAAGCCAGCCCTTTCAGAACTCTGTCACCACCATCCTTCCTGTCTCTGCTTTGTACCACCAAGTTTTCTTGGCTGGCTGGAACGTGACCTTGTACTCCGGCTTGTCTGAATGAAGATGTGTATGTGTGAGCATAAAAGCTGACCTACAGTACAAATGTATATGTGTTGCTCTGCCCATTTTGGCCTCAGGCCCTGCCCACCACTGGCCCTTGGAAGGTTGCCCAGAATGTGGCCCTCAGGCAGAAAAAGGCTTCCCATCCCCTGATGTATGTTTCATAGTAGGGCCATTCCTGAATGTCTCTTGTAGCCCTGTCTCCAACTCTTAGTTTGATGTAGGAAAAGAAGCTGAACTTTTAAAGTTCCTTTTCTTCTTCCTGCTCCCCACAACACATTTTGACTTTTCCTTACAATATCACAAATGAAATAACATTCTTTGCATTTTTGTTACAAAGCTCATAGGATTCCCCAGCCATGTCCAAGGTGTGGATGTGTGTGCTGCCTTGGGCTGATGGAGGAGGACAGGGAAAGCAAGTGAGATATGATTTTGGCTTTGAACTAAAGTGGGGAGGACAAATTAGCTGAGACATTTAGATATATTCCAGCCAAGGAGAAGAGAACATTGTTGATTGCCCTCCCTTTCTGCGAAATGTTAGCAGTTCTGTCTGTTGATAGTTTAATAACCCTTCATTAGTCATTAACCCTCCATCAGAGGTAGAACAACTCACTGGTTTTATCTTAATTCCATTTTTTTCTATGCCTCCTCCATGTCCAGCAAGATAATGTAATTAAACAAAACATTTCCTTAATCTTATATCTATCCAAGAGAGTGGAGGGAGGGAGATATCTAAGTCAGGGACAGCAAAAGCTGTTGGTGATTTCACTTTCTGTATAACCCATAAGTGTTCATTCCTTAGCATCCTCCTTAGAGAAGGAATCTTTATTGATGTTTGGCAACCTCATTCCCATTTCTGCCAAGGCTAAAGTGGCAGGATTCGCTCCCCCTGCCCCATGGAGTAGAGTTGATGTCGTTTGAATTTTTCATTTTTCCAGGGTTTAGTTCTTCCTGTTGTGAGGAAAAGCAAATAGTGAGAAATGCACCCATGGATTTGGCTGTGCTGGCCAGCATATCAAAAGAGGCACAACATTGTTTTTCAGCTCAAAGTTGTGAACTGTGTAGCACAAACCCACAAGAGGGCAGTGTCATAGAAGCTGTGAGAATAAGGCTAAGTCCCCTCCTCCTTTGTAAAATATGAATACTGTACACAGCTGCTTTACACTATCAGATCACTGGCACATTTAGTTTAGTGCTAAATGAACCTGGCATCTTCTGCATGCAAAGCTATGTGCTCTACTATTGAGCTGGAATGGGCAACTCCAGCAACTTCAATTTCTCATTTTTCCAGTCTTGAGTTCAGTTCTCCATATTTCCACATCAATTGCGCTTTTCTTATAAAAAAAGATCTCAGGGAAATTAATCAGCAGTTTAGTGTGAATTTCTCCAAATATACACATTTATGTATGCAATTTTGCCTAATATACCAAATTTACACATTTATGTATGCAGTTTTGTCTAATATAGTTGCAAAGCAATTTCCTCTAATGTAAAGCACTTTGGCATGCTATTTTCCCTAATACAGTTTATTAAATTTATGCTCCAGCCTTCCTCCTAAAAGGAGCCTAGCACAGCAAGCAACAAGAGTTAAAACAATAAAACATGTTAAGAACAATCTCAGTACAAATGCTGACTGGGAAAGTTCTCAGTTTAGATGGCTTGTTGGAAGAGGAAGGTGATCAGTAATATATGCATTTATAAGGGAACTTCACCTGAATCTGTGTGCATTTCTTGGCTGAATGCAGTTCTTTAGTCAAAGTGAGCCAAATTTTGAAGAATGGGTGGATTTTGGTTTGTGTATTGCTTCAAAAAGCATGTTTGCTAGGTTTGCCTTTCTCCCCCATCTCTACCACACAGCCATCCATAAAGGTAAAGGTAAAGGGACCCCTGACAGTTAAGTCCAGTCGCGAACGACTCTGGGGTTGCAGCGCTCATCTCGCTTTAGTGGCCGAGGGGGCCGACGTTTGTCTGCAGACAGTTTTTCTGGGTCATGTGGCCAGTATGACTAAGCCACTTCTGGCGAAACCAGAGCAGCTCACGGAAACGCCGTTTTACCTTCCCACCAGAGCGGTACCTATTGATCTACTTGCGCTTTGACGTGCTTTCGAACTGCTAGGTTGGCAGGAGCTGGGAGCGAGCAACGGGAGCTCACCCCGTCGCAGGGATTCGAACTGCTGACCTTCCAATCGGCAAGCCCTAGGCTCAGTGGTTTAGACCACAGTGCCAATTTATGTATGTTCCCTTTTCTCCCCATGCTGCACCTCCTTAAAAGATGCAGGGTGAGGGGGAACAACACCGTTTGCCTTCAGGCTCCTCTAGGCGACCTGTTTATTGAGCACACATCCTGATTTGCTTGCACAAAGATTATACGGAGCTTAGATGACATCCAGTCCTCACAGAGTCTTTGTTTCCGCTTGGTTTGAAGGAAGGTTATATGACAATGAACAGTCATCCTGGTGGTTATGCACCTTCCAATTAAGCGTTGGTTCATCCCAACTTTTCAGTGCATGCCCCCTCTCTTTCCTAACTTCTTTGCTGTTGTTAAAGTGCATTTGTTGTGCTAATCCTCTTCAGTTGTGCAAACCTACATTTCCGTCATGTGTTTGAATCCCTCCAGAAAAATACTGTCAATCTGGGAACAACCTTCATCAATTTCAGAATGCGAAATCCACCTGGATTACTCTGGCCATTATTATTGATACATTGTTGTTGTTTTTGTTGAAGTGTGTCGTTTTGTGATGCAGAAAACAAAGAAACACACACTTATTTTTCTAAGTTGGCCTTGAATGAACACTTTTACAGATCCATTTCCCTGAGCAAAGGAGAGCCTGCAAGCCTACTCTGTGAGGTGGTCCAAAGCAGCTCTCCAAGGACAAGGTCACAGCGTGAGCTCACTTGACCCAAGAATCAGTTAACCATATTAAAGGACCTCCTCACTGACACCTGCAGTATGCATTATTTTTGCCCTGCAGGGTTTTGTTTTTTGCAACAACTGAAAAACAAACACCACAAGCACAAGAAGTGCCATTTCTGTTCAATCTCCAGAAGGGTGCTGTTGCTTACTTCCCCCCAGCCTGCTTTTTTCCCCCTTTTCCTTTTTCTAATTGAAAAAAGACCTCCATTTTCCATCTAATCTCCCATTTACGCAAAGCATTACGTCTTTGCGGCCCCTTCGCTCCCACTCGCTTCCAAGTCCAGCTGCTGTCGCCGCTTATCAGGCTTTGATAGCAACCCTTGGACCCATCCCAGCTGCGCAAGGCATTCTTACAACTCAAGGTTTTTGAGACCCAATGTTTCCACCACACTGAATGATAGGTGCCGTCCAAGGCCATTCATATGTTTCCTTTTCTCCTTTTCTTCTCTCTTTTTCCTAACCCCTTTCTGGGACAGATGGGCAACACAGCATTCTCCTTCCCAGTCTACCATTCCAGAGAATCAGTTCTCAAATCTGGTGCAAACCTATATTCAGTAGGCAGTGGATTAGGGTGGGAGGCATTCATGTTATCTGAAGTTTCATTCCCTTTTTACAGGCTTCAGAGAGAGGTAAATTATTAGTCATTGTTTCTTCCAGCAGGCAAACCTGGTTTGTGATTCTCACTTGCATCGTATCTCAACAACAACCCCTTCCAAGGGGGATTTGGCTCAATCTCCTGAGACCACCCAATGGGTTTTCTCCCACGACTGAGCAATATGAGAACAGATGTTTCCTATGTCTACGGCTATCAGAGGGATGGCTAACAGGATGGGCCAAGGTTTAGATTGGCATCCCATGCTCAGTTGTATGTTTCTCGCTGAAATGCAGACAGAATTGAAAAATGATTTCACATGGTGTTCATTTGGGAAGACACATAGCAAGGAAGCCTATGCAGGGAAAGGGCATAATTACATCCCCATTTGAACAATATGGAAGCTTCTCTTCCATTGAGTCCTTACTTGGGAAAATGGTATTCAAAACAGCATTCATGGTTGTGGAACAAATAATTAGGGATAATTATGGGAGCATCCAGGATCAGTTGAAGTATTGGTTTTTATTCTTTCTGCCTCTTGCAACGGTTTGGATTGCTATGGAACAAAATTATTTAATGTCTAAATTTTTGACCTGCATTGGGTATTGAACTGGCGACCTCAAGGGCAGCAAGAGCAGGAGGTTCAGCCTTGCGTGCCATTATCCAGCTCTAGGCAAGGTGGGGGGTGGGGTGGGAATAGCAGCCAAGAAAGCAATAGGCCAGAAGGAGTCAAGGGATGCTTCCTGACCCATATAAATAATCCACTTGGCCACTGTAAGAACAGAATGCCGGACTAGAAAGGCTTTTTTTAATGGACTTCATTTGGTTTTGTTTTTTTGCCCACAAATAGGGGTGGAGAATTCCGAGAAGCCATTTGCGCAACATTCTGCCTTGCCATTGCAGAAGGACAGAATCTGACACCAACCCCTCCCTTATCCACAGCGGCCTCTGAATTATACTGTCACACCCTTTCAGATAGTAAATTCAGCTTCAATGTGATTTGGCTGAACCAAGCTACCTGTACTGTTCCTGTAAGAAGCACTCAATTCATCTCCCATCCTCAAAACTCAAGCTTCAGTTAAAATAACTCTTCCTCCAGCATTGCTGGGAAAAGACTTGTTCACATTTTCTTTGGGAAGCATCAGTGGCCATTAGTCAGGTTCACCCAGGTTTACTTTATTTAGCTGAGGACAGTCCCCAAAGCCTCAATTGCCCAATAACTTGAAGCAAATCTCAGTTAAGACCCAGAGCACTCCATGGTTGGCCAAGTGCCACTGAGCACTTCCACAGTAACATCTGTTCCCTCCCCTCAGAGACAGGATGTTTGGCTGCTTGGACAGCTGGGCCGGACCCAAAAGGACGTTCTTCTGCATTCAGCCTGGCACTGCCCAGCTGGAAGCATTGGTTCACTGCACAGCCAGGGGTGGTTTGGGGTTGCTGGGTGCTCTTCCAGAAGCTTCCAAGATTTCGCATTCCTTTCTCCATCCGACCATGTCACTTTGTTCTTTGGTTTTGCAATCAGTTAAGCTCTCGTATTTTGTGGTGCTGCCACAAGAGGATGTTTTCTTGGTCAGAGGCGGCACATACTTCTGCCGGGATCAAATACCCCTGTGGGTTTCCCTTTTCTGTCTGTCTGGTTTCTGAGACTGCATTTTTTTTTAAAAAAAAAATCAAACTATTTGTATAAATAGGAACTCTCTCATGTTGGGAGGTTGGGGGAAAGAATTCCTCAAACAAGAGGCATTTGCATCCATACATAATAGTGTGCTTTTGTTGTGCAACCCATGGAATCTGCAACGACAGAGGCAATCCAAGTATTCACATTCTTTGCCTATTCGATTTGAAACTAGGTCTTGGCTGAGTTTTCGACAGTTCAGCTGTTTAGCCTGAATTCGGTGGTAGAGTTGTAGGGTTAAGAGGGAGCAGAAACACTTCCCCCCTTTTGCCATTTTGAGGGTGAGGTGAAAGTCGCAGGAGCTTCTTGCAGTACTCATCAGCTGACAGCTGTCATTTTGTCTTTCCCAAAATGCCCCATTCCAATAAACATGGGGGAAAGAAGATGGCACCCACCAGCCAATTAGAACTGTAAAGAGCTCTGGTGACCTTTCCCACCATCCCCCCCAAATCACTGACATATTGCCCTTCTCCCAGTTTTATACCCTACAACCAGAAACGTTCTTAGTTTGAACGGTCCACTGCATCCTAAACAGATGTGCTGTCTTCACACAAGTTTGTCTGGACCACAGGGCAATGGTTTGAGGTGATCTGGAACCAAAGGGAAGTCAGGCCCCAAAGATAAAGAAGTAGAGCAGTGAAAGGGATACAGTAACATGCCAGAACTGAAGAAGACCTAGTAGCGCAAAACAGGGTACCGCCAGTTGACATGTTTAGTGATCATTCACCTTGATTTGCCTGCACAAAGCTTACATGGAGATAATATGATGTCCCCTCTTTATTGTGTGTTCATTCTTACTTGTTTTCACAGGCATTATACGTCTTCCGGTCAATCAGCCATTTATCCAGCATTTAGTGCAGTGCCCTGTAACTTTCCTGACTGTAAACAAACAAAAGAAGTTTTGTTTTTTTTAAGAGTAGATTTGTTGTGACAGAACTCTTTTAATTATGCAAACTTGCATTTCCAGCATGTGATAGAATCCCTCCTGCAAAATAACTCACAAAGTCTGCTTGAGTGACCAGAAAGCCCTCCAATATTCTTGTTCAGGAGGACCTAATGGCCAGCCTGTGTGGGCTGAGTCCATATCCTGAAGATAACTACAGTAAATTACTGAGACAGATGCAGAAATGTGCAGTTTGATGACTCGCCATATGAGGCAGCTTGTCACGAACCCAAAGTCTCCCAGTTTGAGCCCTGGCGGCTCTTAACTATCTTCTTAAATTTATTTATCTATAGTATGAATTGCTTCTTAAGAAACATCTTGAAAGGATTAACTTTGAATATGTATTTGTGATGTACCTCTATAGGGGCTGTATCCCACTACCACTGTCCCCACATGAATCCCCCCTAGAGCTTCCCCTTTCCACACCATGCAGCTACCAAGCTCCCTTTGCACCTTCCCAGCCTCATTGCTGGAGCCCTTTCTTTCTTCTATCCTTCAGCCCCATTTTACACCCCTGTTTTCACCTTTAAATCAATTTATTTATTTATTTATTGCATGCATATTCCACAGTTTACTAAGAATGGCTGTGTTTTGGTTTTCATGTTTCGGAAAGTGCAAACTGCATCTAATTTTTCCACCGTCCCTAGCGGGGAACACACATAGAAACTGTTATACACCTGTCACTAGAGCAAAGTTGGAGAAGCTTGAAACAATTCTCTTCTCTTCCGACCTTCTCTCTTTGGGTGGTGCCCTTCGCTAACAAGTCATCGACAAAGAACTAGGAGCAGCAGATGCTTGCCACCAGTCCCCCTGGTGTATAGGCATGGATCTGCCACCCTCCTTTTGAACCCAAGGCTCATAAGGGCTTCATTCAAACATTGATTCCAGCACCTCCCACTTTGGTTAATACCATAGACAACCTTTTTCAGATAGCCAATAAGGTATATCGGTTCCTCTGTGATACGTTTTGCACCAGCAGAACACTGTTGTGCAAGAGAATGTATAAGCAGGTTCCTAGTGGTGCAAATGGTAGTGTGATCTGTTGCGCAACAGGTTTCCACTAACGCAGCTGTTGCATTGTATTCCTTGTGAAACATTTAAAGAGCCCTTGCCCTTGTGGACAGAGAATGCTGCATACAATCCTAGTTATACTTGTTTGCAAATTAATCATTTTTCAAAACAAGAATGAACAAAATCCATGATTGATTTAAAAAGTTTAAAAACTGGACCATTTTGACACCAAGCTCATCTTCCTTTTCATAATTGTGGTCTGGTTTTGATGGCTACAGTGAAGAACGTGGTTTTGTTTTCTGTATAATCTTGGGGGTTGGAGCATGCCTTCACTATTAAAACACATAATTCATCTTAGTCTGTCATGTGTAGAGAAAATACTGGGTAGATAAATTGGGATCTTCTGTCCCCATAAAAGTTACAGTATAGAGGAAGGAGGACCAACATCTCAACTGAGCCACTTGCACAAAGACAGATTATCAAGTTCCAAGACAAGCCTGTCAGACTGACCTTCCAGATCTGCTGATGGCAAAGCACAAAGCAAAACCACCTGCCAACTGAAAATGCCTTTCTGTATCTAAGAATCTTAACCCCCGCTGCCGCCCACTAAACACCACTATTCTACTCAAGCTGGCCCTCCAGGATCTTGGCCAGAAATTTTTCCTATCACCAGCTATCTGAAAGTTTTAACTGAAGAACCTGGGAACTGAACATGGAAACTCCCCCTTGCATGCCAAACAAGACCTACCACTGAGCTATAATCTACCTTATCCAATATTGCAGTTGCTCTTCAAGGTCTCAGGAAAAGTCTTCCCTCTCTCACACAGATAAAACCACACACATCGAAGGCCTAAGATATTTTTTTATCCAAGGACACTGGAAAATGAACCTGAGAACTTTTGCTCATGTGCTCTACCACTGAGCTTGTTGTTGTTGTTTAGTCGTTTAGTCGTGTCCGACTCTTCGTGACCCCATGGGCTATAGCACGCCAGGCACTCCTGTATTCCACTGCCTCCCGCAGTTTGGTCAAACTCATGTTCGTAGCTTCGAGAACACTGCCCAACCATCTCGTCCTCTGTCGTCCCCTTCTCCTTGTGCCCTCAGTCTTTCCCAACATCAGGGTCTTTTCCAGGGAGTCTTCTCTTCTCATGAGGTGGCCAAAGATGACCACTGAGCTATGGTCCCTCTATAATTGCCCAGTCTTTAAAATCATTGGGTAGGCCCTGCTTCTGTTGAGCTGCCTTTATACACTGGAGCCCTCTTGCCCTCTGCAGACCTTTGGAGGGGAGCTAATGAATTTATTTTGGCGTACGCCTGGAATCTGAACCCCATAGAGATTCCCTAGCCTTGCATGGCATCAACCCCCTGAAACTGCCATCTGTGACTTGTGTGTGTGAATCATTCATGGGCTCAGATATAGGATCCCTACCTTTCCTGACCACTGGAGTCAAGGTTATTTACCGGGTATTCTATCAGATCAGCCAGCAATGTGGTTCAGATTATATGGAGAGCTCTCACTACGGTCAGGACAATGACAGTGATGAGGGAGCGTCTTCTCTCACACACAGCGAAACTCTTCTCCCCCCCTGCCCACAAGTAGATTTTAATGCAAAGAAAAGGGTGGGAGTGTTTAATGATAGCAGGGGGGGGGGACTCCATCACTTGAGCAGAAATGAACAGGAGGGTAGTGTTAGGAAGAGTGATATACATAATGAAAATATATTGTGTAGAACAGAAGATGCTATATGAAGCACAGGGGGTATTTGCACAGAAACCCTTTCCCTGGGAGTTCTTGTCCATAAGCTGTTGCAAAGCAGGAGGGAAGGGTGCAATAATGAGATGCATTTTAAGTCACCTATGGCACACATATCCCTGCTCAGTGTACAATGGTTTGGATTGGATTAGATAGTGATAGCGCTCAGCATGGATATGAAACTGCGTAGTATGGTACCTCTCCCTAATACACATGTATGAGAATAGGAGCATTCTCTCTGCCCACCTAGTTTGCCTTCCCTTTCCCAATGTTGCCAAGTGGCTGTAGTGTTTAAATGCAGCTGACATGCCTAAAATCCAAAGTGTGTAGACTCACAGAACATGTTGTCAGCTGTCAGGTTTTCTCCATGTGTAATATGAATGTAAACATTAAGCCCCCTCACACACATCAACATCCAAGGAAGTTGGTGGCCAGATGGGCACACCACATGTATGGACTGGATTGGAGAGATGATACAGTATACCATTCAATTTAGCCACTGATTTTTGAAGTTTTCAGAGCACTTTGCATACAGTGTCCCAACTCAGAAATCCTAACTACTCTGCAAAGTCTCATCATCCACATATTATGGGTAACAGACCACAGGCCACAGAAGAATTCAAACAGAGATTGGAACTTTAGGTTTCTGCAATGTAAGTAGACTGAAGTGCTGTGTTGCCCCAGCACAACAAATCGACTTAAAAAGAAGACTTTTTGAGGGGTTGGAATGTAACTGGGAAATACATTGGACAGTGGGGTGAACAAATGATTAACAGGAAGATGAGCAAACACCCTACAAACGAATCAAGATGAATACAGGATCAATGCTCATTGTCATGTAACCTCCATGCAATCAATCAGAATGGATGCTCAAGGAAGATCAGACATAGTTTGACCACCACTTAAACTTTGTGCAAGCAAATCAGATTGCATGCTGAATAAACAGACCATCTGGAAGAGCCCTGAAGCTGAATGATAGCGGCTTGGCCACCTCATCGAGTTTTGTGTTGGAAGTAAGACTTTAATCCATCTCAAAGCTCCAGTACCTAGCCACTACTATAAGCAGCTCCCTGATACTACTGTATGTAAAATCTCCATAAACAGATGTCTTTTTAATTGCATCTCCCTAAAAGACATATCCAGGTAGCCTCCCTTGACTTGCTGTATCCCACCCTTTACATGAAGGCAGGACTAAACCTCCCTAATGATACAAGGCAGGCTCCAGGTGGGAATGCATGTTATGGAGCCTGGCTAGGTGAACCATTGGTAAATCACATGCTTTGCTTGAAGAAGGTCCTAGGAACCAGTCCTTGCAATTTCAGTTTTTAGAAAGGGTCAGATGGCAGGTGACAGGAAAGTCCTCTGCCTGAGACCCAGAGAACTACTGCCATTCAGAGTAGACAATATGGGCTAATTCAAGGATGGGGAACATTGGGTTTCTAGAGGTTACAGGACTCTCAACTCCCATAAACCCTGGCTAGCATGGCCAGTGACCAGGGATGATGGGAGTTGTAGTACAATGGGCCACAGGTGTCCCTGGTCAAGTTGGACAAATATTCTGTAGCAGCAGATCTCTACCATTGAAGGTCTCTGCTAGATTTGGCTATCTCTGTGATGTATCTTGCCTGATTATCATTCCATGTTGTAAAAAAAAGGGGGGGAGACATCTGCTCCACTTCAAAGAGGGGCACATATATATTTTTTGCTCACCAGAAATGTGTAAACCCCATTGAGCCTGAAGCAGCAAGTGCCCTTTTCCAAATCTACTCTGAACTTCAAGCGCATCCTGACATGCACACAGTGATTATTGATTTGACCTTAATTCAGCTTCGAAGTTTGTTTGTTTGTTTTCCTCTCCCTGACGGCCCAGCTTTTCCTTTCTTAGATCATAGCATTCATGTGGATTCCTTGCCAGCTATTACTTGCACAATGTGCTTTTCCCCATTGCAAAGAGATGCAGAGAAGGGGAGTTTACTGTTAAAGGGAAATGCTATTCTGGGCCAACATAGCAGACTTGTCTACAACCAGTCACAATGACCGCCTCATCCTCTGTGGGCATTTCTCTTGAACAAACTCTGTCGCAAAGCCCATTCCCCTTTCTAGAACCACTTATTGGCCACCCCTGCCCACCACTTCATTCTCTCCTCCTTGTCCATTGTGTTTGTTTATTCCAAACTCTGCTGTACCCTATCCTAAAAACTCAGGGCAGGTCATGACATATTTGCTGTGTAAACATGGTAAAGGTTGAAAGGATTTAGCTGGATTACAAAATTAGATGAGATGTAATGGTTTGTCTAATGCAGTGTTCTTCAAACTTTCTACCTTTAGGAAATGTTGTTTAATTATTATTTTTATTCTCCCCTTCCTCTAAGCTAAAAAAAAACCAAAACAAAACACCAGTCTAGGGCTGATTGATATCTGGTTTTCAACACGTGGTGTATCAGCAGATAAATATTGCAATATTCTGATATATCACGATCTCTGAAATTGTAGATCAGGCATGGGAGTGAGGAAAGAAGCAGCTGTGGAGATTAAATGGGTGGGGAGAGGAGAGGAAGCAGAGTCACTCCACCACATGGTTTGAGGGGGAAGGGATGGGGAAGGGGAACTATCAAGCTGCTATCAGCAGGGCAGCCAGTGGTGGCAGCCAGTGAAAATGCACATCCACTGTGGCTGCTTTCCTGCTGGCTGAGAAAAGCTGCTCCACCTCAGTGCCAGGGGAAGGTAGTGTCACGGTGACTTGAAGTGAGGGCGATCAGCTGCCCTGTTCTCTCTCAGCGTGAGGGAAGACAGCTCAGATCAGCCGTGTTATCAGCCGAGATCATTGTTCAGCAGTGCCTTGAAATTGGCTGGCCTGCTCCCCCTCACACAAGGAGTGATATATTCCTGCGTACTGCCAGGCCAAAATCATTATTTCAAAACAAATGATGGCCAATATATTGAGAAATCACACGGCGCTAAAACAGACCATAATTTTGGTGATATTACCATACAAAAATGACAAAAAAAAATTAGTTGGGGGGTAGCACGGGATTGGGCCGCGGACCCCCTGTGTGTTTTCTTTGGACCCCTAGGGGTCCCCAGACCTCTATGCAGTTCAGGGGAGCCCCCTTCTCCATTATTGTTGGATCACAACAATCCTGTAGCTTGGGTTGAGTAAAGCTATAGTGTTGATGATTATGAATTCAAACCTAGGTTTCCCTGATCTAAGTCCCACACACTATCCACTACTCAAGGTATGAGGAACATGTGACCTTCAAGATGCTGCTGGACTACCACTCCTCATCATCCCTGACCACTGGCCATGTTGCCTAGGGCTGATGAGAAGTGTCTGGAGGGACACTGGTTCTGCATCCCTGTGCTGCACCACACTAGCTCAAGTAAACAACTAATGGAACCCCTATGCATACTAAAGGATGTTGGGATATGTTCTAGAATGCATGCTCAGTTCACATTGGCCTCTGAGAACTAACACCAGAGTTGGATCATGTGTGCTTTTCCTGTCCAGTGAACAGGTGTTTGTAAACTTTGCATTGTTTCAAAACAACAACAATCGTCATCTGTGAATGGAGATATCTCCTGGCAAAATTGGGAAGTGATGCATCTCTAAAACCACTTTTAATTCTCAAAGGGCGCTCTGCACCACACCCAACACTGCTGCAGCTGTGCATTGCAGAAAAAGAATGTGTAGTAGTGGTGAGCAAGCTGCCTTTCAAGGAAGCTGGTCCACCATTCCCAATATTTTAATTGAGGAACCCAAGTAAGTTTCTAAGGAGTGGCACATTATTGTGGTCTCGTGCAGGTGTGCATATGGAGAAATCTGTACCTGGACAGACCATCTTCTGAACATTATAACACTGTCAGGGTCACATAAGCAAGGTCAGAGCCAAGAGAGGATATGGCACCCACTGACTCTTTCTGCTGCTCCTTTTCCAGGTTACATTTACATTTTTTTGCTCTGCCACACTGGCATGTGGTTCCTGGGAGGAGAGGCGGCTCCAGGGGAGTGTGGCTGGTATGGTCCCTCCAGGCACAGAGCTTCTGGAGCGCCAGAGCAGGTTCCACCACTATTACTCCAGTGGAAGTTGAAAGAGAGGAGCACTGGATTTTGGCGTCACACAGGGTGCCACTGAAATTTGAGATGCCAAGGTCCAACACTTCTGGGAGGTTGCGCAGAAAGGAATGTGGTCTCCTGGATGAGAAAAAAAAGTTCATTGTCCTTGATCTAGAGAAATGTTCTGCTGCACTTTTTGAATATAGCTGTGTCATTGTAGCCTGATAGGATTCCAAGGAACCACACTTTGAAAAGCAATGATCTAATTCAACCTCCTGTCCTGAAGCTTGCTTACATTGATATCTGAGGACTTATGTGCATGCTTACACATTCTGGCGTATCAAATGACTCATTCGTGTGTTCAAGGCACACATCAATTGTTGTAGTCAGTTGACATAAGATACCCCAATTGGAAAATTAAAAAAGCAGGATCTCTTTTGATTCCTCTTTCTTCAAAATTGATGATCACTGAATGATTACCCAAAGCAATCAGCCAGGGGTAGGGGTACTGGGATGTTCCTAGATTCATTGCTTTTACAGACAAGTGTTTGCTATCCCAGGTTAACAATCCGGATATATTAACTCTGTAAGCAGACTGCGAAGCAACCCACACAGAGCATGTCCAACTTTTTCTGTAAAATGTCCAATAAAAGAGATTCCACAACCCCCTAAGGAAACTTGTTATGAGTAACTTTTAAGAACTAGAATATGTATAGTGCTTTATTACCCCCCTCCCCCAAATGCATAACCCATGTCTGTTTTCCACTTCTAAAAAGTAGGTTTTCTTCTGCCTTTTCAGGACCAGGCAAGACATTAGATGCATGTACCATCTTGTTTGGCCTCTCAGTCAGTCAGTCTTGCACTCTGAAAAGCCCTAGTGCACAAGCTCCCTCACATTTAACAGTGTTTTTTAGCACTAAGGAACCCCTGAAGAAAATTAATTCTTCAATGCAATTCACTGCCTATTTATTTGTTCCCTTAAACTAAGAGTGGAAACATTTTTTTCAGTCCAAAAGCCGCATTCCTTTCTGGGTATACTTCTGAGAGCCACATGCCAGGTGGGGGGCAGAATATAAATGTTGCCTTTGTACAGTAGGCTAGTTTACAAACACAGACACTCACTTCTCTGTCCTCCATCCAGGCAAGCAAGAGGCATCACCAGAGTCCAGTACATATTCTTGCCATGCAAAAACACTCCAGGTGCAAAATAGATTGCACATATAAGAGAAGTTGTCTATTGCCCAAGCATGGTTTGCAGCTGTTCTTTCCCCAAGCTGCAGCAGTACCAACATTTTTCACCAAACAGGCTTGTTTCCAAGGCGATCCCAATTGACAAGGGGTGGTGGTGGCAGCCTGGTGATTTGATACATCAAATCACATTTTGACTGCACATCAGTGGACTCAGCCAGTGGTGAAGCTGCATGCTCTGGTACTGGGAGTGGAGAGCAGGCAGGTGCGTGGCTAGTACGTGTCCCAGGTGCGTGGCACTGCCCACGGGGGCGTGTGTCTGGCACAATAGGGAGGGTGTGCCGCGTGTGTCCGGGAGGGCGGCCGCGATGGCACCCCCCTCCCCAATGGTGCTGGGGGCAGTGAGCTCCCCTCGGCCTTACCTTCCTCCGCCAGCGTACTCAGCTAATTAGTAAAGAAAAAGCGCTTTCTCTGTGTTATAACGTCAGATGGTGCTGTAGAGTCCTATTTTTCATCAGCGGGATTTCCATTTATGAAGCTTCCAACACATTTAACTGATTTTTTTTTATATGTCCAGATCCAGCCAGTGCCATATAAGGGACATGGAGCAATTTCTATCACTCTGAAGCAGCACCATAAAGCCCGTCAGATTTAGGGGTTATCCACATTTCCACTTGTTCTGTGCCTAGGAAGCATGGGTCTGACAAGGTTTCCACTTGTCCCATGCTTTTTAGGCATGGGTCTGAGTGGTTTCCTGTTTGACTCGCCACTTTCCTTTGGAGCAAACATCAAGACTGGAAAGAGAAGTTTCTGAATTGGAACTCATTACCAAGCTTAAAACCATGGAGCCACCTGGGATGAATAGAGACATCGGATTCTTATCTCATTATGCATGATCAAGCTTTCTTTAGCGCCTCAGCCCTTGCTTTTCCCCCCCAGGACTAATTGCAGTAATCAGCAGTCGTTAACAGCCATCTCAGGTTTACCACTCCCATCAGCCCATCTCCCATTCCCACCCACCCACCACCACCCTCTGTATATATATAAGGGTCTGACACTTCTGTTTCTAGTGTATCTGAAGAAGTGTGCATGCACACGAAAGCTCATACCAAAAAAACAAACAAAAAAACCTTAGTTGGTCTTTAAGGTGCTACTGAAGGAATGTTTTTCTATCAATCCACAGAACACCCAATTGATGATAGCTTTGATTCAGGAGTAAATATTAGGTTTTCCTGGGGGAAAGTGGCGGGACAAGTGGAAGTTTGGATGAGCCCTTAGTTTATATAATCAGGCCACAATGCTGCACTATAAGGTGGGCCCATCTGGGGAGGGTCTTCAAAGGCTGTGCTTCCTGTAGGGCCTCCCCTACTGCATCATCTCCTTGGTTACTTCAAGAGGAGGATATTGATTTTCTTTCTCCTTTGCTCATTGTGATGAACCTTCTCTCCTCGCACCACCTCCAGCTGTCAGATTGATGCCAATCCCTGGAGACCCCCTCACTTAAGGGGTCTTGAGCTTTTAAACAGCTTTCAGATGTGTCTTCAGGCACTTCCAGCACTAGAACTATAAAAAGCTGATAGGCTGTAACCTTTGACTAATGGATTCAGCATTAACATTGAACTTTTATTCAGGGCACCTTTGGCCTGAGGGCTAGCTGAAGCAGCATTTGCAAAATGCTCATCAAATGCTTTGACTGAAAGAGATGGTGAATCCTAGAAGACATGGAACTGCTTCTGGCATGTCTAGCAGCCTCTGGAGTAGCAGTATAGAACATCTGAACATGGTGATTCCTCCTTGATTGGAACACAGCAAATTGTGATGTTGAGGTTGTATCACTAGGATATAGCTCTATGCATCATTGTGGGGTTTTGCCAGTTCCAGATGCTATCAGCCTTGAAATAGCTCATAATTGTCATGTGGATAATTGTACTCCTGCAAATCTGAGCACTGTTATCTCCGCCATATATAATTTTGTCAAGTTATGGGCCTGCTGAGGGCATCAAAAAGCGATCTGCAAAGCCCTAAAGCCAATATCTGTAGCTGCCCATAGCTTCCTGTTGAGCATAGCAGCTACAGGATATTACCCCCCAATTACTCTGGGGCAGAATCTGCGGTGTTCCAGATGTCTTTGGACTCACAATCCCTGACCATTGGTCATACTGGTTGGGGTTAATGGGAGCTGTAACTCTAGGACAACAGATTCCCCAACCTTGCTTTGGCAATTTCTTCTCAGGTTCTAGCAGTGCTTCCCCCCTCTTTAAAAACAATGTTTAGGGGGTACCCTCATTTTCCTACTTATATTGAAATACTGCCCCTCAATGAGGACAAACTTAGATCTGAAGGCAGCCCTGATTAGGGAGGCTTTTAATGTTTAATAGATTACTGTATTTTATTTTTCTGTTGGAAGCTGCCCAGAGTGGCTGGGGAAACCCAGCCAGATGGGCGGGGTATAAATAATAAATCATCATCATTATTATTATTAGATTCACAAAATGTTTAGGGGTATAAGTATCCCTGCGTACCCCAGAAAAAAAAGCACTGGGCAAGCTCTCCCTCCAACCTCTTTCCACTGCTGATTTGCTTAGTTTTTGTGGCGGTTATAGCCACAGGGATATCCTGTTCTCCCCTCATAGAATTTACCCCCATCCTCAATGACAAGCTACCACAACTGAATGAGTATGCAAAGTGGATCTGTTTACGAGCTTCCTTTTATTGTGGCATTGTCAATATGCTTCACCCATTGAAATTCCAAAATCCAAGAAAAAGACTCCATTTATTTTATTGGCACAGTGAGAAGGTTTTTTGTGTTGATTTACTGATCCGTGATTATGCTGAATCACAGAGTTGCCATGAAGCAGAGGAAATGCATTTTTGTGGCTTTGATTTATATTTGTATAAATATATACTTTAAATTGAGCAGCCTCTGAGTAGACATTTTTGCACAGATATCTGAGGAGTTTACAGTGGTGAGGGCACACTACATTGACATTCCGGGGGAAAGCTGCATTGCTTGGTTTTCCTGAGACATCGCACAGTTCACACACACACACACACCACGAACATAAACTTATTTTGTGAAGCTCTGAAGTAGCGCTGAACCCAAATGGTGCCCAAATGTTGTAGTCTCTTTGGCAGGTGAAGAATTGGAGGGGGTGGGGAGGGGGAGAGATTTCTTAGATCTTTGGTGGGTGTGAAATTCCCCATCAATTTCAGGGGCAGCTTCCTGTTGGTAGGCTTCTTCCTTCTTTTCCCCCTGCTAGCTCTGTAGACCTGGAGTGGGGGACCCCAGGTCCAGAACCTAGCTGCTGTGAGTGCTCTGGCCCTTGGGATTGGTAGGGCAGAAGACAAGCAGCACAAACAGTAGGTGGAGCCAGAGCCACTCATTTTGATTTTGCGCCTATTCCCCTTCTCCCTGTGGAGTTCTATGAGTGGGAGAACACAAAGAGGATGGAGCCAGAAGCTAACAGACACCCCACACACACACACACTCACACTGGTTGTAAGTAGGAAGGAAGGCAGGGAAGGGCTAGCTGAGGACAGACTGAGATTGGCAGGGCAATGCCCCACTCACCCTAATGGATCACCTTCTGCAGATTACACCTCGGATGGTGAGAGGACCAGAGCAATGACTCTGTGCTGCTGATTTCACTGTTATGGAAGGTTTCACTGCAGCAGGAGATAGACAGTGCATTCATAATAGCATATTCCTTCACAGCATGCCACCTTGGTTCTTTTGCATGGACAGCCCCTGCCCATCAACATGTTGTTCTTGTTCACTGACCTCTTCAGATTGGCACCACCTGACAACTTGTGCCAAACAGTAAATTAGAGCAGGGACAGGCTGGTTTCAAGCTTACTGGGTCTATCTTGCATCTCCCTCTCCCTCTCCCCAAACGTGACGTCCACCACTGCAGTTGGACCAAAAAATAGTGGCAAAAGGCAGAGCTGGGGAGGAGGGAGTGGTGCCTCTATGGGGTGGGTCTAATTGTCTCCATATATCTGTACAGACCTTTATATGTTACTACAGATCAGGGATGCTGACACATCTTGGAAACCAGGCCAGTGGTGAAATGCCTGTTTTCACAGCCTGCAGCCAATGATCTGAGCCCCAATATTTTGCCTATTTTTGCCTTTGTGATCTGAAGGCTGAGCTGGATTCTGCAAAATAGTTGTCTCCCCACCCAAATAAAAAAACCCCAGGCAGCTGTTATCGCTAGGAGGAGAGATCTTGCTGAAACACAAACACACACCAGCCTGCCTTTGTTCCTGGGCTGTGCCTTTCATTTTGTTCTGTACGCAATAAACTCTGGCATGGTCCAATCCCTTCAGATGTGGGGCCCCATATAGCCGTGCTTATGCTGCTGGGAACACTCTGCTCTTAATATTTGGGCCCATCCAGCTGCACAGACCCTGCGAGGGAACGAGATGTCATAGAAGGCGAGACCTAGTCATCCACCGCAAGCAGCTTTTACATGAAGATCAAGACTTTTCATATATATTTTTTCCAAAAAGGAAAATAAGGTACCAGAAGACCACGCAGTTCCCAGAGAAAAAGAGAAGGATGTGGGTTTTTTCGTGGGTGGGTGGGTGGGAGGGAGGGACAGAATCTGGTCCTTCCTGCCAAGAGCAAGTTGTTTCTGCTTCACAGCCTCTACTAAGGAAAACTTTTCAAGGAAGATGCATACAAAGTCAGTTTTCATCCACACTTCTCTCCAATTTTCTTTCAGGATCTCTCCACAGGTGTATAGAAGCTGGGTGTGTTAGTTGTGCTGGCACATTAAGGCAGCTATAGCGGCCTGAAAAAGAGCAGAGGAGGACCCATTGTTGCTGAGGAGCATCTGTGCTGGAGTCCAGGATTAAGGGGGCAGTGCTTTCCTCAGCACCTGGCATCCTTGGGCAGCCTCCAGGGTCTTAGCACCTTTGCAGGGTCTCACTGCTTAGGGCCAACAAGAAGCTGCCTTTTACAAAGTCAGTCCTTTGTTTTATCTAGCTCAGTATTGTCTACACTGTCTGGAAGTGAGTTTGCAGATGAGTCTCTCCCAGCCTTACCTAGAGATGCTGGTGATTGAGCCTAAGACCTTCTTCATGTAAATATCTCAAATCTAGCCATCCTTTACATTTTCCACAATGCTGCTCACTCACCATAGCTGACTCCACAAACTGCAAACGAAGATGCAAAGCTAGGGGTCCTTTCCCCCAACTGTACCGTTTAAACTGAACATACCTGCCAAGTTGCTGTCAGAGAAAGTCGCACTGCAGCCATTTTGGAACTGGGCAGAGCAGCATCAAAAGTCGCTTCTGAGCATGCTCCGCCTAGTTCCAAAATGGCCGTCGCACCAGAATAAACCGGGGGAAAACAAAAAAATCCATTTTTTCAGCTAGGAACAGCTGGAAAAATGGGGATTTCCCGGGGAAAACGGGAGACTTGGCAGCTATGAAACTGAAGCTGCCAAGGACTGGGATCTGGTACTTTCTGCATGCAAAGCAAGTGCTCTGCTGCTAAGCTATGGACCTTCTCCACAATAGGTGCACATTATTGTACTGAACCAGCCCATTGGTCCATTTAGCCTAGTATTATCTACCCTAGTGATGGGAGCCTATAGACATTCTGGATGTCGCTGGACTCCTAACACTTCTCAGCCCCAGCCAACATGGCCAACGGCCAGGAATGATGGGAGGTGTTATCCAACATCATATTTCCACTGGCAGTAGCTATCCAGCATCTCCAAGAGCTTGAACCAGGTACCTTCCACATGCGGAATTATGCTCTGTTGCTGAGCTTTGGTCTTTCTCATTAAGGATCACAGTTTGTCACAGGTAAAGCTGAGGCAACAGATCTGTGGTGCCTCCTCAGGACATATGCTCCTATGCGGAATTCACTCCCATGGAGAGGTAGTGATGGACACGATCTTGGGTGACTTTCAGAGAAGGTTAGACAAATTCAGGCTGTCCATGGCAACTAATCAAGATTGTAATGTTATTCTTCCAATGGATCCCACCACCGTTGGAGGTCGTGTACCAGTTGCTGAGAATAGCAAGGGGGGGGTATCATACTAATGGCTTCCAATGGGCATCTGGATGGCCACAATGAGAATATGCTGGACTAGATGGACCACTGGCCTGATCCAGCAGAGCCCTTATACACAGACATGCAAACCAGCTTCTCCATCCAGTTGTCCCTGAAGAGCCTGGATACCCTCCACTCCGAACATACTTTAGAGCCTGTGTGTCCTCAGACCCTTTTTTACAGCCTAATGGGCATATTTACATATCTGGTGCCTGATTGCATTATCCCTTTCTCGGTATATGATTTCTCTCTCTCTCTCAGTGCCTCTCCCTTTCATCTCATCACCATACATATATATATCCCCATAGCATTTTCTCCCCCCCTTCCAATATTGCAAAATTCAGATTGACAGTTTAAAAGGGCTATGCCTGGCTACCCATCGTATTTAAAGAACTGGAACGATTCCCCCAGCAAAGCAGAGCAGCTGTCCTGCTCAGCTTTCTGTGGCTAACCATGTGTTCTGCCTACATGTAGCCGATTGTGACCATCAGGTTGGCTTGACTAAGGATTCCAAGCTCTCAGATTTCTGACGCCTGCAAAAGGGAGAGGGACCAACCAAATTCTGACTAAAATTCCCATGAACTCCACTCCTTCCTTTGTGCCCCATGTTGGCTGTCCAACATTTCTCCCTGCTTTCCTTGTGTGAACAGTTCACAGTGAGTAAGGAACCCCAAGGTTAATAAAAAGTATTGACCAGGGGTGGAGGACTGGAGGCCCATGGGTCAAAGGAAGCCCTCCTTCTTTGTTTAGCCCTCCAAACTCTCCGCAGCCCACACCCTTCACTGGCTCTGCTTTGCACCCTCTGGGAGTGCTTTTTCTTGGCTGGAATGTTTTCCCAAACTCTGATGATGCCTATTGCTTGCCTGAATGGAGGACAGAGAGTGGTGTGTGAGTGTGTGTAGAAACCAGCCCACTGCACAAAGGTAAAGTTAAGTTTAATTGCTATGCCCACTTTTGCTTCTGGCTCCACCCATCCCAGAACATGGCCCCTGGAAGGAAATGTGGCATTCTACTCCACCCCTGGTGTAGTCAGTTCCCACTGTGGGGATCTGGAAGGGAATGAACTGCACAGGCTGTGTCCCTGCTGAGATGCTCAGAATGGAGCGTTGCTTTTGTCACAGGTAAAGGAACTTTGAGGGGTCAACTTGCTATCAGAAAGTTACCATCCAAATCCCACTTGAGCTGCATCTGCTTTCGGAAAGAGCCATTCCCGCTCCTCTTCAAGGGCACAACTGTCTGCCTTCCATCAGCAGGTGCCCTGACACTGGGCAGCTTGGACCATCTGCACTTTGTCAAAGCCAGCCCAGGATCCTTCTTTCTTTCTTTCTTTCTTTCTTTCTTTCTTTCTTTCTTTCTTTCTTTCTTTCTTTCTTTCTTTCTTTGCTTGCTTGCTTGCTTGTTTTGCACCACTTAGCTAAGAATAGAGAAAGCGGGGAAGTGGTTGCAGATAAGAAAGGGGGAGAGGGAGAAATTGAAAGCTTATTCAGAGATTTACTTGGACTGCTTCTGATGAGGGGATCTTGGGTTTCTACAGTGTAAACCTCTCCAGATGCCACGTGGAGCCATGTGTTAGCCTTCTTTTTTTTTCAGTAGGGCACAATGGTGTGCTTAGAACCACATGCACCTTGCAAAAGGAAGTGTGTGCTCTCCTGCAGTACTTCAGACACACTGAATTTGGGAGCATGTCTTCAGTGTTATTTATTTATTTATTATTTCCATATACGAATCACTTCCTGTGAACCATCCCTAAAACAATTAAACATGAAAACAGCTTCATATATAAGAGCAATTTGAAATACAATGCAGATATAGACTGGAATTAAAACAAAACAAAAACCCCGAACTTAAGGTTTAGTTAAGAAAAAGATCTTCAAGATGCACAAAAAATCAATGCAGATGGCACTTGTTGATGTTTAATGGGAGGGAGGGAGTGCCACCACACCAAAGGCTGCTGGGTCAACCTTCATGCATTAACCCAAAAGTAATTTTTTACATGTCAGGTGTGTGTGGGGGGGGAAGCACCCCTACAATAGTATTTCCTTGGTCTCTTTAGTGTACGTTGGAAACACCGTGTTTGGTGGCAGTGTACTACCACAAGACTTACAGGGCAATTCATACCTGGTGGGATGTGGCGGAGCACAGCCATTGCCACACTTGTTGATGTAGGCTGTGATGGAAGGGCAGGGGGGTGGTCCAGTTGTTCTGCCAGGTGCTTTTGCTGGGCCACAATTGAACCCTGTGCTTTCAAACATTTGCAGTGGGTCTGACTGGGGATCCAGTGTACCCTGAGGCAGCTCAATCCATCCCTGCCCCTGGACCAGGGATTGGGGGGGGGGGTTCATAGATCCCACCTGCGGACTTTTTGTTGGCCTGAATATTCAGTGGGCAGAACTGACCTCCCTATTGGCAGAATGATGCTAGCTTTACTCTGTAAGTTGAGGGACACCTTCACCAAATCCAATCACAGACCAACCTGAAGGGTTGTTGGCTTGCAGGCTAAGCCATCGCTGTGAGTCTCCCTTAAGGCTTCCTGTAGTCTAGGGGTGAGCACCCCATGACCCTTGGCCTGATTTCAGCATATTTTCGCCTCCTGAGTACTGGTGAGCCATCCATACCGCTGGCAAGAGTGATATGTGTCCCTATCTGAGCAGTCTACCAGGAAGAGAAAGGGGTGGGGGTGGCAGGAAGAGTGAGATGAAAAGTGATTAGCTCTGCCCACTTAATTGGTGGGGCCTCAGGCAGAGAGAGATTAATCCCAAGGGAATGTGGCCCTTGGCAGGAGAAAGGTTATCTATTCCTGCTTTAGTCTGACAACATCTTGCACCAGAATGTATGGAGGTTACCATAATTCCAGCCATTCCAGCATATTATGTTGACTTTACTTTTCACGGTTGAGGCCTTATAGTTTTCTTCTCTTCCAGGTTCACCCTCTATGCTGTGGACACCCGAGGAAGACACTCTGAGCTGAGCACAGTCACTCTGAGAACGGCATGCCCATTGGTGGATGACAGCAAGGCAGAGGGTAAAAGCTCTTGACTTCAGAGCTGAGTTATGGTCATAATTGATCATAATCACACCTTCATAATTTTCTCCCCTACACACACACACACACACAAGTCCTTAGCAACCTAGCACACTGCTCAGATATTTCCAGGGCAAGGTCTAGAGGTGTGTGCAGCCTTGCTGAAGCTGCACAGGGTTGATTTTGGTTAAAGCTGGGGTGAAAGACCACCTGTGAAGCCTCTGCATGCTGCTCTGAGTCCAGTCATTTGGGGTGAGGGGGTGAGGTGGGATATTGCCCTCACAATAATGTTGACATTTTCTCAATAGATTTGTACCTATATGTAGGCTTCCCATGAAGTTCTAATTGGCCACTGTGAAGATAATGTGATGGATTAGATGGGCCTTTGGCCTGATCCAGTAGTATTTTCTTAATGTTATTATATTCAGTATGTGCACGACAGTTTAAAAAGGATATTAACAAGCTGCAATGTATGCAGAGGAGGGCAGCTGAGATGATCAAGGGTTTGGGAACCAAGTTTTATGAGGAACAGTTGAGGGAGTATGTTTAGCCTTGAAAAGAGGTAGCCATGTTCAGGTATCTGAAGGGCTGTTTCATGGAAGATGGAGAAATCTTGTTTTCTCCTGCTCCTGAAGATAGGACCCAAACCAATGGCTTTAAGTTACAAGAAAATAGATTCTGACTAAACATTAAAAAGAACTTTCTGATAGTAAGAACTATTTGACAGCGTAACTGACTACTTCAGAAGGTGGTGGACTCTCCTTCCTTGGAGAGCCTTTTAAGCAGAGTTTGAATGACCATTTGTCCGGGATTCTTTAGCTGTGATTTGGCATTACAGCGGTTTGGACTAGGAAACCCATGGGGTCCCTTCGAACTCTACAATTCTATTATTCAGTTAATCTGGTAGATCCTTCCTCTGGAATTATTGCTTGAGTGGACATCACCTTGTCTTTTCCCAACCCAGAGCCACAGTCTTTGATCCTCCAACAGTAGAATCTGCAGTAGCAACTTTGGCCAGATTAGTGTCCCTCCCTTTCGCACATGTTGTTTCCAACATCTGCTGACCAGTCGTTCAGCCACAAGGCATATGCAACTCATTAACACTGAAACTTGTGAGGGGATTACCTCAGAACTGCATCCAACACTATATTTCCTTGTTTGAATTATATGTATGTGTTTGTGTGTGCATGTACATGTGTAGGGGTGCAGGCAGCATGGACAGGCCGGATGAAAGCATGGACAAGGCCAATATACCCTGGGCACCTACTTTATAATCCTCACACCTCCTCCTTGCACTTCAAAGAGGTGTGTCTTGTCCCTCCATGTGCTCAAAAACACAAGTGAGGAACTAATATTAGACGGAGCCTTCAGATGCCTGCTGTAAATCAGCAACTTGCTTTGTTAGGATGGATGTGCACACACACAATATCTTAACTACTGCTAAGCCAAAATGCCTCTCCCTTCCCTAGACCTCCCCCACCATAGTCCCAGGATGCAAAGTGGTAGCAGTGGGGATTTTGGTGACTGAGGGTGGGTGCGAAAACAGTGGCAAAGTGCTTGCCCAACTTTCCAGTGATGTTACACGTGCAGCCTACTAGTGTGGGGGCACCATATCTCTAGTGCTTCCTTCCTACCTAGAATGCACCAAAGCGAGAGCAGAAAGCAGCTCCATGTGTTTTTAATAGATGACCTGGTCTCCACTGCTGGATTCCCATTCTGCCAGGGCCATAACTAGGTTGTCTGCTCCATATGCAGGAGGTCCCTGGGTACATTACTAGGTAGGGCTGGGAAAGACTTCTGTCTGAAACTCTGGATCTTTGTAGATCAAAGGTGGACAACCTCTGACCTTCTGGCCAGTGCTTTTTTTTCTGGGGGTACTCAAGGGCATGCAGTACCAGCAACTTTTTGTTAAAAGTGTGGCACTTTTCAAAAATTCATGGTAAGTACCAGCACCTTTTTTAAAAAAAAGTAAAAGCACTTCTCCCAGCACTGCTGGAGTTCGGCTCCCATAATCCATTACTATCGGTCATGCTGGGGCCACAAGCTCTTTATCCCACTGGCAACTGATGTAGACGATCCTAAACTAGATAGATCAGTGATTTGACTAGGTTTGAGGGAACTTCCTTTATAGAGGAAGGCGGTGGAGGAGGTGAATATTGGACATAATTTCACGAAAACTTTTCCAGCTACAACCCACTCACCCTCTAAGCCTCCAGATCCAAGCCAAAAAATGTATCTAAAAGTATTTTTGTTCCATTCCATTTGGGCCAAGATCTGCTTCCTTTGTGCTTAGATGATGATTGCCCCCTTCCCCCTCCTTCTCCTACTTCCTTTCCAGAGGTAGCAGACAAGATCTACAACTTGTACAATGGCTACACCAGTGGGAAAGAGCAGCAGACAGCCTACAACACTCTGATGGAGGTCTCCACTTCCATGCTTTTCCGCATCCAGCATCACTATAACTCCCACTACGAGAAATTTGGGGACTTTGTCTGGCGCAGTGAGGATGAGCTTGGACCCAGGTAGTTATATCCAGCAAGCTTACATTTGTGACCCCCTTCCTGAAATCAAGGAGCACAATGTCGAACCAGCCCTGTACTGCCAAATTTTTTATGCTGCCTTAAAAGTTTTGGTTGCCCAGGGAGATGCTTTGGCCTGCAGCCTTGGTGGCGTGTCACACATGGCTGGCATCTACAGAGCTGAATGTGCATGCCCCTTCATTCTGGCCTCAAACACCTCCTGACACTGTCCAAAAAAGCATTTGCCTCCTGCATAGGAAAAAATCCCATTTTCTTTTCTCCTTTCCCAAAGATCCCTGGCCATTTACAAAGCCTCCAAAAGAGAAGAAGGGCAAGCCAACTCTTTTTTTCGGGGGAGAGCGGGGAGGACACATCTTAATAAGTATTAATAGCAGAACGTTTGTGTTCTCAGGGGGTCATTTATTTCCCTACCTTGAAATGTTTATCAGAGGATCCACAGTAAATGCTGAGCCATAAAACTTAGTGGCGAGAAGGGAGGCTGTTGCATCTGCACCGTAAATACATCACACCAAAGACCTCCAGGGCCCAGTTTCAGGAGGAGCCACAGATTGCTGCAAACAGCTGCTTGCAGGAAGACCCAGTGTTCAGTCAGCAGGAGACAGGAAAAGGCTGAGCTCATAGGTGGCCTTGGTTGCGATGCTATGAAGCTAGCCAGCTCTTCTCTGCACCTGCTTCAATTCCTGTCTGGAGCCATCTTTCTCTCTCTCTCTTTTTAAGCCCTCCACCAGCACCACTGCAAGAATCTTACTGTTCCTCCTGACCCCCCAACTTGTAGCAAATATTTGTTCCAGGAAAACAGCGAGAAGATATTTGCATTGACCACATTGTGATCCAAGGGCAAGCGGCATGTAGGAGCATAAGGAACTGTTTTATGCAGCCACCCCGTTGGTCCGTCTAGCTCGTTAGTATATGCACTGGCTGGCAACAATTCTCCAGGGATTCAGACAGGGAATGTCTCCCACCCCTACCTGGTGATGCCAGGGATTGAACCTGGGGCTTTCTAGGTGCAAATCAGTTACTGTATCAACTGAGCCATGGTCTGCCCCTGAAACAATACAATAAGAGCAGCAGCAGTAGACAGGAGGTGAGAAGGTTCTCACATCTGTGGTGCTTATCAAAAGCTTGCAACACCTATAAGGGGTCAGTTTGTGTGCTACTGAAATGAGCTGTTTGGAAGTTTATTGATCCTAGTTTTTAACTTTTTTGCTTTTATTGCATGGTTTAATCTCATTTTTATTCTAGCAAACTTCTTTGATACATTTTTATGATATAGTGGCATGCAAGCATTTTTCATAAATAAATTAACCCTCATCAACCCAGCCAGCACGGCTGCTGGCCAGTGAAATTGGAGTCCCACAGCACCGAGGTAGGTAATGCACTTAATTCCTGGTGCAGGTGAACAACAGGCTAAATGAACCCACGTTCTTGACTTTGCAAGGCAACTTCTTATATTTTGACATCTATATATATATCTATGATAGGCTTCAACCCTGCCCAGACCTTGAACCTAAGATATACTCAGATGAGGAAGTTTCTGTGGCCTACAAGCAGGATAAAGTGCCTGCAAGTAGACTGTGTATGGCAGGAGTGAGCTGACTTCAAGCTTGTGGGGTTCTTCACTAGGTCCACAAAAGACTCAACTCTAAAATAAAACAATCCCAAGCTAAGCAATTGGCTAAGAAACTGAACTGATCTCCAAACCCTTCAACATAAAAATCCCTGTTGGTTACCCTAACCTTTCTTCTTTTCAGAAGTATAATGTAGAGGAGGGGTTGGGGGGTTGGGCCATCAGGGGCATCAGGAAACCTTGACGATCTGCTGCAAATCACCCAGAAATCTATCCAAATCAGCCTCCTGGCCACCAAACTCCTTGTAAGGCATACCATGAAGTGCCCCCCCCTTCTTGATGCTGCCCTTTAATGACTTAATGAATTACCACTTGCGTAAGATTATTACTGTTTTCTGGAGTGGGTTCGGTGGGAGTCAGGTCAGCATTTGAGACAATTTCATCTCCAGGTTTATAAAAACCCACAACTTCTACAGGGAGAACTTGGAGAGGACCCAGCACACGATTTATGTCCCTGTCCTGGCTGCTGTTCTAATTGATTTCCTTGCATTCTCCAGGAGGTACCTCGCTCTTGCCTTCCCTATTTCCTTCTCCCTTCCTTCTCTTCCCTTTGTCTTCCTCTTCCTTAAGGGGGGGGGGTGGCAGGAGAGGGGAGATGTCAGCCAAAGATAAGCCTAACCTTTAGACATTACCGTACTTCATTAACCTTTTCACACACCAGGAGCTTGGCCTTCATATTCCCAATCATCCATCCTTTGCTGAAAGGGAGCTTGTCATAACGAATGTCTCTGAAGGCTCCATTCCCTCCTCCTTCTCTCCAACCCATCCTCCCTTCTAGATTTACTCTTGCCTGATGTTGCTGCCTCTTCTCCCAGCCTGCATTGTCCCATTCAGTCACAGCTGCTTCCTGTAAACCACACCCTTGAGGATCCTTGCAAGCAATGGACCAGGGGGCTATGGGGATGGGAGCAGACCGTAACTCCCAACAGTCAGGCGGTCATCATGGGGATTGCTCAGATGCTAATAGTGGAAGGATGGGATCCTCAGCAAGGAGCAGGGGACGGCTCTTAACCTGAGCTTCTTTTAAGTCCCAGAGTCATCTTTTGTAAAAGTATAATACTAAGCATCCATGTAAATAAAGAAAAGTGTTTTTTTTTTTACAGCCAAGCTACATAACTGTTGACTGATGCATGTTTGCCTTCAACTTGCTGTCCACCTCTCACCCCCTGCCAGCTGCCCATTGGTGGGTGGTGCATGATCATTGGGCAGAGGGAGGCAACCACTCAGGTGGCAGTTGTTGAGGAGCGGCAGCAGTACTGCCTCCTTGATTCTTCTCCTCCAATGAAGGGCGCATGTTGATGTGCCAGGTGGCCAGTCACCCCCTAAACTAGCCTTCAGTAGCCTTCAGGTTTGCTTGGGTGGGTGGGGTGATGCTATCCTTTTGCCAGCAATTAAGTCACCTTCTGAACATGGAAAGGGACATTATCTTGTCCTATACTCCAGGCAGAAAAATGCTCTCGATCCAACTCTGGCTGGTGCCCTCTAGGACTAGTAGAGAAGAGGACAGGGAGACCAAGAGTAGGTGGAACCAGAGCCAATGACAGGGAAGTGCGGCAGTGTCCCAGTCACCCATACAGAGCAGCATCCATTGCCATTGCCCTTTGTTGTCTCCACTTCATACAGTGTGTAAGGAATTCAGCCTTGGAATGAAGGTCCAGCGGGCCATTCTCTGTGCCAGAGGCACCAGCTTGGGGGGCCAACGCCGTGTGTGATGGTTGGGCACACACAATGTCCTGACTTCGCAATGTGATGTCAGGAGGAGCCTGGGATGGAGCTGAACGTGGCAGCCATGTAGCTTCAATGGCCACCGACTCCTCCTGGCGCTGCCACTGGCGGTAGGTTGCTTCAACCTTCCTTCCCCTCTGTGGCAGAAGGAACAGGAGAAGGAGCTGGTCACTAAAGCCATGCTGAACTCAGCTGAATGCTTTTTGGACATTGGGGTGCCAGCCTAACCCCCCAAATATTGGCCCCTCAAAAGGGCTCAGCCCCCAGAAGCTGGCACCTCTATTCCGCGCACATGAACAAATAACCCAACTCCTTTTACAAAACATCTTAGCTGGCAAGTCTGAGCTTCAAAACCCAGAAAGCTCCCCATAATCAAATAATTCCCCTGTTTAGACTTGGATGAATGAGAGCTCTGCGCCTGACATGTCATTAGCCTGAATTTACATTCCTGCTGGGAAAACCCAAAGCTGAAACCCAGAGCTTTACTGTGGCACCAGAGGGAGAGGAGAATAATCAATAGTCTTGGAGCTTTCAAACCACTGTAGTAAACACTTCCTTTTGATTTAGCAGCGTCTCCAGAGTTCTTTCTTCTGACCCTTGGCCTGTCACCTTTTTCAAGTTCACTGCACTTGACCGTTCCTCTTTGACTTTCTTCTCACCACAAAGTCAGCACCACTTAGAGAGCAACTGCAATCAAGGAAATACAGGTCTATGAAGGGGGGGGATGCTAGCACCTGCTAATTTGGGGCAGCCTACTGATGCTGACTTCACATCCTTGCACTTTTACAAGTTCGCTGGAGATGGGGGAGAAATCCGTTTCATTCCACATTCAAAGGCAAACCTGTCTTAATTCACACTTTCTGAAGCAATATGCGAACCAAATGCAGGCCAGCCTCTCAGAATTTTGCAGTGGATTTCCCTGACCAAGAAATGTGTACCAAAGTGCATAGGCTAGGTTAAAGTATGGAACAGAAATGCATATGGTAGGAACAATAACATACTAAACTGCATTATATTTGGGTTAGTTGTTTACAAAAATCCTCAGGATGTTTGTGTCTCAGGAGAAAGGTGCATTACGGTAAATGCTGATGAATTTCCAAGATGACACTATCTCTATCTAAAACTGATTTGGAAATGTAGACAGTCAAACTTAAGTTTGGGTGGGGGCAATAAGAAATCAAAATGGACAGAGTCAAGGGTTATATGGACATTTTGGCCCTAAAACAAAGTTTCCCCAAACTCTGGAAGAAATGGAAGCATTTTGGCCATGAATTGAGGAAGCGTTTGGGGAGCCCCAGCATATCAACACACGATGTCGGCCGCTAACTGCGGTTGCCCTGGCTGCTTCTCCCACACCTGGCGTCCTTCTCCTGTGTAGTCTCAGACTGTCCCGTTTTCCCTTCCAGAAAAGCTCACCTCATCTTGAGGAGGCTGGAGAAGGTCAGCAGCCACTGCTCAACCTTGCTCCGCAGCGCCTACATCCAGAGCCGCACGGACACCATGCCGTACCTGTTCTGCCGCAGCGAGGAGGTCAGGCCACCTGGCATGGTGTGGTACAACATCTTAAAGGACACCAAAATCACATGTGAGGAGAAAATGGTCTCCATGCTGCGCAATATGTATGGTGAGTCGAAGGGGCGATGAGAGGATGCAACGGACCAGGCAAGCGCACGACAAGAATCTCTACTGTGGCGGTGACTTGTGGCATCTTGGAAATTTGAAGCAAAAAAGAGGAATGAAAAACCACATGGGACTTCATGGAAAGTTGCAAATTGAGAGATCAGCAAGACTTCTTTTTTTGTTTGTTTCCTTTTTTCAACTATTATTATTATTGTTTTTAAAAAGGAAGTACATAATTCTGCTTAGTTTTTTTTAAAAAAGTGTCTCTCCTTTTTAATCTCTCTCCTCCCCTCTCTCCCTCCCTCCCTCCCTCTCTCTTTTGTCCTTACTAAATGCCTAGACTATGTGTTCAAAAGTAAAGAGAAAGAGATGGAGAGGGAGGGGAGGGAAAATCAAAACAGCTGGGGAGGGGGACACAACAGTGGTGGGTAGGATAGTCCCTACTACCCTTCAGGATGGACTCATTTGCCCAGGAAGAACTATGTCCCAGAAAATGTGCTTAACAAGCAAGGAGCCAAACAAGAGGCACCATCCTGGAGGGAAGAGATGCAACAATTAACACGAGGCAGGCACAAAGGCTTTGCTAGAGACCCTTGGAAAGAGTGATGAATGCAAACACAAAATGCTCTTGAGTTTACAGAACTTGCTGTTCATGCAGCCATCTTTTAGCAGGGTCCCGACAGGTTGTTCTGTGCATTAAAACATTCATATTTACTTCCACCTTCTCTGCCTGCCTGACGTTTCTTCAATCAGCAGTGCATTCATTTGTTTTTGTTTTTTTTAAAAAGTTTACACACTTCCTTATTGCTTGCTGCCTTTAGGGTTTAGGGTTGGGTTCCCTCCCCAGAATTTGTTCTAGGAATGAGGTGATAAGTGGTGTGTCTTTTTAGTATGAGGTAGACCGGAGATAATGGAAACTTTTAGAATCATGGGCAGGTAAGGAAGAAGCAAGTGTTGGATATAAAAAACCAAGTGGTCCATGAAAGGATTACGAAGACATGATTTTCCCAACTGTTTGTCTAAAAACATAAATTTGAATATATATATATATAAGAATCTGCAGACCAGCGGTGCATCTAGGTTAACCGGTCCATGAGCCGCCCCGAACTGAGCAGCCCACTTGTTGAGTCCCCACACGCTGTGCTAAACCGGCACAGCGCAGCACGGGGACTCTCTTCCACGGCTTCAGAAATCGCTTCTGTGCATGCCCAGACACCGGAAATCGCTTCTGCACAGGCACAGTTTTCGGCGTCTGGGCATGCACAGAAGCGATTTCCGGCGCTGCGGACATGCGCAGACGCAATTTCCCACGTTGCGCTGCACCAGCCCGCCCCACGGAGGATCTCCGCAGGAGTGATCCGACCCATGGCTGGTAAGCCTTGCCAACCCCTGAAACCACTTGCAAGATTGTGCAGTTACAGCATCCCTGACAAATGGCATTTGTTTCTCCAGTGAAGGAGAGCCTACCGCCTCCCAAGGCTGGCTGTTTGACTGCATATTTATGACCCACACTTGCATTACACACACACCCCATGCGCGCACACACATCAAGGCAGCCTACAACGTACAATAATTAAAAAGACATTCATAAAAGCATCAGTAATTGCTTAGTTAAAAAATAAATAAATCACATTTCAAAGGCCTTTCTAAACAATATGCACGCAGGTCCCATCATCCAAATGCTCATAATATGAACAGTCACTTATCCAAACACAAAGAATTGGTACCCAAACCTCACTATATACACTGCAAATCCAAACAACCAGATCTGCATGTAGTGCTGTAAACAATTAAGCAGCCTTAAACAAGCCTTACTTGTTGTTTTTTGCTGGTTTGATTTTCCTGGGTGTTACTTTTTTATCGTTTTGGGCTCCAGATTCCTTGGTTTGGAGCCCATTAGAATTTTCCCCAATGGGAATTATCAACTCCTTATTCAGACATCCACCTAAAAAAACGGTTGGGGAGCTATAGCATAGGGGTCATGCTTAGTAGCCAGAGGCGCCAGCTTGTGAGGGAAATTGGGGTGGGGGGGCAACATCACACCTGTGGCAAAATGTGTGGCACTACGTCCTGACATCACATGTGTAACGTCAGGATGTCGAGAGGAGCTGGAGATAGAACTGGATACAGCAGCTGGGTGGCTTCAAGTGCCTGCCGGCTTATCCTCCCCATGCTGCCATGGTGGGAAGCTGCTTCCACCCTCCTCCCCCCCCCCACAGCAGGAGGAGGAGCCAGCCACTGGAGATGAGCCACGCCTGGCTTCAGCCTCCTCCTCTCCCTCAACATGGGGGGGGGGATAACTCTCTACCAAAAGATATTGAGGGGTCCCAAAACAACTCGGCCCCAGGAGCTGGTGCCCGTGCTAGTAGCAGTCCATAGCCTTCTCCTAAAGAAGGGAGGGGTGGTTCCTATAGAACCTGTGCCCATAGGGAGTCCCACAGAGCAGGGCCTGTCACATGAATGCCTCAGTCCTTAGCGGTATGGGGAGCCACCAGAAGTGCCCCACCAGAAGGCATCAGTGGTACAAGGAACCAGATGTGCTGGCTGACTGTTGGGAGAAGAATGGAAAACAGGCGAGGGGAAATGGAACAGTGTGCCTGGAGTGTAGAACAGCTGCCATGCCTAACCTTGACCTGGTACCAGTCACAGAGGATGAACCAGGCACCCTGCAGATCAAGGACTTTGAGAAGCAGCTAAGGTCCCCAAAACCAGAGCTGAAGATCCCCCTGATGGCCTCCTAGGCACAAACCTGTTGAAGAACATTTGGAACTACCAAAGGAGAAATTGGAGCCACCACCATCCAGTCCATGATAACAACATAGCATGCACCTACTTATCTCAAGTCATTGTGCAGCTTGTGAGTAAGGGGTCCCCTACTGAGAAAATAACCCCTCAAGCTCCCTCACTCCCAGCAATTGTGATTAGGGTGTGGCCTAGGAGGTCGGAGGTCTCCCTCTTGAGCCACCCAATTGCCAGAAACATGGTTGGTCTTTGGGTCCCTGGTCCTGAGTGTAGTCTCTTCTTCTTGCTCTCTTGTACCTTGCCTGCACTCATGGAGTTATTGACGCTAGACTGTTGCCTGACCTTCTCTTTGGATGATGCCCTGAATCTAGGCCAATTCTCCATGCTTGACCTTGGTTTGTTTAGACTTGTGCTCCACCCATAAACCTGCCCTCAAAGTGTTTTGGTAAGAGGCTTATCCATCCTGGGAGTGGAACTCTAGCCCCAGCAAGCATCTACTGAAGTGCCACAACTGCAGTGCTTCGTACTGCAACACTTCTTGTAGAACCCCACTTTCATTTTGTTTCTGTGGGGTTTCCCCCCCCCTCCTCACCCCAGTTGGCTCTTTTCTGCTGAGTCTATGATTGAAGCAAGTTTTGCTCTAATAGCCACATGCCTACAGCTTTCTGGGGCCACCTTGCCGACTTTGCCCTGCAATGCCTTGCAATGACATCTGTCCTCTGAAGCAGGCACCATTTTGCCACGCTGTCAAAAACTTTGTAGAAGCAGGGAAGTAGCCACTGCTTTTTCTTTTCTTTTTACTCACTTAAGGTGTATAGCAGAGGGTTGGTCAAGATGACCCTTGGCTCCCCCCCCCCCATTCTATGATTTTTTTTTAAAGAATCTTGCGAGCCTAAAAGGTGCCTCACCACCTTACAACCCAAGAATGGGTCTCCAAAGGTGGGAGGACACTATCTACACTGTCCAAGTGTATCCATTTTTATTTTATGCATATACTGGGATTAGGAGAGGCAGGGAGACTTGAGTTCCTTCCCAGCCTTCTTCTGCTGCCACCACGGCTGCTAGAGTAGCCACCAGAGGAAGGGAGGCGGAGGCAGGTAAGCAGGAACACCACAAAACCCAGCAACCCCCAGGCCAAGGTTTGGGGGCCAAAGCGGCAGGGGGAGGGGAAATATTTAGAACTCTCTCAAGAATTTGGCAAAATAAAAAAATTCCTTCAGTAGCACCTTAAAGACCAACTAAGTTTTTATTTTGGTATGAGCTTTCGTGTGCATGCACACTTCTTCAGAATTTGGCACTTCTGCTAATTCCAGACCCACTTCAAGCCGTGTGTGTGTGTGTGTGCGTGCGCTTAGGTGTCAGAGCAAACCCAACACTGTACATTTAGCCACATGAGGCAGACCCCCAAGATTGCACTCCCTCTTTGCCAGGGAAGAAGGGGTGAAGGAGGTGCTACATCAGGAACGAGGGTGGGGGACAGGAAGATCAACATCAGGATCTGCTGCCCCAGTGAATTCTGCCACCTGAGGTGGTCACCTCACCTTACCTCATGGGTGGGCCAGCCCTGGTCTGTGTGTCTGTGTTTCTCTCTATGTATATAAATTATTCCTCTTGCTACATTTTAGGCCAGGTTTAATTTCTGCTGCGTATTTTCCAGCATGCAGATTGATTTTCTAGTTTACACCTAGCAACTTGCTTCAGACCACCCAAGAAAGTTCATGGTAGAAACATGTTTTTCAAATCTTCTAATTTCGCCTTTTGTCAATCCATTTCTTCTTCTTCTTCTTCTTCTTCTTCTTCTTCTTCTTCTTCTTCTTCTTCTTCTTCTTCTTCTTCTTCTTCTTCTTCTTCTTCTTCTCTTCTTCTCTTCTTCTTCTCCTTCTCCTTCTCCTTCTTCTTCTTCTTCTTCTTCTTCTTCTTCTTCTTCTTCTTCTTCTTCTCCTCCTCCTCCTCCTCCTCCTCCTCCTCCTCCTCCTCTCCCTCCTCCTCCTCCTCCTCCTCCTCCTCCTCCTCCTCCTCCTCCTCCTCCATCATCTTTGTCCCCTCCTCCTAATCTGTGCTATCTCTGCCTACTCTTCTTCCTGAATCTAAATGGGTTGTGCCCTTCAAAATAATTCTAGCTATGTTTTACACTAATTGAAACTCCAAGGTAAGCCTCATGCGTAACATATTGTACTGACCCAAATGTAATGGTAGCCATTTGCCAGGCCAGGAGAGCTCACTTCTGGTGAACTAGCTACAACTACCTCACTGAGGAAAAAGCAGAGGTATGTTAGATGGGCAGTGATTTTTTTTTCTGGGGGGACGCAGGGGTTCACATACCCCTAAACATTTTGTGAATCTAAGTTTGACCTCATTGAGGGGCAGCATTTCAATATGAGTAGGAAAATGAGAGTACCCCTAAACATTTTTTGGGGGAGCACTACTAGTGGGGTTTTCACCCAGTAAGGCCAGGGGTGCCAACTTGAATAAAATATTGGGGGAGGGAGGTAAGCCCCACCCTGCATAATCGATCACATGATGTGGTGCGCACACACCATTTGAATGGCAATGCCCATCTTCTTTGGGGACCCCGGTCCCCTCAGGGGGGGGGGGCGCAAAGAAACCTTGACTCCTATGAGCAAAGCTAATAACTGTGGTTGGTTTAAGGAAATAATGTCCCACAGCACTGCTTCCCTGTTTAAATGAGCACACCGGCCTGATAGTTGCTCTGAGATAATGAAGACTATACTGTATAGGCTTTTAGAGCTGGAAAGGATATTGAATCTCATCTAATCCAACTCTCTGCATTATGCAACTGAAGCATTCCCCAGCAGCTGAAAAGCCTCTACTAAAATATTTCCTTTGCTAGAAGTATTTAACCAGCATCTGGATGACCTTTTTGTCTGGAATCTCTCTCATGCCACCTGTGATCTATAGATGCTAAGCAAAAGGACCTAGGGTTGCCTGTCTTTTTTTTGTCTTGGGACATGATTCTCACTGAAAGTACAAGAAATCCCAGGTTAGAATCTGAGGCAAACCCAGTTTGGAGTGATAAGATGGCGGTGCCTTTGGGAAGTTGGACATAGCTCACTGGCAAATCTCTACCAAAAGAGGCACATCTAACCAGGATAGGCAGTGCTGGGGGCACACTGTCTGCCTTCCTGTAAGGCAGCTTCCTATGTTTCTAAATTCAGAAACAAAGTGGGGAAGGGCTGTAGCTTGGTGGCAGAACATCTGCTTTGTCCGCAGAGAGTCCCAAGTTCAATCCCTGGCATCTCCAGGTAGGGCTGGAAAGGGACCCTGCCTAAAATCCTGGACTGCCGCTGCCGGTTTGGGTAGACAATACTGAGCGAGACAGTCTGATAGTCTGAGGTGGTATAAGGCCACTACATATGTTCCTAAATCCTGCCTACCTGCACAGGAGCAAAGAGGCCCTCAACATTCTCAACCAAAAAAAGGAGGAAGTTTACAAGACACTTTAAAGGTTGTGAAGATCCCAAGCAATGATACACATAGACTTCAGTACTGCTGGGATGGGAGAGGGGGTGTTGCTTTCAAGCCCAGAGCTTGATTGACAAACACTTGGGGGAGTCACGGTATAACTGCATCTTCCCCAGCAGCCGTCATCTGTGCTCAGCCAAACGTGATGTGTCCAGCCCTTCAGATCAAAGCCAGCCCCAGGCACTGGAGCAATGTGAGCCCTTGATGCCCAGCAGCAGAGCCAAACCAAATGCAGAATTGACATAAAAGGGGTCTTGACTGAAAGGAAGGATCTGTGGTTCCTTCTTTGGAAACTTTTTGACCATGTTATGCTCTGGCTTTGAAGCCAAGCCTGTTGCACTTTCCGGCTTCCTGAGACTTGGCAGGCTGTTGAGCACTCTGTTAATATATACTCAGGTGTCCCTACCACTGCTGGCTGGCTGCCTTCCTCTGAGCACGGTTCTACTCCAGTCGCACATTCAATACATGACATGGAAGAACCCAGACCCACACAATTGCCTCTACCTGCCCTAAAGGTTCTACAGCAGTGCCAGAAACTGACCAGGTGAAGGGGTTGGTGGAGGTTGGGAAGGTCAAACCAGCCTCTAGTAGCAGATTTAGCACCTCTAGCCCTTAGATGCCTTGACCAGACCAGGGAATTCTTGACATGGGCATAGGCTGTTCCCCCCCCCCTGGAAATAGAGGCTATGGAAGACATTTGTGAGATCAAAAGACTTTTTCATGTACTTAGTTTCTCTCTGTGTGTGTATAGTTATATAGTTGGCATCCATCTGTCTTGAGAGACAACAGAGTGTGCCTCTGGGGATGAAATCAAATTGCTGGAGAATCACAGTGCCTGCTGTGGCTTCAGGGACGGGTAACTTGTAACTGTTTTCTCCTGTGTTGTTTTTGCTGCATTAGCAGCAGTGAAGTGAGCTCTCTGGGGTTCAGGCCTGAGCAGTGTCCAAAGGGAAGCAGAACAGTTCATTTGGCACTAGCTTGGCTTAGGAACTCCACTCCAGCTTTGTGTAGGCTTTATTCCTTAGCCTTTTCTTCTCCTGAAGATGTGTAGTGGATTTTGCAATACTTGAATAATATAAATACACAAATGGCCGAATAAAAGAGAGGGTGAGGAGGGGAATGGGGGCTGAGACACAATGGGTAGGGACAAAGATTATGCAGATGAAGGTACCACAGATGAGCACTTAGGATAGATATAATATGTTCATGCCCACAGAAGGGAAGATGGCTGGATCCCCAAGAAGAACATGCTCTACAAGGAGCCGTCTTCAGGCACTAGGCTTGTTGGCAGACCAACACTGAGTTACAAAGATGTTTGCAAAAAAACAACAACATGAAGGCTGAGAACAACAAACCCCATGAGAGTCCCTTGCAGCTGACCACAATGCCTGGAGACAGACAGTCAGGTTGTGTATCCACAGAAGTGACCAGAGGAGGAATGACTGCTGGGAGGAACACAGAGAAAATAAACACCATGGTGCACCAGTAGTAGCAAAACCGGATACCTTCACCTGCCCCACCTGCAATAAAACCAGTCTTTCCCTTATTGGTCCATACAGCTATAGCACACACTGTAACTCTTCAACAGTTTGACTTTACCCCCAAAGGTGCACATTTCCATTGTCTCCCCAGACAGATGGTTGCCTGCAACAACGATTTCCACTTCTGCTGCCTGAAGTGCTACTATCCATTTCACCACCCCAGGCCTCTTCAGTCTCAGTCTGCTGCAATTGTAGGCCAAGCATGCAATGTCATTGAAAGGAGATTAGACTAGCAAGGTAGCTACGGGATAGCTTGGATTTTTGCCCCGGGTGCAGCCTCCAGAGGAACACCATTGAGGCTCCAGCCTCTCTCTCTCTCTCTCTCTCTCTCTCTCTCTCTCTCTCTCTCTCTCTCTCTCTCTCTGTGTGTGTGTGTGTGTGTACGCAAATGTGTGTGGCAAGGGTGTGCTAAACTGGGTCTTTGACACAGGTAACATGAAGCCTCATTCTCTCCCCCCCCCCCAGGATTAGAGTGGGGGAGATCTGTCAGCCATTATTGTTGCATAGGCTGCCTCTGAACCAGGTGGTCCTATCTCTATCAATTGATGGGAAGGCAGCAGCAAAGGCAGTGTGTGTGTGTGTGTGTGCACTGTGCTTGTACCCAGTTTGCAGGATTCCCTTAAAAGGGCATCTGATTGGCCACTGTGGGAATCAGGATGCTGGACTAGATGCATCTTTGGCCTGATCCAGCCAAGTTGCATTTGTGTTCTTGAGCCACATTAGAATAGGTAGCAGCCATATGTTTGCATGTGCAGCAGCTCCCATTCCTTTCTCTGTGGGTTGCACCACCTTTTAATTAATGGGGGGTGGGGGGGCTACTGCTATTTGGATTCTCCATTGTAGGCATCAAAACCCTTGTTCGCTGGCTCTGTGATGAATCTGTGTGGACATTTATATGAAAATGAACTTGGGAAAGGTACCAATGGTCAGAGGTGTGTGGTGGGGCTGCTAGACAAGTGAGTCTGTATTATGTTGGGAAGAAAAGCTGTGGGGCTGGCTCCATGGGAACAGCCCCTCCAAGGTTGAAAGTTTATGAGAACAGGGTCATGGGCGGATCAGAGGCAGACCATTGTCAGCTTTTGCAAAATGGGGAAAGTTCCTTCAGTATGCAAGGCAGGGCATGGAAACAAGGGCACGTATAACCAGGGAACTGGTTAAGTCACCAAATCTGAAGTGAAGGCTCAACTCTCCAGTTGTGCCGTGTGGTTTGACTTCAACCACAACCACCCCCAAAGTTATAACTTTCAAATTTTCTGAATTTGCTACTGATCTTTAGGTGGTCAGGGATGCGGATTCTGCAGTCTTCCCCATGATATTTGTCTATAACTCCCACCCATCCCTGCCCATTGGGCAAGCAGGCAGAGGCTGATGGGAACTGGAGTCTCTCCAACAAGTTTGGGTGGGCCATAGATTCTGCATCTTCAGTAAGCTTAGGATACCTTCAATGAGCTTAGGATTTAGTAGCTTTAATTTTATTGCCCACGAAGAGGGAGACAGTGAAAGGGAAACAGGTTGAATGATGAGGAAAGATCTCAAAGATTTTGGTGGGGGTAGCCAACTGGGTTCACTTCAATTGCTGCTGGACTCAAGACTCCCGAGAGCCCCAGCCAGCATGGATGCATGAAGTACTGGGAAGTGCAGCTTTCTGGGACTCCTGACAAATATTAGATGCCTTGGGGAAATTACATTTCCCAGGGATCCCAGAATTAATGCACCAGGAGAGAAGAGAGGGCACTAAGACCTCCTGCCACTGCAGGATTTGTTGCTACTTGAGCTGTTGCAGTAGCAGTGAAATGAGTTGATTGATGGATAGAGGGATGGAGTTCTTTTTGTGTCTAAGATTCAGATCTGACCCAGGCAGGAACATAGGGCTGTAATGTTCTGCCTCCTGTGGAATTATCAGATCCTGAACTTTCATGGTCTCAGCATACTATCTCTATGTAGCTTGTTGTCAGGGAGTGGACTGAACAGGAGGAATGAGAAATGGCTCCTCTCAGAAGAGAAGAAGGAGTGGGAAGTTTTGCCCTCCCCATCTCCAGCAGTTTCAGGAGAAGGAAGCAGATAAGTTGCCACCCCATAGGTCTTTCGACTGTAAGATAGATCTCCTGCCGGGTGCTTGACTGCCCACAAACTGCCTCTATTCATTATCCAAGACAGAGCTGGCGGATTTGAGATACTTTTTGGAGAAGAATCTGGCAAGGGGTTTCATCAGACCTTCCAAGGCACCAGGAGGTTCCCCAGTGCTGTTCGTGAAGAAAAGGGGACCTACCGATTATGCACAACAGACTACTGAAAGATCAATAGCCTAATGGTGCCAAATCGCTATCCCCTACCACATACAGTATTGGGGATTTATTAGAAAGGCTAAGGTCAGCAAAGATTTTCATGAAGCTGGACTTAAGGGGTGCTTATAATTTGATCCATGTGAGGGAGGGAGATGAGTGGCAAACGATGTTCTGCACCAGGTATTGCAGTTTTGAACAGCTGGTCATGCCCTTTGGACTTCAGTCGGGGACAGCAGTGTTTCAAGCCTTCCTTAACCACCTTCTCAGTGACCTGGTGGATATGTTCATGAGTTCATGATCAGTTACCTTGATGATGTTTTGATTTACTCTGAAAGCCAGGAACAGCACAAGTGACATGTGACAGAGGTGCTGCAGAGGCTGAGAGAACACTGGCTTTATGTGAAGTTGGAGAAATGCCAATTCCATGTTTCTGTGGTAGATTTCCTGGGTTACTGCCTCACACCAGAAGGGGTGCACATGGATCCAGCTAAGGTGCAGAGCATAGTGTCATAGCAGGAACCCAAGAAGAAGAAAGACCTGTAGCAACTATTGAACAAGTTCGCGCCAGCCTATTCAAGACTGCTAGAGGGGTAATAAGCCATTTCAGTGGACAGCTGAGCAACAGGCATTCGAGCAGCTCAAAACCATGTTCACCTCAGAGGAATACCCAGCACATGCCAACTCCCACTGGCCACTGGTCGTGGAAACAGATGCCTCTGACAGGGCAGTGGGGGGCAGTACTGCTGCAAAAGGACCAGAATGGCAACCTATGCCCTTGTGCTTTCCACTCTAGAAAGCTGACTCCTTCCTGAGCAGAACTACACAATCTTGGAGAAGGAGCTTTTGGCTATCCAGGAAGCCTTCGAATTGTGGAGACATTTTCCAGAGGGGGCGCAACACCAGGTGGAAGTGAGCACTGACCATCATACTTTGGCGTATTGGCAGATGATGCAATCAATCAATGGCAGATTCGTTGGGTGCAGTTCTTTAACAGATTTGACTTTAGAGTGCATTATGTCTCCGGCAGTCAGAATCAAGGGGTGGATACCTTTTCCAGGAAGCTGGAGTATCAGGATGCTGAGCCAATTCTAGTGTATAGGCATATTTGAAATCAGAGCAGCTACAGATAGTGGCAGGGTCAGTTGTCGAAGTATCTGAATTTCAACTGAAGACACGGGAGAATGCTTTTGCAAAAGGCAAGTTAGAGGTGCTGCGGAATGATGCAGGTGACATTGAGGGGTTTGTGAAAAAGGATGGGTTACTTTATAGAGGAGGAACTCTCTATGTTCTGGAGGGAGATCTCCGAGCCAAGGTCGTATATCAATGCTATGATAACCCTACAGCAGGACACTTTGGGCAGCACAAGACACTATACCACATGACGAGGCAATTCTTGTGGCCAAGGTTGAGAAAGAATGTCAAGGAACATGTCCGAGCCTGTGAGATTTGTCAGCAGGCAAAGAGGCCCAGGGGCCCAGGGAAGCGCCTGCAGGATTGCTCCAACCACTACCCACACCACAAAGACTGTGGAAAGCCATAGCTATGGACTTCATCACTGATCTGCCTGAGTCGCAGCAGCAGACAGTAATTTGGGTAGTGGTAAGCCTGTTCACAAAAATGGCGCACTTTGTGCCCTGTAGAGGACTGCCGACCGCACAAGAGACGGCACAGTTTTTTGTAGATCATGTGTTCAAGTTGCACGGGCTCCCCCTTAAAGTGATTTTGGATCAGGGAACCCAATTCACCTCACCGTTCTGGAAGAAGCTCATGCAACTACTCAAAGTAGAAGTGTGTCTCACCTCAGCCCAACACCCAGAGTCTAATGGGGAAAGGACCAACGCCACATGGCAGCAGTACCTCCAGTGTTACATGAACTACCAACAAGATGATTGGGTGTCTAACTTGCTCTTGGCAGAGTTCGTGTACAACAATGTACTTCATGCTTCAACCCAGCAGACCCCCCCTTTTTTGCCAGTTATAGGAACCAGCCACATACTTTCCCTTCGCAAACCGACATATTGTCAGTACCAGCAGCAGAAGACTTTGTAGAAGAGTTAACAGCCATACAGAGCCTACTAAGGGAATGTTTGGATTATGCTATGGAGTTGTATAAGAGGACAGCTGATGCCCATAGATAAATAGGCAGTGACATAAAGGCGGGGGACCAGGTGAGGCTGTTTACAAGAGATTTGCCCCAGAGAGGTAGATGCAGGAAACTGGATCCTCAGAGGGTGGGGCCATTTGATCAATCTTTCAGATTCAGGTTGCCAGCCTCAATGAAGATACACCCTGTATTCCATAGGTCTGTGCTGTCCTCCGTAGTGCCAGCACACCCCTACCAAGCACCCAGGCAAGTGCCCCCCCACCTCCTGTCCTGGTAGAGGGAGGAGTTTGAGTAGAGCAGATTCTAGACTCACGCTTGAGATGGAAGAGACTACAGTACTTGGTTGCATGGAAGGGGTATGGGCCAGAAGAAAGGGAGAAGGGGTGGAGGGAGACAGGGGAGGAGGAGGAAAATTATGGAGGGGGGGGGTGATATCAGGGACTGGACTGAACAGGAGGAATGGGAAATGAACTCTTGGTCTGATTGGCTGCTCTCAGAAGTGGAGGAGTGGGAAGTCCCCCCCCTCCTGTCTCCAGCAGTTTCAGGGGGAGAGGGAGACATGGGTGATGTACAGCTGAATGAGGAAATCCTTAGTTACAAGATGGGGGGGGGGAGAGTTAGATAGCAGACAGCAGAGACCTCCCTGGAGAGTATGAGAGACCCTCTTAGTCCAAGGGCTTGCTGATCCCTCCGCCTTCAAGAACAGAGAATGCGAAGAGATGTGACTCCTGTGACTTCACATAGGTTTCTAGGGTGTTGCGGGAGACAGAAGAGGAGGGACTCAGAGTAGCCAACCTCTCCTATGCGTGGAGATGTGGATCTTTTGTCTTGCAACCAGATGAATGAATAAAAAGCCACAAGATATGAACTGTTTGTTCTTCTTGCCACTCAGGCTACCGGGGGGGGAGGAGAGGATACTCTTTGCCTGGCACTTGTTAACAGAAGCCTTGATTATTCCTTTCATATGTGGCTACTGGGTATTGAATCCAACCAAGAGCTCTGTGGCCACCTTCTAGACATTCTGTTGCACAAGGAATTCCATGGAGTATCCTTGAACTCCAGAAAATTTTTCTCATAGTTTTAAGAGTTTCTTGCACTATGGAGGCTGCAGAAAGCCAGACACTGAGGTTTCTGTGTAGCTGGATGGAAAGTATGCGTTTTTAAATTCTGAAGGTTTGGCGGGGGGAAAATATTGAATAAAAGGGATTCCCTTCTGCTTTCCCCCTCCAGCCATGCCCGCCCCTCCCCCCCCGGTGGCTGTAAAGCTCATTTATAGCCACTTCCATGAGCTGGAGCCATAATACGTGATGGAAATAGCAGTTGGAATTTGCAGAAATAAGACAGCTAGCATTTCATATTAAAAACAAAAAGAATCCTGGCCCTTTTGAAAAGACGGTGGGGATTTTAACAATGCTTCCAGTGCAGCAAAGCCCCACAGTAGTGGTTTTGGGAAACTTTATTAGGCTTTTTTTTCCAGAGCCTGATCTATAGGTCAGGACTGAAGGAACTGGATGTTTTAGCAAGGGAAGAAACTTTATGCATGAAAATTCAAGGGAAATTGCCAGCACAGGCACATAATGGCAATGGCAGGTGAAGGAAGGGCTACAAGAATGACACAGGACACTGGTATGGGGGTGAATTAGGCCCCAACTTTATGGATTACAGGAAAGACTGGGTTTGTCTAAGGCAGGGGTGGCCAACTCCCAACAGACTGCGATCTACTCACAAAGTTAAAAACTGGTAGTGATCTACCCTCTTTTTGGGGGTTCAGGTCAAAATTGTCGAGCTTTTTTTAGGGGAGCCACAGTTGTTCATCTTCTTTGGGGGGAGCCAATGATCTACCAGTGATCTACCAATAGATCACGATCTACCTGTTGGACATGCCTGGTCTAAGGCATTGGGCATGTTTCCAGCATCAGACAACCCGCCTGCTACCTGATAGGAACCTGGTGGGGGTCAAGCTTCTGCTGGGGAGTCACTTCCAACGTGGAATGGATTCCACAACCCTGTACAAGCCACCGTTGGGAGAGGTGTATTGGCCCATCGGTCCCTCAGTGGACTTCTGTGCAGAGTCACCCCTCCTGGACCCCTCTAACAAGGTGCACCTGTAACTAAGGATCCAGCCCAATACCTTATCCACCAGAGTTGTGACAGTTGCTTTGAGGTAAGCAAAAAAAACTGCAACCCAGCCAATTTGCTTACAGGAGAAAATTCTGCCTTGGCCCCAATACAGTGACTTAATAAACCACAGCATGGTCTGTAGGCAACGTGCCCATTTCCTCCCTCCCCATACAGTCCCCTAAAGACTGGCTGGCTAGAAAATCTTAGGATGATCAGCCAAGAGGGCATTCAACACCTGGCCACCCTTTTAAATAAGCTAGAGGTGGGCTGCTCACAGACCCCAAGCCCTTGCCTCCGATTGGCAAAGTGGGCTTGCAGCTGGAGGTGGGCAGTGGCAGTCATTACCTTCCCTAGTAGTGCCGGAAGATGGCAGCCTTCCTGAACCCACCACGGCCATCCCGTGTGGCAACAGCCGCCCATCCGGAGTTCCAGGTGAGTGGATATTTACAGCTGATTCCAATGAAATGAGATTTCTTCCCTCCCCTTTTAATGTGTGTTTCTCTCTCTTGAAACCAAGTTGCCCTGTACTTCATGAGCATGAGAAAACAATTGACTGCAGGACTAAGTGGCCTTCCAGATATTTTTGGACTCCAACTCAAATTTTAAGAGCCCAATGTCACTTTGGTCAGTTTCTAGATGTGGAGCAGGGCCAGCAGGTCTGTCACGCCACTTTGACCTTCATCTTAAGCAGCAAAAGATCTTTGGCTGTCCCAAGCATATTGAAAGAAGGTAGGGAGAAAATTGGGTCTGGAGACAGATACCCATGACAAGGAAAGTGTATATGAGGTTTCTGGTGTGGGACATCTGCAGAACAATTGTCAGGTGTGGTAAAATGTCTGCAAATGTTTTTTTCTTCCGTTTTTTAGCCAGTGTCCACCTATGCAATGCAGGTAATTTGGAAGAGCAAGGAGAATGATGGTGGCAAAGCAGAGATTATCCATGGCAGCAATGCCTTGCTGATGTGATTGTTGGGACCACTTCTTGGCTAGCAGCCATTGGTAGGTCCTGCCTCCACTTTCACAGGCAATATTTGGCTCTGAATACCAGCTTCTGGCAATAGTGGTGTTGTGCCAATGTCCTGCTTTTGGGCATCTGGTTGGCCACTGTGAGAAGCTGATGCTGGACTAGATGGGCTATTTGGCCTGATCCAGCAGTCTGGCTCTTCTTAGATGCAGTGGAGGATGCTACCCGTCTCCTATACTGAAATTGTCCTTATCCAGTGAATACTAATGCAGGACTGCTATCATTGCAAGAGAACTGTGACATTTTAATATTGATATTGAAGCACTTCAAGAAACTCGGAAGAGCAGGAGAGGCACAACTGAAGGAAGAAAAAAGAGGCTATACATTCTTCTGGAAAGGTCTACCTGGACAAGAACAATGATTACATGGAGTAAGCTTTGCTATAAAAAATGATCTTGTGAAGCTCTTGTCAAAAGTCCCTATCGGCATTAATGAGCAATTTTCAACCCTTCAAATGAAGCTCACCAAAAACCAGCAGGCAACTGTTTTAAGCGCTTATGCACCAACACTGGATGCTGATGAAGACATTAAAGAAAATTTTTATTCTCAGTTGGATGCCATCCTATCAGAAACACATATGGAGGATAACATTATCCTCTTGAGTGATTTTAACACAAGCGTTGGGTAAGATTTCGATCTGTGGCCAGGAACTATTGGGAAAGAAGGAATTGGCAACAGCAACTAGAACGGAATTTTACTTTTGACCTTATTAATTTATTTAATTTATATATTGCCCTATACCCGGATGTCTCAGGGTGGTTCACAACGTAGTGTGTGCACCCTCGGAGGATGACCTCCCAACCATCCTAAATACCTTCACAGAAGCTTATGGAAAGCTTGAACTATCGCTCAATATCCAAACAAACAAACAAAGTGTTGCACCAACAAGCCCCAAACAACCCCTCTGCAGTGCCACAAATCCAACTTAATGGTGTAACGTTGGAAGGTGTCAATCACACTGTTAAGACTATGTTCATGGAAGACTTTCTTACTCGGCTACGAGTGATCGCCAAAGAAATGAAGGTAGCCTGACTACTACACCAGGTGGGTTCATAGTAAGACCTTGCTCGTTTGCAACCTGATCACAGATGAGGGAGCCAGCCTGGTGTGTATTACTGAGATATGGTTAGGTGAGATGGGTGAAGTAGATCCTTCCTCTGTAGTGAATGGTGTTTGTTTCTCAATTGTGCTGCAGTTATTGTTCACTTCCCTAGCCCCATGGTACAGTACATGAAAGGAAGGAAGCTTAAGTCACTGGAATCGGAATAATAAAAAGGACCTCCATCAAGTTCAGAACTCTTTTAATACAAGCTTTTATACTGCTGCTTTTGAGTCTTTGTTTTCTCAGGTAAAGACCACATATATATAACTTTAACATACAGGAATAAGACAATGGGGAAATAGTGCTGATGCATGATGGGAAAAAAATTATTATTATTTCAATACCATATTTTTCCATCTATAAGACGCCCCCATGTATAAGATGCCCCCTATTGGGGGGACCCCAGATTTAAGTAAAGGGAGGTGAATGTATCTGTGTATAAGACGCCCCCTAATTTTTGACATTATTTTCAAGGAAAAAACCTAGCCTTATACATGGAAAAATATGGTATGTGAAATATAACCAGTTACCTGAAAAACTGAGGGAGGGTATGGGGAGGAAGAGAATAATTGAAAATGAGCAAATACCAGACCTGTAATAAAAAAAGACATTTAAACAAAGACCCTGAACAGGAAAAAACCAACAACACCAGTACAATCATAGAGAAAATAACTGTACTACTAAAAAGGTAATAAATTAGATGAACAATTGTGTAAATATAATTTTTTTAAAAAAGATGACAATCTTAATAAATAAGGTGTTTTTTTTTTTACTATTTACATCTTTATATATTGCTTGGAGATTTAAATTAGATTTTGTTAAAAAACAAACGAACGCAGCAACGGAACAAGTAAAATAACCAGGAGCAGCAAAAGTACAGGCATGAGGTACCAAAATAAGGTTTAAACTGTGTTTTTGTTTTGTCCCTCCAACTTCCTTCATACTTCTCTCTCTCTTTCTCTCTTATACAGTAGACCCGTAGAACTCTTATGCAAATAGTTCCATTTAACTTTTTGGGGGAGTGGGGGGTGGTAAGTATTGGTTGAAACTGACTTGTAGCTGATGCCTGAAGTACAAATTCCATAATAAAATCACCAATAAGTGTAACCATCATAACTGTAACAATAAAAAAAGATATAATATGGTTTATCATTATGGAGGAGCAGTTGGTAATAGGAATAATTATATTATCTATCAATATATATATATATATTTATATCTATATATGTTGCACTAGAAGAGATCACAGTTTTATTTGCAAATATTACTATATTATATTCGGATATAGCTCAAAATACGTATTCTGCTTCTCTTGAAGGCAGCAGCAAATGGGGTGTACTCCCCCCCTTACACTTGTGTTTTGTTTCAAAGGAATCGAGAGACAGACCCATAACTTCAGTCGGAGCAGTTTATGTCCCAGGAGCTCAAGTGCTGCAAACCCCACAAATCTATTTCCCATCCCTCTTACTCCTCTTGCTGGTGAAAATTAAACCCTTGACGTCCATCAGCCAGATCCAGCAAAGGGGTTGCTGGTAGAGTGCTGGTTGCCCTCCAGCTAGCCCAATAAGAGTGTGGTGTGGTGTGTCTGTGTATGGGAGGGACTGTTCTGTGACTACCCATGACTGTACATTCAGTTGCCCTTGCTAGATCTGACTCCACAGGTATGTTGTCAGCTCTGAAAACACTGAGTTACCTGCTTAGGGCACATGATCATGGTGTGCATCAAAGTGTTTCTGTCCTACAATCAGCAGAGTGTGGCTTTGGTACATTACACTTAATTTCCTATTTACCTCCTTATTGGGAAATGATTGAGAACAAAGCAGGAAAGATGGCTTCAGACCTACTTTTGAAACCTGAACCAGTGGCTGAAATGTAAGCCTCACTACTTTTCCCCCAAGGCAGTGTGAGGAACCTGTGGAATTCCAGCTTCTATCACCCCCTGACCACTGGCCACATTGACTGGGACTGATGGTCCCAGCAATATTAGAGGGTTGAGGGGAGGTGACATACATTTCCCCACTTCTGTTCAAAATAACTTGCACGCCTCTGTGACTTTTTGGACTGGGCCCTCAAACTATCTCTGTGGCAGGCATTCCTGTGGGCTGCAAATATGCTCTGTTTGCCCCTTCTGTGCCTTTGGGGTCTAGGGAATGTCTGTTTTCAGAAGAGTGGGTGGGAAACATGTGGGTTTCACAAGCGTTCCTTTTGGCCTTTTCCCAGCTTAAGGGGGCCAAAAAGATCCAGCCACTAGGTGGGTTTCTAGGTCAGCTACATTCTACCTCTCCTCAAACATGCAACAACTTAGCACTCAGGGCAGGGGCTAGCTATGTGAAAGCAGCATGACTAGTCTGGTCAGTGTTAGCTATCCATTCCTTTGCCTTGCCAACCCATTTCTACTGTCGGGTTGTGCAAATGTGTGCAGCTTTCCATGTGACTGTACAGCTCTACAGAATGGATAGATCTGCCATTTTAATTGTTTGGAAGCACAAGAACACATGACTCAAACCTGCTAACACTTTGCAAGTCTGTTTTTCTCTTGAAGCAGCAACAGTAAGGGTATATCCCAGCCACTGCTAGTGATTTGTACCTCTTTCCCAACACATGCAAACACACGTGGAAGCTTGATACAAAGAGGTGATCTCTGGTTCTAGGAAAAGCTTTGACTTGGGACAAAAGTAGGTGCTATGGAATGGGTAATGAAAATATACCTTGTTATGCTGTTAGCGAAAGGGCCTTATCTTATTGGAAGAGCATCTGCTTGGAATGCAGGTCTCAGTATTAACCCCCAGCATCTCCAGAAAGGACTGGCTATGTCCCCTGTCTGAAATCAGCTAGTGCAGCTTCTTTCATACCTGCCTAATGCACGGGCAAAAAATCTCCACTTTTGCACAACTTGGGAAACAAAGAGGCCCCACTTCCAAGGAAGAGTCTGCCTGATTGCACCAGGAGCTCCTGTTCCCACCGTATGCTGGAGAAGGGATGAGCCAGGGAGAGCAAATTAGCCTTGGTCCAGTTGCGCAGCAAAATTGAGACACTTCTCTGTTTGTGCTGCAAAAACATTAGGCTACTCTGCCTATACTGGGCCATTATCATTACACCAATGGTGGGAAACCTTTGGCCCTCCAGATGTTGCTGAACTATAGCTACTATCTGCCTAAGTATGCATGAGGAAATAGGGGAGCTGCCTCCGGTAGTGTATGCTGGTGATGCAGTGGTGGTGATACAAGCCCCATCCAACAATTCTCCATAAGCTAGCCTGCTCTGTGCCTCCTAAGCCTTCTGATATGGTGGAAGACATGAGCATAGAAATTTAGATCAACTGGCTGGAACCTGTATGTGTACTGAGTGGGCACCATTTTGTCCTTTGCTTCTAGAAGAAGATTTGGGTTGGCCCTGTCTTCTCCTAAATCCTTAGGATGGTGCAAGCAGTGATTGTTTGGTGTACTTTATACATGTTGGTCACGTATGCATCAAGGAGGGCAGTGCAATGGTTGTTTTCCAGTTTTGTGACCTGAGCAATAAAGATGGACCTGGTTTGGGATATGTTGAGGACCAGTGAATATTTTGAAGAATTGTCTCCTAGTACCCATACTGGGTATAAACTCATCAGCAGGAACACTTAGTGGCTGCTCCCATAATCCTTTGCAACACATACCACCCACAGTTAAGGGCATTACTCTCCCCTAACCTAACCAACATCATGCATTGGTAGTAAATGCTGTCCAGATCAACCTGACTTCCATGATAAACAAGATCTGCTTGAGGAAGTAAGAGGAACACTGATTCTAGAAATGGCCTTGGACTGTGGGATGGACAAGGGATGGAGCTGTGAAAGTGTGTGTGGTAAAATAGGGATGGGGAACAATTACTCTGCCAGATGTTGCTGGACTCTCAGCTTCCATCTGCCCCAGCCAGCATGGTCAATGGTCATGGATGATGGGGTGTGCAGTTCAATGCAGTCTGGAGGACCTCCTCAGTTCCTCCTCAGACCTAGTGAATTCACGGCAGAGGCAAGATTTGAGGTCCATCTGATTCAGCATTGTCTATGTCAGGGATGGGGAAACTGGTGACTCTATAGGTATTATTGGACTCCAACTCCCAGCAGCCATAGTCAGCAGGGCTAGTGCTCAGGAATGGAGTTGGAGTCCAGCAACACCAGGAAGGACAGAGTCTCCTCATCCCTCCTGTAAAACAACACATATTATACTGTTAGAATTAGTATACTGCACATATCACACACACACATATATTAGAATGTTAAGGTATTAACCATGCTATACATGCAGCACTTTTCATGGCAGCCCAATCCTGTATAGAAAGTCCAAAGGCAGACAGAGATAGTGCCCTCACATCCCCTACAAACTTTGCCATCTGTGGCTGACCTAGCTGTTCTGCTAATCCTGCACCACCTATCCAGTAAATGATTTTTTTTTCTTAATGAGAAAACATTGATGTTTTCCCCAAGAACTGGGATCATCTGTCTAATCATTTTAGCAGCCGCCTTCTTTTGCATTCTTCTTCTTTTGTGTGTGCTGTCGTTCTTTTGAATTTAGTCCGTGCGGTTAGGAGAGCTGTGAAACACTGGAAGTTGTATCAAATACAGTCTGATCAGTGTGGACTGGGTTAGGGGGAGAGATGCAATTTCTTTGCCCTCAAAAACATCTTGGGAGGAATTAAAGTAAACCCCCCCCCCCAAATGACAGACATACCAAGGGAAAAGGCAGGTGCCTATGAAGTACTACAAAGCATAAGGGAAAAAGGAATCAGGGCAAACCGAAATTGGCAAACGTTATTGGACTCCAACCCCGACCAGCTGTAGCCAACATAGCAAAGAGCCCGGGATGGAGGGCATCATGTTGGCCAACCCTGGATTAGACAATGAACCCAATTCTCTGACTCCCCTTCCTAGGAAGCTTACTGTGTGTGCACACAGCTCTGAGCTATCTCCGCAAGACTTGCACAAGATAATATTTCATGAGATTTGTGCCCACCATATTATAACACCCTCAAGTTATTTGAGTCTCTCTGTCTGACTGACTGTCCTTAGCTGTTAGAAATGGATGTTTCCTTGAAAACACGTGCAGTCCAAGCAATAATGCTGCATCTCCTCTTCCCTTTCTTTGCACCATCCACTTTTGTCTTTTCCTTTCTCCTCTTCAGTAGCCACTCAAATCAGTTGCAGCAGGAAATGTTGGTTGAGAATCTTTCAGGTTTAAAAAGCAGGCAGGCAAGCAAGCAAGCAAGCAAGCAAACAAACAAACAAACAAACAAACAAACCTCCCCGCTTTCTCTCTCTCTCTCCTTTTTTAAAAAAAGACAGAAACAAAACACAGGTAAAACCTAGAACAAACCGACAGTTACAACCAAGTGACACCAGAATGGAGGTAGCTGAGTCCTGCTTCCAAAGCACCTTCCAGCGGCTAAAACCCTCCTCATCGTCTTGATGGACAAAAAAAATCCAGGCCACCAAACCAGCCCAATATGTTTGAAAGGGTGGAGGGTGGTGAAACTTCTAGGAGGAGTCATTTGCCCTTAGCATTTGTCAATTTGTTTCAGAAAATTTATACACCACTTGATGGTTAAAAACAAACAAACAAACTCAAAAGTGGTATAATATGCACAATGTTATCTTTTTGATTGCTTTCAAATCACCTGTCCCTTGCACATTTGAACTGATTTGCTTGCACAAAGTTTGCAAACAGGGCAATGCTGGCTATTTATTGTTTATTCTTATTTGTTTGCAGGGAGGTTATACAACCTTGCAGAGCCTTTTTGCCCTGGAGCTTAAGTGAGGCTCCCAGGCTGTGCGAGTGTATACGCAAATGCACATGGGATGTGTGTGCCAGGCTGGGTCTTTGACCCGGATGAAATAAAGTCTAGTTTTGCCCCTGCAACCTTGTGTCAAATGAATGTTACTCCAGAGTTTCCAGTGCACCCCCCTCATCACTTTCCTTTTTGCAAAAAGGCTAGCTCTTTTTCTTTCTTTTGGCTGAGTGGAGTGCTCTGAAGAGGTGGCAGGTTTGTAGCACAAGAACACCAAATCCACTTTAATTGATGCAACCCCTAATTAGTGGGCATGTGATTTATTCCCACCTGAACACAGCAACAGTATGGAATGAGTGGAGTTAGGAGAATAAAAGCAGTTTCCCAATTATTTCAGGAGCTGGCTAACATGGAATAGGATGCAAACCAGCATGGATAGACAATTCTGTCTAATTTCAGTTTCTCATTTCCCCCCCAATCTTAAATTCAATTTCTGAACTTAAGTTCATTTCTGCATCAGTGTACAATTTTTTATGTCCTTATGAAAATTTGGCAGCATTTTAGAATGAAATTAACCTAATAAATCTATTTTGTATGCAATTTTATCTATAATGCATATTCTTGCGAGCCATTTCCCATAGTCATAATAATTGATCATTAATGTTATTATTGTTTTGTACATTTATATCCTGCTTAATACCAGGACAGCATTTAAGCAGCTGACAAAAATATAATGCTTTTTTGTATGTTGCTTTTACCAATGTGGTGTTTTTACTACACACTTTTTCTGAATATTTGCATTTCCCCCCCCCCCCCATATATTATTTGGCATTGCAAATTCCAAAGAAGTGTGAAACCCGAAGGACAGCAGCATTTTAGTCTGTGGATTGTTTTTGTGAAGTGTGAATTAGATAGGTTTCCACTGAAATACAAACCAAACTGAATCCTCCCCCACCCACCCCACCACAATTCTTATTCATGAACAGAGTTGGTGCTTTTTAAAGCAACTGACACCGAGACAGCCACAAGGAAGTTCTGTAGGAAATTATTGGGTAAGAATGTTTCTGATAAATCAAATTCACTTGCCTTTTTAAAGTCACACCCCACCCCCACACATACTCCCTTATGTATTTCAGCTGGAATTTGTTTTTTAAAAGAAGTTCTCAGATGGGAAAAGATTCCCATCTTAAATTCACCTAAAACTGGATGCTCTTGGGACTACAGAATGATATTTTGCATGGCGGTGGATGAGAATAATGTCTCCAAACCATAGTTTGATAAGTGTGGGGTGTGTGTGTGTGTGTGTGTGATTTGTTTTGAGTAAATGGCATGGAAGCAGGAAAAGGTTAACCCTTTCTTCCCCAAGTGCCACTAGCAGGATTTAATTCAGAGCCCCCCCCCCCCGCTGCTTAGAAAGAGGTAGAGCTGCAGACCTGCACACACCTTACCCCCACATGTCATTTAATTTGACCTTGTCATGCCTTTCCCTGAAGAATACTGGGAAAGTCACTTGGGTTCTGGGCATAGCTGCCAAGTTTTCGCTTTTCTCGCGAGGAAGCCTATTCAGCATAAGGGGAAATCCCTGTAAAAAAGGGATAACTTGGCAGCTATGGTTCTGGGTGTTTTTGAGAACTCTTTGTTAAAAGTTCCCAGAATTCCTAGGGGTGAGAGCAGGACTATTAAACCAGTTTATGTTTATGTCTGATGCATAGGCATGCCCAATTTGAGAATCAGTTAGCAGCAGACCAGGGTTCTTTTAAACTTGAAATATTTCCATTGGCTGCGAACAGGCCCCCACCCCACACAATTTGCTGGAATTTAAATACAAAGGATAGATGTGGGGAACCTACTTTGCCGAATCACGTGAGTGGCCAGTGGTTTCTCTTCCCCATAATGGCATCCTGTTATGTCAAGATGGGGCTACTGCTTTTTCCAAAATGGCAAGCAAACAATCCTGGCAACAAATCAAATTGTGGCTGTTCCATCACCGGACGACCTAAGACTTGGCTTCTTTTGGCAGACACCAGAGGGAATTGTAGTCAATTCTTCAGATTCCCTGCAGAGATTGGAGACCCTGAAGTTTTACAAGCCCAGGACCCTGTGTGCAGAATGTAGAGTTCTAGCAGCAATAATTGCACATGGAGTCCAATGACTGAGAGAGAGGGGGGGATGGGGGGAAGTGGGCAGCTACCAAGAGCTAACTCCAGATATGATGGTGTGGAAGAGATTAGACAGGCAATGGCAGGAGCATTGTGGGGTCCTGCCCAAGAGGTTAATACTGATAAGGGTTGTTCCACACAGCTCAAGGGTCTTGCACCAGGTAGCTTCTATCACTTTGGGAAAGCCCCCCCCTCTCTCCTCAGTCACAGCTTGTGTTATTGTCTCAGGGATTTTATATTTGGGGGAGAAAGGTGATGGAAAAGCCACATGCCCACACGAGGCTTTGTATGCAGCTGAAATGTCATTTGGGGCCTTGAGGGTTATTGGTCGCATCCAACCCACTGAAATGAGCAGATCTAAGTGGGCTAGGGCCATCAAATTCAAGGGGGTCTACTCTGAAGAGAACTTAGTTGGGTATGTTTTGGGGGCTGATTGGTGTCTTGTTTTCTTTGTCATGCTTGAGGAAGGGAAGGTGGGGAGGAACCCCAAGGTGGTTTGGAAGGCAGGCAACTGGTAAAGCGGCTTAAGGCAGACTGTTTGGTTGCTTGGAGGTTAAACAGCACCCTGTTCCTGACACAATTAGGGAATCAGTTTTACGGGATATAGCAGCAGCAAGAGTAACAGCAGCAGCAGAATGGAGGTTTGGTTGGCCTTCTTGCTTTTCCTTTTCTTCTCTGTTCCCTGTTGGTGGTGCAGTGGGACTTCCATCCTCCACCCCCAGCTTAGCAGCTTAAGCCACCACCACCCTTGACCCTCAGCTCTTTGCCAAAGAAATGCATCCTCTCCGTCAAGCACTGGCTTAAGCATCTCAGGACGCCCCTTCTCCTTGTCTGCAAAGCTGGCAAGCAATTCTTCTTCATCTTCTTCCTCCCCTCCCCTCCTCCTTCTTCTTTCCAACCCAACCCCAACAAACCAAATGGCTTGCTGGCCTTCCTTCCTTCCTTCCTTCCTTCCTTCCTTCCTTCCTTCCTTCCTTCCTTCCTTCCTTCCTTCCTTCCTTTTTCTCACACCCTCATTGAGCATGAAGGGAGTCTGAGCGTACAACACTGAAGGCAGCCAAGGCAATGCACTCCTTCTTCTGTTGCCATGGCATGCTCCTCTCCCTCTCTCCCTCTCTCCACCCTCCCAACTTCTCTATAAATATTAGGTACATATTTATATATGGCTTGGTATTTTTTTGCCTTCATCTGCATACAAAAGAGGAGGGACTTAAGCCAAAATACATACAAACCCACAAACCGAACCACACATTGTTCAAACGAGGTGGATGCACAATTGCGTCACACATGATGCCTCCTCCTTTCCTTCGTCTCCGGGCACATTTTTGTTGTTGTTTTAAAAAAAGTCCTCTTTGACTCAGCTATTTGCCATTTCTTGTTTTGCTTCTTCTTGCTAGGTAAGATATGTTTAATACAAGAGCCTGCCTCTCCCTCCACCCTCCACCCCCCCCCAAATTTCAGTTCTCCTTGGGCAAAGAAATTAAAGGCAGACTGGTTGAGTTCTACAGGTCCCAGGTGCAGAAACACCATTGAGTTGAGCAGCTGAAATTGTTTTGTTTTTTAAACAAATGAGGAAAAAAAACCACACAATACCAACAAAAATGGGGTAAGTGACGATGCCTCTCTCCTAGCCTTTGGAGGTGGTTTCTCTTCTGTCATCTTGGTATTATCCAAAGCTGAAGGCGCGAAGCTCCCGTCGGCTGTGCTCTTGGGCGCTGGGGTCCCGACAAGCACAATCCCCCTGCATGTCACAGGACATTGGGAAGGGGATGACCTGCACAAAGGAAACCAAGAAACATAGGGCATCAGTGCATCACTGTTATTTGGAAAGCTGCTTAAAAGGATTTCTAAAAGTACAACAGGGTAGGGCTTTTTTGGTGTTAACACCATGTTTGTGGACACCCCCCCCGATGGATATACACTTGGCTTCTTCTTTCAAATGGGCCTTAAAGACTTGGGGAAGCTCCAGACAACCTAGACCATTCATCCTGATTTGGTTTGTACCAACGTTCTGCAGAGGTTTGGCACTCTCTGTATCAATGATTTGTTCTGACATGTTTGTAGGAAGGCTTATATGGCAATGAGCATTCATCCTGATTTGCTTTTGGGGTTTATATGCCGTCCCTGTGAGGGGATTGTTGCGGCTACTCCCGAGTAAAGACGCTTCAGTCCGCTCTGTCTTTAAGAGGTTTATTGTGCATACTATTTACAGTGTAGAGACATCAGAAAACATGACTGCCTAGTCGCTCCCAGAATCCAGCAATACCGCCTTCCAGTTTCTGGTCCAACATAAGAGCTTGGGGACCCCAAAACGCCTCCCCTTCATCCTACGTCTGGGCGCCTCAAATCAGGCGCCGGAAGGGGCTGCATCCCATCTCCCCTTTGTTGGCTGGGACGTTGCTGTGACTCCACTGCATCGCTGAGCCTTTCTTCCTCTACTGGCCGTCTTGAGTCGATGCAAGGGCTCAGCAGCATCTTGGAGCCCTCCCTTCATACCGCTCCTTCCTGACCCGCTGCTGACGCTATCGCTGGGCGAAGTGCTGGTCAGGATGACTGGGGGAGGCTCCCTGTAAGGAGTCCCCCTGACAGTCCCCAAGCCTTTTCCAGTACATTTCCCAACCATCACATTCCTAACCACCAGAAGTCATTTTTATGAAAACCGGTATCTAGTAGATCTGTTCCACTAGGGTGACAGAAGGATTTAAATGTGCTTTAACTATGCAAGCCTTAAATATCCAGAATGGACTTGAATCTCTCCAGCAAAAGCCTGCCATCTGGAGGTGGTGTTATACTGAGCCACCGACCTGTCAATAAATGAGCCACATGGCTTAGCCTTTAGAAGACCATTAAATCCGAAACCAATGAAATTGGGTCAGGGACAGGAATGAGACCTTTTCTGCAGCCCATAGCTGGAGTTGGGTGGGATCAGAAGCAAAAGTGGGTGCAGAACTGAGAAGATGCTTGCATTTTGTAATGCTATGTCCCTACTATACAAAGTTAAGAGGCTTCTATGCCTGCCACCTGCCTCCTCCACCCAGGTGATCAAAGAGGCCTTGTCTCATTTTAGGAGCACATTTAAGCAGTTAAGGTGAGGAGCTGGGCCAGTGTGGCCTGGGAATGCCCCAAAGGCTGGACAGAGGTGCCTGGGCCAATAAAGAAGTGTGGCCTGGGGGGGGGGTGTTTCCAACGGCTGGATATACATGCCTAGAGGCTGCATTTTGCTCCTGGGCCTGAGATTCCACACCCCTATGCAATAATCTGCCAGCATTTACAATGTAGCCTGGCTTAGCAACAACCCACCTACCCCGGTCACACTTGCCCTCCCTAACAGTTAAGCTCCCATCCAGATCAGACCCAGGCTTCCCTGCCCAGCTTTCCCAGGTGAGCAGAGTTCTGGATTTGGGGTAGGAGGTCACATTTTGCCAAGCGAGGGTGGTTGAGGGGCTTGCAAGGAATGGAAGAAGGCTATATTGTGCGAGAGCTGCTGCCTGTCTCTTTAACTGAAGAAGTGAGGGCAGGAACTGGAGCAACAGCTGGGTGTTGCTTTGGTGAAAGGAAGTTGATTTCAGTGGATTGCATCAGGATTTTACATAAAGTAAAGAGCAGGGCAAAACTGGGGTTGGGGTGGGGGTGGGGAGACTTTGGTGCCTGGAATGAATTCCCAAGAGTCTTTTCCATTTATTGAGCCAGAGTTAATGACCTATTTCCCTTCCCTTTCTGAACGATGCCACAACCTGTTCAAATGTTTTTAGCAAGCGTAAATGTGCGTTCACTCCCTGCTGACACATTGGCTTCTTCCTGCTATGGCAATTCTTCTTCTTCTTCTTCTTCTTCTTCTTCTTCTTCTTCTTCTTCTTCTTCTTCTTCTTCTTCTTCTTCTTCTTCTTCTTCTTCTTCTTCTTGTAAACCATGGTACAGGTCATGTAAGGGGCCCCTCTCTCACCCCTCCCATCTGTCCTCTCTGCTAACCCATTTGTTATGGGTGCTTCTGGGAATGCACATGCCACACATAAAACATGTGTGTCCTCCCATTGCTAGGCAACGCCTCCCTCCCTTCTCCATGCCTGCCTCTTCACAACATGCCACTCTCTCTTTTCACCCAAATTATGCAGAATGAGGGGGGCTGGGTCACCTCTGGGTTCCCCCCCCAAAAAAAAACCTGGCAGACTTTTCCACCAGGGGCTGGAAGGATCTCAATGCAGATAACTGGGTCCCCACCCTCTGGCACCAGACAGATCTTCCATTGTACTGTAGTGCTCTGCTTTCAAAGCTGTAGAGATCCTTCAAAAGTAGCTACTGGGGAAATCACTGACTAGGAAGCTTCAATGCAGTTTCAGCAGCAGCGAGGATGTTCCAATGTTCCTCCGCAGAAGGGAGGATTTTTCTCCTCCTCCTTCATGGAACAAGGAGGGTACTCGATTCAGGTCAGCTCCTCCTTGAGGAGTTTTCCTGTTGAAATCCATGTGGATTTTCCTTCTCGACATAGTGTCTTAATCCTCTACAACAGGAAAGATTCCAGAAGTCCTACCACAGAGGAAAACATTACGCTGAGAGAAGGGAGGGAACACTGAAGGTCTAGTAACATGATAGGCACTGGAAGCTTCATTGACAACAGAGGAGGCCAGAGGAAGGTGAGATCCCCAAGCCCTGCTGCACACTAAAACCAATCTAAGCCACAATCTGTTTCCAGTGTCAGCTAATCAGATGCCTCCATGAAACCTATAAGTAGGGCTGGAAGGTAATAGCCCTTCACTGTTGTGGCCATCCTAGGCTGGCATAAAATCACAATTTGCCAAAGACTTTGGGCATAGGAATGTAGGAAGCTGCCTTAAACAGAGTCAGAGCATCGGTCTGTCTACCTCAGAATTGCAAGCACTGACTGGGAGCAGCTCTCTGGGGCTTAAGGCAGGGGACATTCCCTGCCCTGCCTGAAGATGCTAGGAAACTTAAACATGCAAAATTTGTGCCCTGCCAGTTAATTATGATCTAGTATTGTCTACTTTGACTGACAGTGGCTCTCCATGCTCAGATCTCATTAGGAGGGGGCTTAACCTGGGACCACCTACATATTTGTCCACGTACAAGATTTTGTACCCACCCTTCATCATAAAGTCCCAGGCTGGGAATAATATACAGATATGAAAACAAGTAAAGCCCATTATAATTATAAAACAAGGAGAACTGTTCCAAATGGAACAGGACAGTATGAATTCAAATGAAGAGGCAGGTCCCACAAAACAAAATACCACAACTGTCAAAAGCCAAGGTAACGGATGTGCCCTTAGAATGAACTATGCTTTCCTTCCCACTTGACAAAAGCTCAAATGGCATGGATTTTTGAGCATGTCCCCAGCAACACATCAGTCACTCTTATTATCATGACCTTGTCCTCCTCTTCACCATCACTTTATCCTACAATCTCTAGGTGGGTTACAATCTAAAACACATTAAAAACAGGTGTTTTTTTTTAAAAAAAACCCAACAACTTGCAATCACATAAAGGGTGGTTCCTGAAAATATACATCTCACGTGACAAAATAGTAGAGTAAAAAGATGTGTCTTCATAATTTGAAGAAAGCTGTTCAATAAGGTTGCCAAATGCACCTCTGTGGGGAGGGAGAACAACAACTTAGGGGCTGCTGCAGAGAAGGACCTTTCCTGAGCCACCATCACCACACCGAGCTTCTGGGGGTGGCAGAACTACGAAGAGTGCCCTCCACTCTAACATCTGTAGGGGAGGAGGTGGCATTTCAGATATTCACCACTGCTGCCATTAGGCTGCCTCCCACAGGTTAGGGATATGAGCCTGAGGAGAATAATTTTATCCTGGGAGAAAAAAGAACTTGTTCTCATTATGTGATTTTAGTACCAATAATGTTCAAATTTTTAGTGAGCAAGTCAGGCTAACTGTAGGAGATCCAGGGCAGATGTGTTTCAACATTTATTGGCTGATCCTGCGCTTAAGGCACAAGTTACTAGATCCCTTACTAAATCTAGAGGTGTTTTTTTTAATTACACCTGGCCCATAGGGGCAGAGAACTGGTATCTGTTATTTAAATGGAACTTCTTGATAAATCTATATGACCATTAGAAGTGGACGTGGGTAGCCCCTGTAGTCTAAATCACTGTGTCTCTTGGGCTTGCTGATCAGAAGGTCGGCAGTTTGAATCCGTGCAACAGGGTGAGCTCCCATTGCTCTGCCCCACCTTCTGCCAACCTAGCAGTTCTAAAGCATACCAGCACAAGTAGATAAATAGGTACCGCTGTGTCGGGAAGGTAAATGGCATTTCCGTGTGCTCATCACGGTGTCCTGTTGCACCAGCAGTGATTTAGTCATGCTGGCCACATGACCCGGAAAGCTGTCTGTGGACAAACGCGGGCTCCCTCAGCCTGAAAGTGGAGATGAGTGCCGTACCACATAGTCGAATTTGACTGGAATTAGGTGGAATTCCCAGGACTTAATCATCTCGCTGTGGTATAAGAATATGTGGACTCTGCCTATAGCAGAGATAATAACTCACAAGGGTAAGCAAGACCCAGAACATTTCTGCACCATGGAATTCATAAAATTGTGGGATATTTTTCTCTCATCCTCTTTTTTCCTATATTGGGGGGGGGGGGAGATCCTGAACGGCATTGATTGTCAGTAGATTTAGTAGGTCGCGGGCATGTCGAAAGTCTGTTTCGGGGGCCTAATCTGGCTTGCCGGTTGGTTTAATCCAGCCCCTGTGGCAGTTTATTTCCTGGGGTAAAATCCCCCCAAAAGCTCAACCCTAAAAAAAGGTCAACAACTTTGGCCCTCACACATGCTCACTTCATCAAATCTGGCCCTCTTTGATAAAAGTTTGGGCACCCCTGGTAAGGATCTGTGTGAGAATAAATATTGTAGTATGATTTATTTTAGATCCTAGCTATTGTGTATCAGGACATCAGAAGAGCTCTGCTAGGTCAGACCAAAGGGCCTTGCCCAGCACTCTGTTCTCACACCAGCCAACCAGATGCCTATGCAAGTAACAATCAGCAGAGAAGGGAGTGATTGCCTGAGCTCCCATCACCAGTATTGCTGCAACATTCTGGGAAGAGGAAGGAGGGGTGAGGCTGGGGCATGGCAAGTGTCCTGGTGGAGCTGATCTGGTGTTCCCAATTGTGCCTTTCCACCAGACCCTTGTTGCTCCCTTGATCCTCCTCCTACCAGTAAGTCACACTGGTGCCCGTGACAGGAGGTCAGGTGAGCACCCACTTGCCAGCTACCGCTGAACCTATGGCCATATTCTCCAAGCCTTACATCCATAAATTTACTTTGGGTTCTGCCAGGTATTCACTACCAAGTATTCACTATCCCTATGCAAACATGTCAGGTTGCCTGCTTGAGCCAAATCTCATCTGCCCTGGCCATTTTTGGGTTTTTTGGTAAAGGAGGAGTGGTCAGCCTGCACTTCACATGGGTAGGGAGAGAGCCCAGAGAAAGAGAGAGGGAAGGATGGATGAGAGGGGGGTCAGAACAGGTAGACTGATGGGAAAAGAATAGGGAAAGAGGAAAACCCTCTGCAAGCAACAGAGACCTCTGTCCCTCCACTATCAGAAAAAAAGAGCAAAGAAGGGTGACCGAAGAGAGAAAGGGTTGCTTGTTTTGCTCTGGCTTTGCCCACTTCCAGCATGTAATCTGCCTGACCCAAGGGAATGTAGCCCTCAATGGAAGAAAGGCTTGCTCCACTCCTGCTGTAAACAGACTGCAATTTGCGTTTATGTGCATTTCTGATAAAACAGTGTCAGGTTCTCTCAAATGTGTGCTTCCTTTCCAAGATCAGCACCTGTTTTGTGAATCATCCAAAAGACTGTTGAACTGACAACTTAAAATGGCCTCTTTTTATAAATAAATAAAAATGTAGGTCATTTATTCCCCCCCCCCAATTGCTTTGATACTCTGTGAGTATGTATCTGATGTATAACAGAATCGCTAAAAGCACATGTGGCACGATATTCCCCTCCCAGTCTGTAGTGAGGCAATATTGTGGAATCCAATGGCCTGATCCTTGCTTTAAGGAAGCAATGGTTCTGGCAGAGGCAACAGAGGCCCATCTTTTTGCAATTAGCATGAGCTCATTATTCATGATTGGACTGTGAGGAGAGGTCGCTCCAGCCACGGAACCTCCTGACAAAAGAGAGAGCAGGTGAGCAAAAGCAATCCAGATTTTCTCAGCCAGCAAGAGAAGTTACACACACAGAGCCAGATTATACACCAGACAGGAAGAGCTCAGTGGTGGTTGGCTGCCTGTGTCTTCCAGCGCAAACATATTTCAATACAACAGGGGTAGCTCTTCAGATATTGTTGGATTCTAACTCTCACTACCCCTGACCACTGACCATACTGGCTAAGGCTGATGGGAACTGGAGTCCAACATCATCTGAAGGGCACCGTGTTTTGTCTAGAACGTTATTGTTTTATGAGTTTCTCACCCAAGATATGGAAGCCCGGAGAGCTGCCTGTCAGTGTAGACTACATGGAGTTAGAAGGACCAATGGCTATTGGGGAAGGACCATAGCTCGGTGGTAGAGCACCTGCTTTGCATGCAGAAGGCCCCCATGTTCAATCCTCAGCATCTCCAGGAAGGGCTGGGAGAGGTCCTTGTGAGTTACTGCCACTCAGTGTAGACAAAACTACGGGAAGTGGGCCAATGATCTGACTTGGTATAAGGCTGCTTCTTACGTCCCCATGCATTTGCAAAGACTGCATTATTCAAGCACCCTTATGTTATCAGGATGCCCTGCTCCAAGAGCTCTGAATTAGCTAGTCAGGGATGATGGAAGTAGGTGTGTGTGTGTGTGTGTGTGTGTGTGTGTGTGTGTGTGAGAGAGAGAGAGAGAGAGAGAGAGAGAGAGAGAGAGAGAGAGAGAGAGAGAGAGAGAGAGAGAGAGAGAGAGATTTAGGAGGCTCACATCAATGTAAAAACAAGCAAAGAATTGAGTCATTTTTCAAAAGTGCTGTGATGCTTATCCTGGACCTTAATAATGTAATGAAAAAGTCCACTATTGCAACCTATAACTTTTTTCCTAACTCCACTCACGGTAGGCAGGAAATCCTATGAAGAAAACATTGCAGTGGAAAGATATGTCATGGTGAGTTGAGAATCCTGGAATATTTGATAAGGAATTGTGGCCACAGTGACTGAGAACCGTCTGGCCTTTAGGGAGATAGAAGGTGACCAATTCCATTCACAAATAACATAAACAAGAATGTGAATATGAATAGTCTAGCTGCTGGATCAGGCCAAAGGTCTATCTTGTTTAGCATCCTCTGCTCACAGCGGCCAACTAGATGCCCCAATGGGAAGCATATAACAAGCGGGACACAAGAGCAAAAATGCTCTCCCCATGTGCCATTCCCAGCAACTGGGATTCAGAGGTGATACAACAGGCTTCAACAGAGCAGCGAACAGGCCCGGCTCTAGGGGTAGTCTCGGTGGCACGGGGCCGGCAGGAGGGTGCGGAGAGTGATCTCCGCGCCAGGGCGCCAGGGTGCCCGACTGGCTTGAGACGGCCCTGGCAGCGAAGTCCAACATTTCCTGTTTGCTAGAATGGCACACAGTGGAATGTGGATCCAACAGGGAGAACTTCCTGTCAAATCTGCAGGAGCCACTCCTCCTGGGTGCAGCCAGGTAGAGATGTGCATAATTATAAGAAGGGCTGGTCCCGTATCTCTCTCTCTCTCACTCCATCTTGCTACTTTGCCTTCATCACGAATCTTCTACCACTGCTTCTGACCCAGACTCCACTGTCCTGTATACACACACAAATGTACCTCCAGATTGCTACTGAATGTGATCTGTGAGTAAACGCTATGTTATTCTAAGAAGACTTTTTTTGTGTGTTGTTATTGTTTTAAGTGGGATAAAGGGGAAAAATACCAGGAAGAATCCAGGTGGCCCCAAGGCATCCTGGTTGCTTCATCAAAAAGGCTGTAACCAGCTGAATCAACAGCTTCCTATTCTGCTGCAAAGGGATGTACTCTGCTGTACTCACAAACTTGAGTAAGGAAGAATAATATCTAACTAATATATCATCTCCTAGTTACCATACAGTTTCCAACATCCTTATCTGTGTTTAGATGTGAAACTGAAATGTAGTTGTCTGATATTCATTTTAGCAGAGGACTGGGCTATATTCCTTTGGTTGCTGCCCAATCTATTTAAGCTTTTGATTTTATCTATATTTTGATAATTTTATTATGTCCACTTGTTTTAAGAGTTTGATGTTTTAGATTATTTTATGTGAACCGCTTAGAGGTCTTTTATCTATTTTTTTTCTTTTTGATTAGGTAGTATACAAATAAATGTTTTATTGTGATATTTTAAGGGTTGGAATTTGTGTTTGTGTGTGTGTGTGTGTGTGTGAGAGAGAGAGAGAGAGAGAGAGAGAGAGAGAGAGAGAGAGCTGCTCTGCTTATAACTTTGCAGAAAACCAATAAATACAATAAATAAACAGGTACCAAATGACTTGCAAATCTGTCTGCAAAATCCAACCCTTTCTGGTCAACAATCATCCAAGAGTTATGCAGTTAATGTCTCCACCATAAATACACACACACACACACACACACACACACACACACACACACACACACAAACACAATTGCTGGCTTGCTTGCTCAATTTAACAGTGTAGTTCTGTTGTTCTAAAGCATTTGTCTCCCTTTACAATTGTTATGCAGTGGAGAAAATAAGAAGGTAGAAAGCTTCACTAAGCATTCAAGCTATGAGGGAGCTGGGAATCTGGGGAGGGTCAGGAGGTCGCAGACATTAAAAGGAAATAGGATTTTGTTTGTCCTTAATGGAGGACCTTATCCCCTCTGGATCCCTAGAAGAAGGCCCCATTCCCTGCCATTAGTTAGGAAAGGCTGGATGGAACACTCTTTGTTGAGCCTCAAAGACGCTCCCAGGTCAATTGCAGGGCAAGCGGCTCAGTAGATTAACATGTTCATTCTGCTGGCTGGCTACACACTGCCTTCCTACTGAACTAGCAAGACAGCCTGCCTGGTTCAAAGGAGCGTGCGTGTGTCTTGAAAAACCTTTGCAAACTGGTAGGGTTAGGGTCCAGTATTAAGTTCAGGTCACCACTTCAGGTTGTAATATTTATTTTTTAGGTCCTTATGAAAATTTGTCAGCATTTTACTGCAATTTTCTCCTAAGAGAGACACATTTTTAATGCAATTTTGTCTAATATAGACACATTTTTGCAAGACAATTTCCCCAGCTATAGTGAATTTTTGTACTTTGTTTTCTTTTATGTATCTTTTTATGTGCATTTTTCTTTGGTATATGCATTTCTACACATATTATTGGGGTGGGAAACTGCATTGCAAAATTTGGAGAAGTGTAAATTTTGACCCAGGTGGCGCTGTGGGTTAAACCACTGAGCCTAGGGCTTGCTGATCAGAAGGTCGGCGGTTCGAATCCCTGCAACGGGGTGAGCTCCCTTTGCTTGGTCCCAGCTCCTGCCCACCTAGCAGTTCGAAAGCACATCAAAGTGCAAGTAGATAAATAGGCACCACTACAGCGGGAAGGTAAACGGCGTTTCCGTGCGCTGCTCTGGTTCGCCAGAAGCAGCTTTGCCATGCTGGCCACATGACACGGAAGCTGTCTGCGGACAAACGCCGGCTCCCTTGGCCTATAGAGCGAGTTGAGCGCCGTAACCCCAGAGTCGGACACGACTGGACCTGATGGTCAGGGGCCCCTTTACCTTTAAATTTTGAAAGGTGGCTGTGTTTCGGTGTGCATGTTGTTTCAGAAAGTGCAAATTTGGCAGATTCATATTTAAATATGCAAACTTAATCAAATTTCTCTCTCATGCCCTTCCTTTCATTTCCCTCTCCACATTCCTCAGTCTGGCCTTCACATCCAAGTTCATTCTAGGCTTGTTTTCGTGAAGGTGGCATAATCATGCTTGGAAGACAAAGCAGTCAGAGTATTTTGATACATAACACCCTCCTTTCTCTTGCCTTTCCTTCTCCTCCCCCTTTTGGAACATACCATTTTAACATTCCACTAACAAAGTACCTCAAAGGGCAAACCAAGGATGGAGGTGGGGTTACTCTATTTCAGCAAACTATGGCAAGAATCTGCTTTACAGTCAAGGGTCACAGACAGGAAAATATTTCTCGGGGCTGGGCCCCACTGTCCGAATGACCAAGCGTCTGAATCCGAAACCCAACAGGTACCTGCAAGCTCCCGGAAGCCACAGAGCAACACACATTACGAAGAGGGGCATAAACTGAATCACAATTTCCAAGCAGAAACAAAAAGCATCAAACAATAAATGGTAATTGTAGCTTAGTGGGCAGAACGCTGCTTTGCATGCAGAAGGTCCTAGGTTCAGTCCCTGGCATCTCAAGTAGGGCTGGGACTGACCCCTGTCTGAAACACTGCCAATAAGTGTATACAATCCTGAGCTAGATGGACTAAAAGTATGGCTCAGTATGGCAGCTCTCTATTCTCCTAATGTTCTTGCATTCATCCAATTCAATTGTTTTGGAGCAAAATATACAGATCTGGGATAGTCAGTATAATGCCCTAAAATTTTTGTTGGCCTCCTACTCCTATCATGCCAGGCCAGCATAACTATTAGCCAAAAACGATGGGAGTTTCAGTCCAAAAAGATACAGAGGGCACCACATCGCCTACTCTCTGATGTAGACAAATTTTGATATAGATAATTTGACTCCCCCATCCGCTCCAGATGTGTTCACATCTCACCAAAAGCTTTGTTACTTTACTTGGACAGTACATTTTGACCTTTATTTTGATTCACTGTTACAAGTGGAATTAGCCAGGGAACACGTTGACTTTGTACTAATTGCTCAGTGTTTGCAGAAAAACACCAAATGTCCAATACTTTGTACATTTATTTCATTGTTTAAATACGGCCAATATTTTTAAGAATTTCTGGCAGATCTGTGTGCTCCACTTTGGAGAGGTTCTATTCTAGTGTGGCAGTGTTTCTTCCATTTCAACAGAAGCAAGTCAGGATAGAAATCAGCCAGTTACCTACTAGGGACATAGGAAGCTGCCTTATGCAGAGTTAGACCATTATCTACACTGATTGGCAGCTGTGACTCTCCAGAGTTTGAGAGTGGGACCTTCTGCATGCGAAGCAGTCACTCTACCACTGAGCTAGTAATTTAACCCCATTAAAATATTAACTCTGATTGGTGCTCTCTTGACATATTATGGTAGTTAAGGCCCAGCATCAAGACAAGAATCATAGAAACAAGGAAAAGAGTGACAGCATGTTCCACAGGAAATAAAACATCCCCAAATGTACCAGTACTTTCTTGCACATCTGAACAAAGCAAGCAATAATAATAATAATAATAATAATAATAATAATAATAATAATAATTTATTATTTGTACCCTGCCCATCTGGCTGGGTTTCCCCAGCCACTCTCAGCGGCTTCCAACAAAGATTTAAAATACATTAAAATGTCACACATTAAAAACTTCGCTGAACAAGGCTGCCTTCAGATGTCAGGTAGTTATTTATCTCCATGACATCTGATGGGAGGGTGTTCCACAGGGTGGGTGCCACTACCGAGAAGGCCCTCTGCCTGGTTCCCTATAACTTGGCTTCTCGCAATGAGGGAACCGCCAGAAGGCCCTCGGCGCTGGACCTCAGTGTCCAGGCAGAACGATGGGGTGGAGACGCTCCTTCAGGTATACTGGGCCGAAGCCGTTTAGGGCTTTAAAGGTCAGCACCAACACTTTGAATTGTGCTTGGAAACGTACTGGGAGCCAATGTAGGTCTTTCAAGATTGGTGTTATGTGGTCTCGGTGGCTGCCCCCAATCACCAGTCTAGCTGCTGCATTCTGGAATAGTTGTAGTTTCCGGGCCACCTTCACCTTCCACGTAGACATTTGAACACAGGACTACCTGCAGGAGATCTGTCACCGACATCCCTAACACAGAGATGAGGGACATGTAGCCTTCTAGGTGTCTTCTTAACTCCTATCTGCCCCTGCCAGCACAGCCAATGGCTAGGGATGGGATGTGAATTGTACTTCCATAGCACCTGGAGGGCCATAGGTTGCCTAACGCTGCCCTAATGAACAGCAATACATTTCCCTCTAGTGTTCTTCTTCCATATGGGGGCTGCAATAAAATCAGGAGGGTGCCAGCTTACCTTTTTAGTCTTCACTGTGGAGGCACAACAGTCCCCACCATCATAGTTGCAAAAGGCTCGGTTATTGTTCCCATCACAATAGTTGTCTCCCATAAAAGGCTGAAAGAAAGAAGCCAAAATGAGACACTCCTAACAACAACAACAACAACAACAACAACAACACAACCTATATCATGCCTTTAAGAATCCAAGATCCCTGCTGGATCAGACCAATGGCCCTTTGGCATCCTGCTCTCAGAGTGGCCAACTAGATGCCCCAATGAGAAGCCTACAAACAAGACCTGGGCACAACAGTACTTATCCCCCAGCAGGCCTTATGGCCGATGGGTAAGGCCTATTGGTCAATTACCTGGTGTCACTGTTACAAACGGTGATTCATTTCACCTCTCCTGTGAAATGCAGCATGCTGTGCCTCAACGGCTGGTAGGTTCTGACTTCCAAATTCCACTTTTGCAGGGCACATACTTAAACCGTGCAATTCACTCGCACAAGATGCAGTGGTGACGACCAACTTGGGTGGCTTGCAAAGTGGATTAGACAAATACAAGGAGGAGCAGGCTTTCAATAGCTACTAGCTATAATGGTCAGGGGTCCCTTTACCTTTTATAATGATGTTCCATGTCCAAAGTTGGAGGCAGTATGTCTCTGAATGCCGTTTACTAGCATTCAAAGATGGGGAAAGCGCTGTTGTGCTCAGGTCCTACTTGCAGGCATCTCATTGGGGCACCTGGCTTACCTAGTGAGGACACAATGTTGGCTAGATGGATCTTTGGCCTGATCCAGCAGCAGGGCTCTTCTTACAAACTTACAACACAGTTGGCTGCTCGCGCAAAAATCACACCCTTTCATTGTTTCCCCATGAAACTGTCCTGCCTTGCTGCTGTTTTTGCAGGTGGGGGTCACTTAATTGCATCCCACAGTTCCCATTGTGTGACCATTAGGGCTCTCCTGTTCCGCTAATCCTAGATGGAGACACACGCTGTCCTTTCAGAAGAAGAAACTGTCTCTGGAAAATGAAGTAGGGAGCTAAAAGCAGCCCTTGTTTTGTTTGCAGCTAATTAATTGTGTGGGGTTTTGTTTTGTTTTTGTTTTTTAATAGCAAGGGAAATAAAACATAGGGACATCTGAAGAACAATCAGTGAGGACATTTTGGCACTCTTTCCTTTCTGTGGAGCCAAGGTCAAGCTCATAAATATTTCAAGGGGACACTGTGAAACATTTTAGACCCCGTAAGTTTTTAAATCACAGTTATTCCTCTCTCCATAAGTAAACCTGCCCTTGCAGGGCTAGAGGGGAGCATCAACGCCCGCCATTGAGTACTATGAAATTTCTAAATTCCTCTTTATTCATTGATAGACTCCAAAACTCTTCCACAGGCCCATCTAGCCCAGCATCGTGTTGTCACACGGGATAACCAGGTGTCTCTGGGAGGCTCACAAGCAAGACTTGTGTGCAACAGTGCTTTTCCCACTGGTGATTTCCAGCAACTGGCATTCAGAGGTTTGCTGCCTCCAACAGTGCAGGGAGAAAATAACCAGTGTGGTTATTTTCCATTGATAGCCTTTGCTGCCATGAATTCATTTAATTTTTCTTCAAAGCCACCATCACTGCATATTTTAGAAACCAGCTTAAAATGCCTGAGATAATGGCATCGAAGGAATCACAGGGCCATTCTAGGGAGTGTGTGCCAAAGCCGGGATGCCACCACAGAAAAGATCCTCTCCTTTGTGCATACATACCAGGCTTCCCCAACTGATGGTTGTCGAAGGAGGGCCTTATTTAAGGATCTTACTGCACAAACAGGATGGTACAGGAAGAAGTGTTCCTTCAGGTATCTAGGTCCTGAGACCTTTAGAACTTTAACGTAGGAATGGGAAAGTTGTGATCCTCCAGCTGTTGTTGCACACCATTTCCCACCATCTTTGGCCTGCAGGCTGGGACTGACAGGAACAGAGGTCAGAGGAAGCTATCTTACGCTGAGTCAGACCAATGGATTTTCTTGCTCAGCACTGCCTACACTGATTGGCAGCATCTCTCCATGATTTCAGAGAAGGGCCTCTCACACAGCTCTACCTAGAGATGCCATTGGGGAATTGAACCCTGGGATTTTCTACACACAATTCCAATGTTCTACCACTGAGTTTTTGCCCCCCCCAATTAGAATGGAAGTCCAACAGTCTCTGGGGGCCATATGTTCCCACCCCTGCTTTAAAGGTTAACATCAACACTTGAATCAGGTTCAGGGACGAGTAGGCAGCCAATGTCATTCTTTCAGAGTTGGTATAATATAGTTTCACTTAGCTAAAACATTCAGAATCCAAGCAGCCAGATTCTTAACTAAATTCAACTTTTGAATAATCTCAAGGGGCTTATGCCTTTTAGAAGTTCATAAATGAAGAAGGGGTCTCAGGCGTATCCCAGTCTCTGGCATACCCCTGTTGTCAAGGATAACCGTCAAAGTCCTTCAACCCAACCCAACATGATTGTAAAATTATGATTTTTTATGTTCCACACTATCTTCCCAAGATGACAAACATGTGGTTCTGAAGTGGTCACCCAACCAGGAACTTACCAGAACCAGGCCTGATTAGCTTCATTAAAGTGGTTATTTCATGTGCTTACAGACCACAGCCTGGAATATGACTTGCTTTATTATAACCATACTTTACTGTGTTTTGATGGAATGGGAAACTATGGTTTGATGGTTGGACAATTTCTTAAGTTGCAAGAGGAGGAGAGGAAGAGGGAAGGGAAGAGGGAAGTAGGGAGATCACTTCTGATCTCTCTCCATGAGCTTGGAGATGATGTCAGACAACAACTCCTATAACACCCAGCCAGCATGACCAATGGTCACAGATGATGGATGTTGTAGTCTGAAAACATCTGCAGGGCCGCAGCTTGGGGGAGGCTGGCTAGGAGGATCATTTGAATACATTCACAAGTGTACACCTTGGCATCTTTTGATTGCACATTGTTTTGTGATTGTTGTTTGCCTTCCTCCAAGGTGCTCAGAGCTCCATATCTCACACCTTCATCCCTTTTCTTTAGCTTTGCAATGACTTTAAGCAAACATAGAAGACCTACTGGAAAATTCACACACATGCCCTTAATCAAATCTTGTAGCTGTACCAGGGAGTGAAAATAACACGTCTTGGCCAAAACTATGCCTGTATGCACATACACACCTCAAGAGCGAGTGAGCTAATTTCAAGGAGATGAGTTAAGTGCAAAGCGTAAACACAGATCTATTAATGGAGCAGTGAGGCAACTTCTAATCATAGATATTAAGATTCTCTTTCAGCTCTTCCTCCCTTCCTTTTCAATCCTCTGCTTCCTATATACATGGTATTTTTCTCTAAAGGGGGGGGGACTGGAATTTGTTGCAGGTAATTTTTAGTTCAAGGAAGAGTGTGAAATGAGTGGTGTAAGTGCCACCAGAAAGCTCTAAGGTGAGAAGAGGTAATAAAGAAAAGAGAAACAGTGGGGGTGATTTTTTAAGAGTTTAAGGTTTTTGAAGACACTGGATTTTGAGGGAAGGCTGTAGCTCAATGGTGGAACACCTGCTTTGCACACTGAAGGTTCCAACTCTTGGCATCTCCAGGTAGGGCTTGGAATATCTCCTCTCTGAAACCATGGAGAGCCACACTACTGAGCTATATGGTCTGACTTAGTGGATGGCAGCTCTCTATGTTCTTATTTAAAATCAGCTCTGAAGGATGGAGCCTTAATTTATTATTAGGCAAATGGTCATGGCAAATGGGGTCACGAAGAGTCGGACACAACTAAACGACTAAACAACAACAACAACAAATGGTCATAGCTCAGTGGTAGAGCATCTGATATGCATGAAGAAGACCCTAGGTTCAATCCTTGAGATCTCTAGGTAGGATTAGGAATGTCTTAAACTCTAGACCAGTAGTTCCCAATTAGGGGTCCAGGAACTCCTTGGGGTTTGTGGAACGCACTAGGGGGTCTGCGGCCTCATCCCTTGTCTCCTCCCCAACTAATTCTTTGTCATTTTTGTATCGTAATACCACAAATTTTATGGTCTGCTTTAGCGCTGTGGGATTTTTCAATATATTGGCCAAAATCGGTTTCGAAATCACATCACGATAACGATTTTGACCCAGCAATACTCAGCAATTTAGTGCTCCTCGCGCGAGGGAGAGCAGAGCAGTCGATTTCAATATCACACAATGATCTCTGTCAAAAACACTGCTGTTTTGAGCTGCCTTCCCTCATGAGCTGAGGGAGACCAGGACAGCAGATTGCAAGGCGCTACCTTCCCCTCACTCTGACAGAGAACAGGGCAGCTGATTACCCTTACTTCAAGGCATCGTGGCACTACGTTCCCCTGGTGGAGCAGCTTTTTTCAGTCATCAGGAAAGCAGCAGCAGTAGCCACAGTGGACATGCAACTTTGCTGGCTGCCACCACTACCTGCCCCGCTGATAATAGCTTGATGGTCCCCTACCCCCATCGCCTTCCCCTCAAACCATGTGGTGGTGTGTCTCTGCTTTCTCTCCTCCCCCCCCCCATTTGATCTTCACAGCTGCTCCTTCCCTCACCCCCATGCCTGATCTCCAATTTCAGACACAAGGAAGTAACACAAGGACCACTTGGTCCTAACCACTTGGACTAGCACTTGGTCCAGTAGCAAATTGGCAACCAGTGCAGTTCTCTCAGCTGGCAAGCAACATGTGTCCAGTAGCTTGCTCCTGTGAGCTGCCTGGCCCCCACATTCTGCTATAGCTACAGCTTCTGGTTCACATACAAGGGTAGCATCATGCAAAGTGCACTGTGGTAATCAAGGATTGATGTTGCCAGTGCATGAGCCACTTAAACAGGCACCCAACAGCGTTTCAATATGAACAATGAATTCCTCTTGCTGGGGAGCTGAATTTGCCCAGTGGGTCAGATTCTTATCTCCCATACCCCTTGCAGGCAAAGTTTGACATCATTCAAGGCCAGTTCTAATGGGGGGGGTTGCCTTCAGAGATATTGATTGTGGAGCATGCTTCAAGGAGATCCACAAGACTCCACAATCCGCTGATTCATCTTCTCAATTAGTATTGCTTGGTTAAACACACACATGCAAGAGTTGGCTTATGGATGCTCACCTCACAACCCTTGATGCAGTGGATCAGTGCAGGATGGGGATACCACTTGAGTTCAGCGGTGCAGACAACATTCTAGATGGAGGGAAGGAAGCATGGAGACATTAGGAACAGAATGCACTGTCTTATATCAAGTCAGACCTCCTGGTCTATCTAGCTCATTACAGCTAAGGGCAAAACTTTAAAAAGCTCACAACTGTGCCCCAAACTGTGTCCGGATTTTCACTTTTAAAATATGGCAACCCTGTTTCTGGACATTGAACCTGCAGTGATCTGCTTACAAAGCAGGTGCTCTATCAACTGAGCTACAGCCACAGATGGCGTGGCACATTTCATTAGGGTGTGTGTGCACCCTGGGATTTTCTTAAGTGCAAACATTTATTGAGTACATACTCATACTAATACAGGACATCATTTTTATTCATCAGAGGAAAGAGACTAAAACTTAATGAAACTTAAAAATACATAAATCAACAACTAAATTTTACTTTTTTAAAAAATACAAACTTAAAAATGAGACACAATACCAAACTTTGGCTGTAATGATAAACAGGTGTACACAAAAATATAGTCCACATTCATGATCTTTATCTTTCCATATGATGAGTGAACCTAACTTGGCCAAAACAAGCTTTCTGCTTATCTGAATAAAGAATGGAGTGGGATTCTCTGCCGCCACCCACTTTTTTTTTGGTTGTCCATTTGAATCAATCTGTTACAGTTCTCTCATCTCTCCCTCAAACCCCCCCCCCAACCCCTTTATTTACCGAGCATACCTTGGTTTTGATTAAAATGGCATCCATATATATGGGGAGGTATTCAACTAAGTCTTACTCAGAGAAAGCCTATTGAAATTAATAAACCGAACTTAATCATGTTCATTAATTTGCATGGGTCTACTTTGAAGGACAGAATGAAGCACTTCTATGCTGTAGTCCTATCCATATTTACCTGAGAGCTAGTCTCATTGAACTCAATGAGACTTACTTCTAAGTAAACGTGTATAGGTTCATTCTGTTAAGTAGCTGCTTCCCAAGGGTCTTAACGTGGCTGGATCTCGCCCTTAAAAACCAAAATACCACCCTGCGCTTATGGAGAATTTACCATTTATTTTGTTTTTTTAAAGCAACTACTTATTAGCAGATGGAAAGTCCATCCTCAGTATTTCTTGCAGGAGAAGTTCAAATGAGCCAAAATGGCTTTCAAAAATAAAACAATTGTTGATGTTTAGTCTCAATTCAACCAGTTTGCTTCCATCAGTTAATATTTGCCCTGTTCAAATACTTCAGTTGGCTAACTTGCCTATTGACAATTGTATCCTTTACATATCCTTCAGATTATTCTAGTTCTGCTCCTACTTCACTTTTATTTCAGCTGGCATAACTTGTCTCCCACTTCACCCTGTAGCCTTTTCCGCACTTTCCTACTTGCCTGTCCTAATGGTGGTGGACCTTGGGATCTCAAATTTCAGTGGTGTCCTGTGTAATGCCAAAATTCAACAGCCTCTGCCCCTTGCTTTCCATTCTACACTATAGTTGCAGCCTCCTCCCCGCCCCTGTGGCACCCCTGAGGCTCCATGCCCAGTGTGACACAGGTGGCGCTGTGGTCTAAACCACAGAGCCTAGGGCTTGCTAATCAGAAGGTCGGTGGTTCGAATCCCCGCGATGGGCGTTTCCGTGCACTGCTCTGCTTCGCCAGAAGTGGCTTAGTCATGCTGGCCACATGACTCGGAAGCTGTATGCCGGCTCCCTTGGCCAGTAAAGCAAGATGAGTATTACCGGTAGTGTATTCTAATGAATACACGAGATGAATATTAGTGTATTAGTGTATTCTAATATTTCTGTTGGAAGCCGCCCAGAGTGGCTGGGGAAACCCAGCCAGATGGGTGGGGTATATATACCCCAGAGTCGGTCACAACTGGACCTAACAGTCAGGGGTCCATTTACCTTTGTTGCCATATTTATTTCAATCAAATAACAAAATATCACTTTTGTTGTGGTCTCATTGACCAACACAAAACCATTCCACAGAAACATGAGTTGAACAACTGATGAATCAGGTTCTCCTGTTTTAAATTTTGCATCCACCCCCCAATGAATGCATGTTGTTCTCTGTCAGTCACACAGTGCCAAAATGGGCAAATTAAGACACCCAAGATTGCACTAGCAATCTCTGTCACTCAATCTAGAATTACGGTTCTACTGTTCTTGCAAAACACTACCGGTATATATACACACAGTGTTGCATCCAATGCCAGTCTGACTCAGAGTAGACCCACTGAAGTTAAAGAACACAACATAGGCACATGCATTTCAGTGGGTCTACTCTGATTAGAACTTAGTTTCGTGCAACCCACAATCAGGAACACAGGTATTAGAATCTCTGTGTATTACAATAGAAATGCCACTCCTTTATCTGCACTGAGAGGACATCAAGTGATGGTTCTGAGAATACGTATACACCTGAAACAGCAGCATCTTTGGAAGAAACCTCTGGGTGGGTTTTAACTCAGCTATTCTCACTCTTCGCTTCTAATGCTTCTGCTGTTTCCCAGCGCTGGCTCCTCTCCAGGTATTTACAATAAATTCTGGTCCTTATTCTTGTAGTAGCATAAAACTTCAGGTTAAAATAATATTTAAGGTTCTCTCAAAGTGGTGTGCATAATATTTTACCCGTGACAAAGATGGCTGCCCCAGTTGTGGTAAAAAATTTTGGGGGGGGGGTGTGCAGGGAGGCGGGCAGAGGGAGAAACATGGTAATAGCCTTGGGGGCTTTTGCAGTCATTTGTGCAGAATGCAGTAAACACAGCTAGGGAGAATATGAAATGCTTTCTAGGCTTGAGTGACTGAAGAGCTCTGTGAAGGTCAAAGGCTTGTGAATGCCACAGCTGTATTCATTGAATATTTGAAAATCACCTTGAGACATACGTAAAATGTGAATTATCATCATCATCATTATCATCATCTGTCAGGCTATGAATCAGCTGATGAATCCGAATGAATCAATTAGAATACATGTTAATTGACTAAAGAAGTCAATTAACTGGACAACATTATGGTAGGGGAGGAACTCCCAATTTGAATAAAAGGGTCATCTGAGAAGAAGGTTCCCCTCCTGTGTGAGAGAAAATTGGGGCACCATGTTTAAGAGAATGCTTCCTGTGACACACATGTGCATCACCTAAAAAATGAATGCTTTTTCTAAAGTTAGCACTATTTTTCATCATATGCAAATTGATGTAGATTGATGTTGTGTTGTCCAGGGGCGTAGGAAGGGGGGGGGCGGACCACCCCAGGTGCCCTCACTGAGGGGGGTGACATTTGGTGTGCCACCTGCCCATGCCTCCCAAGCCTACCCCGAGTCATGGGGGTAAGGGGGGGGTAGCTGCGCAGCTTTGCCGGCAGCATTTCCCCCCCTTCCCTCTTCATTTTCACAGCTTGGGGGAGGCTTGGGAGTCAGGGGCTGGCACACCGAATGTCTGCCATGGGTGGTTCGCTCCACCCCTGTGAGCAGCTCACTCCACCCCCAGCTGCAGGGCACGCACGCTGTTCCGGGCAATCGAGCGGCTTTCCCATGCCTGGGAGGGCACCCTCCACACCATGTCCTTCTCAGGAGCGCATCCACCCTGGGCAGCGCAGGCATATGCTTCACCGCTGGTGTTGTCTCTAAGGTTAGTTCTTCTTAGAGCAGATCAACTGAAATTGATGGGCGTAGCTAATATGACTTTCAAGATATAAGGCAGCAAAATCCTGTTAGCATCTCTCCCCATTCTTATCTGTAAAAATATAATAAGTACTGTAAGTAGTAACTCTACTCATGCGCCGCTCTTGTTACGTATCCTTCAGGATACACACGTGGCAAACCCGGACGTATATTTCCGGGTTTTGCCATGAGCGCATGCACAGAAGTGCTCTATCGCGCTGTGTGTGTGTGTGTGCAGAACAGGAACCTCCGGTTGCGGAAACCTCGGGATCTGGCCGGAGTTCCCGCCCGCAACCGGAGGTACCACTGTACTAATTATGTGCTGGTGTTTCATGACATCCAAAATCAGCTGCCTGAGGTCACGACTTCACTCTGCCTAATGATAGGGCTGCTCCTATACCTGAAGATCACTCACTAGAAAAACCTAACATGCCTCAGGCAGTATTGTAAAATTCACCACCACCCCTGGGGTGGGTGTGGAGGGACAAATAAAGGAACAGAGCACTCATCTAGAGCTTCTGAGTCACTTTATTGTTTGTTCTTCTCCAGGGCCTGATGAGCTGCATCCAAGGGTACTAAAGGAGCTTGTGGGTGTAATTTCAGAGCCTTTGTCTATGATCTTTGAAAATTTTTGGAGAACAGATTGAACTGCGGAGAACAGAATGAACTTTGCCTCTGCATGCAAAGCAGATGATCTACTGCTCAGCTATGGCTTTTTCCTTAAGAGACAGTAACATAGAAAGCTGACTTTCATGGAGTCAGACTATTGCTCTACCTAGCTCAGTACAGTCTACGCTGGCTAACAGGACTTCATACACTTGACATCCCCAGTCCTACCAGGAGATGCCAGGGAATGAACCTGTGGCGACTTCTGCAAAGTGGATGCTCCTCCACTGAGCAACAGGATACTGAGAGGCAGGATACAATTTTATCAAGCTATTTCATGGCAACACACCGGTGGCATTTATTTTGCATGTGTTCAGTTTCATCAGGTTTTTACAAAAAGTGTGGAGGTCTATACACACACACACACACACACACACACACACACACACACACACACCTCCCCCCTGGTAATTCTGAAGGCTAATTTAATCTGTCTGTGGGGAAACCTTGGTGTGTTTTTACAGTTTCGGTCATTTGAGGCTTACCTGGTATGTGCTAGAAAAAGGACTTTTATACTATCTGCACAGGGCTGTTTATCTTTCCGATGCGCTCGGATTTTCCACTATTACTCAGGGACCAGATTGCTCCACCTGTCTTGCAACAGGCCTGGTCTGTGTGAAATGGAAGGGAAAGGAGTCTGGGGAAGGCTGGGGGCGGGGGGGGGGGAGGAGAGCTCCACGCTGTTTATTTGCTGAGTGAGCGAGAAGACTGCAAAATTCAGCAGGGGGCCCCCTTTCTTGGGTCAGATGCCTTCCCAATTGAGTCCTTGACAACCCTCTGTAAACTGAAGGGCTGGTGCTTGCCACAAACAGGAAGATAGTATTTCATTTCATTTCAATCTCTTATTTACTGCAAGATGAGGAATAGAGATGCATGTTCTTATTTTTAATATTTGGAAAGATTGATGGAGTCATCAAGATGGGCCTCAGCATAATGAGAAGCAGGAACACCAACAGATTCTATCCCCCCTGAACGCTGGGGGCAAACCAGCTTAGAGCTGCCAATAAGTCCTCTCACCTTATCTGGTGGGTGGTGTTACGGCCAGACTATGGGCCCTGCAGTGATCTGGTGAGGGGGGCAGGCTTGTACTGACCGCCTACTGGCGATTGACCTGAGCTGGGCTTTCCCTGGGGTCAGGCCCAGCCAGCCAATCAGCACCACTTGGGCCTGCTCCCAGGAGGGGCAGTATAAATTGTGGCCCAGACTGGCAGTCCCTTCTTCTGTCGGATCTCCCTCCCTCTAATTTTGTTGCTATGGATTATGTTGGCTGCCGTATTGGGGCCAGGCAGGATTTTTTCCACTTGGCAAATTGGCACTGGCTATTTGGTTTGCCTACCTCATAGCAATCATTACAACTTCGAGAGGTTAGGTACTGGGTAAGCCTTGGTTTTGGCTGGAGGGGAGGTTGTAGCCTCTGATTGCCCTTCCTTGGTTAATGGTATCCTGTTAAAGGGATCTGTGAGGAGTGGCTTCTGTCTGACATCCAGGTGGGGGCTAGGGCCAAGATACTCCTCCAACAGAGACCCCTTGGGGGTACCCCTATCTTATGTAGGTCAAAGAGCCCCCTAGTGGTGATTTACCTAGATACTCTCCCAGCAGACAGGCTGGAGTGATACAATTTGGCTTCACCCAATGCCTAAGGCAGACAGTTCGCAACTTTAACTGATTGTGACCTATTGGAACCCATAAAACTATATGCTGTTGTCTCATTTGGTTATTCACCCCTTAGGGATCTGCGGAGTCAGGGAGTCTTGGCATACAAGGGAGAAGAAGATAGCAAGACTTTCTCTTCCATATAGTCAAAAACATCCCTAATAGAGTGGGATTTCCAGACATCCTCTTTGACAAAAGCAGAGAAGGAGGCTAGTGTGGCACAGGGGTAATTTCCACTCAGCCTGAAACGCACTGGGTGATCTTGGACCAGTTCATTATCAACCTAACCTACCTAGTGTACACCGCTTAGAGATTTTTGACGTATGAAACGATTCAGAAATGCTTTTAAAATAAACAAGATTACAGCCTAAAAGTTTTTGCAAGTGGAAAGAATGACTGTTGCTATTCTTCCTCTTAATAATATTTATTTGAAGATGGCAATACCAAGTCCTTGTGCTAACAGCAGCAGCTGCAAGGCAAATGTGTGTCTGCTGCAGCAAATGCCAGTGTGTTACATTTGGCCCCAACCTGGTTTCAATTCCAGAGGGAAAGTTTTCAAGGTGGTAACAGGCATCGTAAAAGTCTAATGGCCCTTTCTTATATAACACTCCCTCCCAGCTGGCTAACCAGTGGCTGTGGCACTGCAAATGACCCCCATACACTGCTTTCTGGTCACTGATGTTGTCTACAAGACACACCTAAGACATACAGTGCCATGGATGTCCTCCAACCCCCAACACTTACAGCTTCCTTCAATTTTACACCTGCAATCCAGCTCATATTTTCTTTGTAACCATCCCTACCATTGCATTTGTTAAACCTGTGCTGTGAGTTTGGGGCATTCTGTCTCCCAGAGGTAGGCATATAAAGGGAGAAAGCTGCACACTGTTTCGGGCATTCTGTCTCCCAGAGGTAGGCATATAAAGGGAGAAAGCTGCACACTGTTTCAGGGGCCTCCTATTACAGGAGATCTTCAATTGAATTCTACTGGTTTGGGAAATGTATTCCTTTCATAAGGGCCTCAATGCTTGTTGTGGGAGTGGGGGAGTGCAAGCTTGGAGGTGATTGTAACGACCCAGTGATCTTAATCCCTAGAAGAGAAGTGGTATTTCAATCCATGTTACAGGCAAATGAGGTGAGGACAGTAAGGGGCAAAGGACATTTCCCTCCTTCCACCACCTAAACAAATCTGAATCGGGGCTGAACAGAAACAACTTGCTTCACCGCAGGATCATTTCCCTGAGTGTTGTAAAGCACTATTCATTTTTAGCTGTTTTCAACACTCATTTCCAACATAGGAGTGTTAATCAAGTCATCTTCTTTACATTGCCATCTTCACCCTCACTGTCCTAATTTGCACTATTTCATTCCATTGGCTATGGAAGCCCATTTGAATGCATCAGTATCACTATTCAACATCTGGTGTGGCATCATAGAAACACTTGTAAATAAAAGCCTAGTTTGCATGTAACACGAAACCATGGTTAAACATAGTTAAACCATAGTTAAGTTGAGGTGTCTGGCAGATGATCACTCAAACCTTGTTTTATTACATCAGAAAATAGTTAAAAGCACCAGTGAGAGCAGATGAGACATGAGAGTGGCTTGAATTTTTTGTCACTCTTCACTTAAGTAAAAGTTAAGGAGGTCTGGATTTGTACAAAATGCAAAGCTATAACTATGGTTTATAAATGAATTATAAACCTTGGTTGTGGGCAACCTTCAAGTTTTTAATGCTTGGTGTTTAGCTCTGTTTTCATATTATGTTGGAAACTGACCAAGAGTGGCTGGAGCAATCCAGTCAGATGAGCAGGGTGCAAGCAAGCAAGCAAACAAACAAACCATAGTTAACAAACCATAGTTAAGCTGCTGGGCTGGGTTAACACATAACACTAAACCATGGTTTAGAATTTGTGCGAACTAGGCCATATTTTTGTGGATTGTCACAGCCAACTGTACTGAACAGCTATGTGGGCAATGAAGTTGAGGACAATAAGGCAATGAATGGCAAATGAGGGCAAGAAGGAGGAGCAGCCAGAGGAAGAAAGGGATTCTGAAGAGCATTGAAACAATGCAAATATTCAGCCAAAGGAGCACACTCTCAGTGATTTGTCCAGCTGCATTGAACATGTGACTTTTGAAACAAATGATCAAAATTAAGGAATAGTCATTACACTCCTAACCTGAATTCATTTTTTGCATGCCTCTTCCCACTGAGGGTGAGAGTTACTTGTATTTTTTTCCTCCTTTTTTTTGGGGGGGGGGGTTCCTGTATTCCTGGAATACTTCAGCCTTTCTCTCCGTCACCTCCCCACAATCTGGGCTGCTTTCCCCTTTTTACTACCAGTTATTTCCCCTCCTCTGGCTACCTAATGAGCCCTCCAGGGATATGTAGGTATAAAACTCGTTATGGCTTCTTTCAAGAGACGGCATCAATAAAGGAAGACAGAATGGGGGGGAGGGGGAAGGGGAAAGCTACAACACTTTCAAGCCGGGATTTTTATTTCACAGTGAATTACAAAACCAAAAAAAACAACCCCCCTGAAACCCCACTTGAAAGTCTATATGGTGAGAAAGAGCCTCTAAAATGGAGATAAGGAAGTTTCTAATGTGTTGTGTGGTGCTAAGAGTGACAGGGGGCCCTGTAAGTGGGGGTAGGCTGTTATTATTGCAGGCCACCCACTCTCTGGTCCTATTCTCTGCAAGAAATAGCCCCAATGGCCATGATAGATATGTACATTCCCAATGTATCTTGAGGTCTGAGATCGGTCCTTCCTTCCTTCCTTCCTTCCTTCCTTCCTTCCTTCCTTCCTTCCTTCCTTCCTTCCTTCCTTCCTTCCTTTATTATTATTTTTTTCAAATCTAGATGCTCAAGGATTCTACTCAGCCTGCAATTTTAAGAGGACCCACCTGATTTGGACTTCCCAGGCAAATATGCAAATATGGAGCTAGCTCTTGTGTCAGTTTTTACACACACACACACACACACACACCTTTTTGTAATAGTTCTCAATTCAATATATGTACCCGAATGTGTACAAAACTACATGCTTCAGAATAAAAAGCATATGAAAAATGCATACCTGAGGTAAAACTGTGTACAATTCAGCCCAGAAAAAAGTGCAAAAATAATGGGATTTTTTTATGTGTTTAAAAGATAAATAAATCATAGACTGATGGGGAAGCAGGAAGCAGATTTATGGATTAACAGAACTGAACAGCATGGACCAGAAATCGAATGCTCTATCCCTATCTTCAGAACAGCCAATTCAATGACAAGGTTTTTGAGTTAGCAATCTTAGGAAATTTGCAACCTGAGAGAAACGTAGAGCCCTCTGGCATGGAATGTTAGAAGATCCAGGGCAGATAAAAGAAAGTACTGTTCTTCTTCGCAGAGTGCATAGTTAGACTATGGAACTCACTCCCACAGGAGGGCAGTGATGTCAACAAGCCTAAATGACTTTTTAAAAATATTTGATGGATGCATGGAGAGGGGTATCAATGGCTACTAGACATGTTGGCCATGCTCTGCCTCAGAAGTTGGAGTAATAATGCTTCTGAATACCAGTTACTGGAAATTGCAGGAGCCAAGCACTTGTGCTCAGGTCCTCCTTGTGGGCTTTCTTCCCATAGAGGCATCTGGTTTGCCACTGTGGGAAAAGGATGACAAAAGGGATGGACCATTGACTTGACCCAGCAGGCTCTTCTTATCTTCTTGAGACAAATGAAGCCTGAGAATTTGAACTTCTGGGAGAAGTGGAAGGTGATAGGAGATCTAAACTCATTGTTTACTTAGCATTCGACCTGACCTGATTACAGTCAGTTTAGATGGCACAGACTACTGAATGAACATTCATCCTGATTTGTTTGCAAAGGAGACTAGGTAGCATTGTAGGAAGATTAGATGATAGCCAAGAGCCACCCAACACTCCCAGTGCTTTTTCCTATCACTGACCTTTCTGATTGCAAAAAATCCTTTCTCCTCCGGAAATACAAATCAGCTCTAATTGTGCAGCCTGAATTTGATGGATGAATTTGACCCCTACCTGAAAGCAAGTCACCTCTTGAATGTAGTAATAATACTAATAATAATTTACATGCTGCCTATCTGACTGGTTTGCCCCAACTACTCTGAGCAACAACTTTTAAAAAATCAAACACAGTAAAACATTAAAATGTTCCCTTCAGGTGTCTTCTAAAAGGCAGATATTTGTTTATTTCCTTGACACTTCGTGGGAGGGCGTTCCACAGGGAGTGCACAACTACCAAGAAGGCCCTCTGCCTGGTTCCCTGTAACTTCACTTCTTGCAGTGAGGGAACCACCAGAAGGCCCTCAGAGCTGGAACTAAGTGTCCAGGCTGGGTGATGTGGGGGTGGAGACGCTTCTTCAGGCATACATGGCCAAAGCCATTTAGGGCTTTAAAGGTTAGCACTTACATTTTGAATAGTGCTCGGAAATGGACTGCCTCCCCATCACATTTGTATACTTGCCCACAATGCCATAATGATAAGCATGTATGGCTAGTCCAGGATCATGCTTCCCTCATTGGGATCCCCAGGTAATGAGTTTATAGAGCATTCATCCTGATTCGCTTGCACAGTGCTTATGCAGTGGTCAAACTAGGACCAGTCTTTAGTGACCATTTGTTCTGATGTGTGGATTGGCTATAAGACAATGAACATACACCATGACTTACATATCCTCCCATTACTCATTTGCCCAATCCACACTTTCCTATGCTCTTCTCCATCACTTTCCAAACAAAAAAGCGAGTTCAGTTGTTGTTTTTAAGGGAGATTTATTGCAGGATGGCAACAGTATATTAAAAGTGCAAACCTAAAATTCTAATATGCATTTTAATTCCTTCTATAAGATACCAGCAGTCTGGAAGAACCCGGTGACCAACTAGAGTCATGAAGGCAACAAGACACTGTGTCTGGTATTCAGGGGTAGGCTACCTAGGACTAGCAGCGCCACTTTGTGCCAAAGATTGAAGGGACCCAACATCACACATGTGCGTGGTTGGGAGAAGGCCCACACTGTCAGTAGGAGGCTGGGCGTCACCCTGTGCCCCAGTGCCCCACACAGAGGAGAGAGGCCAGGCAATGGAGAGAGGAGAGAGGCCCCCATGCTGCAGAATCCCACCCCGTGCTGTCAGGAGGCAGCTGTGTGCCAGAGCACCTCATGGTTGGGAGGAGGCTGGGTGCCATGCCACACAACATGTGCCTTGCACATGGGGTGGGGGTGGGGTGGGCCCCCTACCCTAAAATATTGAACAGCTCAGCCCCCGTGAGCCCCTGCTCTGAACATTGTTTCTCTTTATTATCTTGGCCATTGCTGATTGATGGTCTTCTCCCTGACCATGAATTTGCCCAGTTCCCCTTTCAAGACTGTCTCCTGGGTTTGTTGCAACCGAACCTACCTAGGAAGCCCTTGAGTGGGTCAATGTTCCACGACAATCTATCCATCAAATCACACTTGGGACTGTCCACTGACCTTCACTCTTGGAGGGTTCATCCAGTGCTGGACGTCTTGTAATGTCTCATTGGCACGCAACAGGATGGGCTCACTAGGATGGTCTGGGCACAAGATGGTACACTCAGCTCCTTCAAAAAGGAAAAAAGGAAGATTGGGGGGGGAGGCCCCATTATTATTATTATTATTATTATTATTATTATTATTATTTTAAGTGATATACCACTTGATTGTAAAATAAACCTCTAAGCAGTATTCAACCACCAAGCAGTTTATTAATCACCCATTCATTGTACACATTTTCATGCCGCTTACTCCAAAAACATTTCTATGTGATTTACATAAAATTGCATAAAATGCTCATTTAAAATAGCAATATAAACAGACTTTAAGAATATAATAAAATGATCAAGATACAAATCAACAGAATTTAAAAACACACGTGCATAATAAAATGTATGGGGGGAGGGTCATCTAAATGACAACAAAAAGGCTTTTGGCAAGTGATATTCGGCTTAGCCTAAATATCAATAGGCAGGGAGTTTCAGAGAATAGATGCTGCCAGCTCAAACAAGACAGAGGAGATGGTTCACCCACACAGGGCCATTAGCACCAAGCATGCTTGGGGAACCACTGGGCTCCGTACGCCCATCCCCACTGACACTTTCTGCTACCTCCCATGCTAGAAGACTGGATTTGTGATTCAACCACAACGAGTCCTCAGGTGTCACTATGTATGTGCAGATCACCAAGGTTAATTTAGATGGGTGGTGGTCACAGCAACCTACTGGATGCTAAAGTGCAACTGCTGCCTGCTGATGCTACCAGCAGCCCGTAAACCAGAGGTGAAAGTGAGCTTCCAACATATGAGGGCCCCATTGCACCAGGGGTAAGGAGTTGACGTCCCCTTGCACCTGGAGCTGGCACTGCACCCACACTGGACTAGTCACTGAATGACTACAATAGCTCAACCTGCAACCAGCCCATGTTGGAGCAGGTTGCCTCTTCCTTGGTACCTGCCCAGGGTTTTGAAGGGCTTGGCATTGGCCACTCTCTTTCAGGAATGGATGCAAATGCCTTTCCCCTCAGTCCCCTGCACTGGCTGGCTGCTTTGGACCCCTGGCTGCCTCCTCTTCTTCTGAGAGCCAGTGTGGTGTAGTGGTTAAGACCAATGGACTCATAATCTGGTGAATTGGGTTCTCTCCCACGCTCCTCCACATGCAGCTGCTGGGTGACCTTGGGCCAGTCATACTTCTCTGAAGTCTCTCGGCCTCACTCACCTCAAAGAGTGTTTGTGGTGGGGGAGGAAGGGAAAGGAGAATGTTAGCCGCTTTGGGACTCCTTAGGGCAGTGGTAAAGTGGGATATCAAATCCAAACTACAATTCTTCCTCTTCTTCTTCTTCTTCTTCTTCTTCTTCTTCTTCTTCTTCTTCTTCTTCTTCTTCTTCTTCTTCTTCTTCTTCTTCTTCTTCTTCTTCTTCTTCTTCTTCTCTCCAGCTTGGGTTCTTCTTCTCATCAGGACTTGATGCAGATCACTTGCACCCAATCTCATAAGTTGAAAGCCAGAAGCAAGGCTACGGCACAAACAGGCAAGTTGCCCATATACAGTATGATGCTGGATAGCTCACTTTTTATGAGTACAGAGGTACCTCTAGTTGCGTTCCACTCTTGTTACGGACTTTCGGCTTACAAATGCGGCAAACCTGGAAGTGTTTACTTCTGGGTTCGCCACGCATGCATGCGCAGGAGCGATCTGCGTGCTTCGCACATGCGCAAAAGCGCTCGATTATGCAGCACACTTGCGTACAAGAGACACTCTAGTTGCGGACTTTTCGGGTTGCGAACGGCACCCCGAAACAGATTAAATCCGCAACTAGAGTTACCACTGTATGTGAGTGCCCTGCAAACCTTTGGTAAAGACCTGGTTGTATACAACACCAGTTTAGAAAGTTCACACCGTAAGCATGTGGACATTGCTGGACACATGCAGATGAACACCCCATTTCCCAGTAAAGAAACCAATGCAGTGTAATACTTAGACTGTTGAATTTGGACCCAGGAGACTGGGATTCAAACACGGACTCAGGTATGAGGCCCTGGGGTGACCTTGGCTGGTTGCTTCTGCCTCTCAATCTATTCTAATTTACAGAGGAAAAATTTGAAGGAGGAAGAAAGCATGTACATTAGTTCGCCTTCCTTAGAGGAAAAGTGGGATATAAATATAATAATTATGATGATCAATAATTGGGAATATAAAATAGAGATGGGGAGAACCATGTAGTTCCCAAAAGCCTACTGAATTGCCATGTTGTTTTTATTGTGTGTGTGTGTGTGTGTGTGTGTGTGTGTAGTTTTAATTCTATCTATATTTAATTGCTTTTAATTATTATTTTTTCTTATGTTTTTAGTTGTTCTTATTTTTATCCGCATCCACCTTGAGCCCCTGTCAGGGAGAAAGCTGAGATATAAATAAATGTCTGATAACCACCATCTTGATTTCTTTTGAGAAAGAGTAGGGTACAAATGTGACAGCAAGGCAATAAGAATTTTATATCTATCAATGTACACACACACACACACACACACACACACACACAGAGAGAGAGAGAGAGAGAGAGAGAGAGAGAGAGAGAGAGAGAGAGAGAGAGGGAGAGAGATATCACATAGATTTTTGCATATAGAAATCAAGCATGCCAGGGAGTAAGCTAGGCTTGAGCCCATCTCTCTGGCAAGCTAGTTTTCTATGTGCATGGAAATTATTGTTACTATTGCTGTTATTACCACCCTGAGCACCTTCGGGAGGAAGGGGTGGGACCTAAACAGGTTAATCAAACAGAAATGATTTCTTTTTCTATGAGGGAGCTTTCAGCCTAAAATGCATTTGAAACCTGTTTACATAGGGCACAAGTGGTGTGGCGCAGTTGCTAGCAGGCGAGCCCCTTATTCATCTCGCTTAATGGTTGCGCACCACAGGAGCCCTCCCTCTTCCCTATTAAGGTAAGCAGTAATATATTGGAGCTTTTCGAAGACACAAACCTACACCCCTGGGGGTGCTGCCGCCACTGCTGCATTGGCTTCCCCCCTCTGCGAAATCACTCTCACAGTGGCACAGCTGCTGTGAGTGTGTCATTAAGGAGCTCTGAACTCCAATCAGTATTAGAAACAAGACCAAGGAGGGGTGGGTAGCTTCTCACTCCTGGCTCACAACAAACCCTTCCTTGGTTGGTGTCTGTGGTAACACCCAATGTCTGCATCTACCCATTTTGGTTTCTCCCAGTTTCTCACCCCACCCCGATCTTAAAATCCGGCTCTTCACATTGCCACAAAAGTCATCATTAAAATTTACCAGTATCTTAGTGCAAATTTCTCTTAATGGACACAGCTTTGATGCCATTTCCCCTAACATATACACATATTTCCAAAAGAATTACCCCAAATATAATACAATATTTTCACTAATATGTGCAATTTTACTCTAGTGTGTGCATTATTGTGACTATTGCTATTTTTACACATTACTTGGATGGAGAAATATTGCATTGCAAAATATGGAAAAGCATGAATTTCAAATAACAGCTTTGTTTCCATTTGCACATTGTTTCGGAAACTGCGAATTAGATAGGTTTGCCTTTAAATGCCTTTGGATAGGTTTGCCTTCCATTATTTTTGAGTGGCTGAGTCAAATGGGCAGATAGATTTTGCTGTTGTTGAAGATCTTTCTGAATTTCACCTGTGTATATATATGCCAACTTAACAAATCCCATGGATGCAGTTTCATTGATAGCATCATTTTATTAAGCTTTCTGGGAAAATTGCATAGACAGCTGTTACTGGTTCATTCCCAGTGGATGGAAGACACAACATAGGACTGGAGGGTATGTCTGTATGTGTGGGTGGCTATCTGTCACTCACTAGACAGGATTCTGTTCTTGCTGACAACAGATGCCTCTTTCAATGCAACGCCTGACCTATAAACCACCGAAATAGCCTGCTTATTCCCCAATGATTCTGCACAGCTGTTAAGATATTCATCAGAGGCCTTGCTTGGGATAGATTTTGCCTTCTGGGTTGTGGGGGTGGGCCCAGCCAATGACAATGAATGTAAGAAGAGCCTGCTGGATCAGGCCAATGACCCATCTATGTGGAAGGACCATAGCTCAGAAGACGCATATCTGCTTTGCTTGCAGAAGGTCCCAGGTTCAATCCCCAGCTTTTCCCCAATTTATATATGAACAAAAGAAGTGTTTGATGCACTACACAAACTGTCCAGCATTCTGTTCTCTCAGTGACCAAACAGATACCTGAATGGGAAGCCCACAGGCAGAATCTGAGCACAAGCACTCTCCCCTCCTGCGGTTTCCAGAAACTGGCATGAGCAAGCATTACTGCCTCTGGCTGAGAAGGCACAGCATAGCCATCATGGCTAGTAGCCATTGATAGTTCAATATTGTTCATGCTGGCTGGCTGTGGCCCTCCAGAATTTCATGCTGGTGACATTACAGGCTGACCTGGGATCACACCTGGGGCTGTCTGCATGCAAAGCAGAGGCTGTAACCCCTGAGATGGGTTTATTGCAGTTCACCACTGCCCGAAGGTGGTAGAAGTTGCTACCCACCCTAAGGACTTGAGCATGGAAATCCCAAGCTCAGACTGACCCTGGTCCATAATTAGAGCCAGCACTAATTGTTGCGGCCTTACCTCCAAAGTTTGCCATAAGGGTAAAACAAGGGAGAAAACTGTAATTGTAATTCTATGGTTCTATGATCATGGGGAAAGTGACATAAATGGATAACAAAACAACACCTTGTGGAACAAGGCAATTGCCATTTAATTTCCATTTCAGCTTCCATTCCTACACCTGCCCCCTTTACCAAAAAAAGAAAGTTAGGGCCCAGCATTATGAAAAAACGAGGGGGGAAGATGTCCCTTGAATGCTACAGCAACCTTTGGTAGGCATCTAAAGGTCACCTCTTCTCCAGAGATAATACACGTTGTCAGGGAAAAGGATGCCTGCTTGCCGTCTCACTGCTTCACCAGCAGTGCAATTTACACTTCAGGAGAGGAGCAGGCCTGAATTGTTTTGATATGTGATCCATAATTGGCATCATTACAGAGCAGTGAGCTCATCTGGGTCGTATTCCTCTCCCCCTTGGGAAGGCCTTGAAGCAACTCACAATAGTTAGGCTATAATGAGGGATCAGCACAGTGTGTGTGTGTAAGAGAGAGGGGGGGGAGAGATATTTCTTTGGAGTTCAAAATGATAGCCAAGGAGAGAATGGTGCAACGGGAAAGCACACAAACACACATAGACCTGGAGCTTTACCTGCAATGCATCTTTGCTGTATTGGTAGGACTACACAACCTGGACCAGTGATAGGGATGGCAGGAAGTGTCAGTTTCTTCCTTTTCCAATCTCAAAATTCAGTTCTCCACATTGCCACATCAGTTTGCCAGGGTTTTTGTTTTTTAAAAAGTTATTCATTTTAGTGTGAATTTCTCCAGACGTAATCTTTCGTCTGCAATTTTGCTTTGACATATACATGCTTGCAGAGCAATTTCCCCCTATATAATGTATTTGTGTGTGTGTTGTTTTCAACATTAGCTATATTTGAAAGTATGTGGTGTGCATTTTGCCTTAGTATATGACTTTAGAGACGTGCATATTTCGAAAGGAGGTTGTGCCTCACTCAGTTAGTGTGAATTAAGTAGATTTGTCTTCAAATGCAAACCGAATCAAATCTCTCCCCCATCCCTTGTCAATGATGCTCACACTTTGTGGAAGGGCCACTCACAGAAGGTCCATAGCCTATGCTTTGCATAGAGAAAGTCACAGATCCAGCCCCTGGCATCTCCAGGTCTCCTGTTTCAAACCCTGGTGTTGTGTCCATGATATGGACAAATGAAAAAGTGTTGACCAGCAGAGGCTCCATTCTCACAGGGCACAACTATCTTCTTCAAGGGTTATGGCTATGTTTCTATGCCTCTGAATACCACTTGCTGGGGAATGCAGGCGGGCATAGTGCTGTTGTGCTCATTGTGTTCATCTTGCAGGAATCCCACTGGTACACAGATGCTGGACTAGCTGATCCAGCAACATCAGGAGTACCACAGTGTTCCTCATCCCTGCAATGCCATGCTTCCCATTAGTTGTTTCCTCTCTTCTCCAGGTTAAACAGACTACAAAGTCACTGCAGCATCCACATAGAAGTGCCTGTGCTCATTGATGGTAAATAACGGCTGCTACCCACAGTTTAACTTTGAGCAGCCATCACCAAGGACCACAGAGAACCGCCCTGTTATGTGAGTGCAGGGGAGCATCATACGTTACCAAGAGAGTCTGGCATCTAAAAGTCTGCCTTGCCCTTTCAAGAGGGACTAATTAGCTGTGTTGTTTTGAGACTCAGGCCAATGGGGGGGGGGGGAAGGTGGGAGACGGAAGAGGAAGCTTTTGAAGAACCCTTGCCCATTTGGCTTCTAAGCTGGCAAAAGCCTTATAAATACCTATGCCGTATCCATCTGGACACTGCAGTTTCAAGCCCCCGCTCAGCTGGCTGGGAAGGGAGCAGTGTCCTTGCATCCCTCTGCAGAGGTGAAATGAGCCACTCCAGGTGCCGTCTTTCCGGCAGTGAATCACGTTGTTCCCACGGCCCTGGTAAGAGAAAGCAGGAAGAACAGCTTAGGAAAAGGGCGGAGGTGTTCCAGGCATCACTATTATTCACTGGAAGCTGGTCCGTTGGGGAAATGGGGCACTGCCTCTACACCTGCAACCTCTTCTGTTTCTTTTTTTTTTTTTAAAAAAATATTTTTATTAATTTTCCAATTAAAACCAATTATATCACATTCAATATTTCAAATTATACACATATATATATCAATCAAACCGAATGTTATGCCAAATCATCTAAATAATTTATTTTTGGGTTCCCATGCTTCAAGAAATTGGGAATTCCTCGCAACTGTCCACTGCCGTCTTATTTCTAAAGTTCAAATCGTCCTCCAAGCTCATAATATTCCAAATCTTCCCCTTACAGTCACCTAGATGTTTTCCACTTTCATCCGATTGTTCCAGCTGCTGAGATAAATGTCAAACGAAGTTTCACAGATGTTCTTTCTCCTGTGTGAGTTAATCAGTCCAGCCTCCCCATAAATCTTCTTAGTGGAGCTCCCTGTTGCGACGGAGTAGCAGCGCCATCTTAAAAGGCTCAAATCACTTTCATTTTCTCTCATAGCCATGAAGATTTACGATTTATTTATCTTTATAGAATTTACAGCTTTTTCAGGCAGGAGACCCAAACATCCAACCATGAACTCTTGGTAAATTAATGGATCTCCTTGCCCTATAGCTGAACTTAGCTTCAGGTCGCTGCTCCAATTTAAAGTGCGTCACAGCTCATAAATCCTCCGAACGCGTCCAGAACTCCTTCCGTCTGACTAGGGGGGGGCTTTTCTCATCGGCAACTTCACATCTTTAAGAAATATGCTCAGTAACAACAGCTATAAAGTTCTGCAACCTCTTCTGTTTCAGTGTACCTGAAGAAGTGTGCATGCACACAAAAGCTCATACCAATGAGAAACTTAGTTGGTCTCTAAGGTGCTGCTAGAAGGAATTTTCTTATTTTTTTATTTTGTTTCACCTGCAACCTCAAGTCTGTCCTCAGCCAGCCCCCACCTGCCTGCCTTCTTACTCATATCCAATTAGGTAGTGGCTCCACTTGTCATTGGCTATGACTCCACCTCTGGTTTAGACACCCTGCCTTTTACCCTGCCAGTCCCAATGGGCACCAGCCAAAACCAGTTGCATTATTTTCCATCACTTTTTCTGCATGTGTACACACACACAAAAGAAAATCATAAAAGTGTGCATGAAAATGATTATTTTCATGAAAAAGGTATCTTAAAATTCAATATATTAGAGGAAATGGCTTGTAACAAAATGTGCACATCAGCCAAGGCTGCATGTATTTGCTATAAGCAAAACCTGCAAAAAAATAAAAAATGCAGGTGAGTTTTAATGACGATCTGCCCTGCCCCCAAGAAAATAATTCTTTCAGAAAGTGGAGAACTGAACTGAAGATTGGGATCCGTCAACTGAAATTGGCAAATTTGTCCCAGCCTTCCTAAATAAATTTCAGCTGCATTGAAGTCACCAAGGAATTCTCTCCCATTCAAACATAGAAACCACACACACACACACACACACACACACACACACACACACATCCGTAGGTCCAGTATCAGCCTATTATAGAGCCAATTTATTAGGAGGGGGAAACTATATAAAACACTAAAACATTAATTTATCCTTGCCAGAAGAGTCACATTAATTGAAGCCATTATCATTTTCAAGGGTCAGTACCCTCACACGGTCCACCAAAGTCTGCAGAGCAGTAACACACACCTATTTCTGCTAGAAACGAGGACTATTAAGGCCCCTAATGGTTTAATCCTCATTACAAGCCAAGGAAAAACTGGACTCCAGCGAGACTGAAATGCTGGTTTCAGTGCCAAGGTACATATCATATAATGTTAACTACTGCATGATATAAATGCTTTTGCGGGGGGTGGGGGTGGAATTGCCTCACAGCCAAGCTGATGTTTCTCCTGCATTAAAAACATGCTTTAAAAAAAAGTGCACATATTCCTGGACAACTCCCTACCCTGCTACATCATGTCTGAATTAAGAGCTGAACCTCACTTAAGTTTCATTTGTCAGTATGGAATAACTTCTGTTTATGTGACGAGAGCTCAGACTTTCAGCCAACCCACCTTACACCAGAGATTGGCACTCCTGCCACCATATTGCCCTAACCCCCCCTCCACCCTCCCAAATATAGCAAGGAATAGGCTGTGTAATTGCTATAACGTGAGAGCTGGTGTGGCACAGTGGTTAGGGTGTTGGAGACCAGAGTTCAAATCCTCTCTCAGGCATGAAGCCCACAGGCAGGGCTGTCTTAAGCATACCCGGTGCCCTGGTGCGAAGATCCCTCCGGTGCCCCCCCCATTTCCCAGAGTTGACCCCCCCACTGGCGGCGGGAGCTGCGTGGGCCTCGGCGGGGATGTCTTCGGCGCCTTACGCTGCCGCCGCAGCACCACTGGCCGAGCTGCTGGGTGAGGCGCTAGGGTGCCCGATGGCTCGGCGGTGCCCATGGCCTCGCTGCCAGCGCGGGGCGTCTCGCTCGTGGGGCTCTACTGCGGCGCCAGCAGCAGCGCAGCCGGAGCCACCACCGTGGCAGGAGCCAGAGCCGGAGCTGGGCCGGGCACACAGCTGGCCGCTAGCCTGGCCGCCGTCTACACGTGCTTCCAGCCAGCCCGAGCCGGAGCAGTACCGGAGCAGCGCCAGCGGCAGCAGCGCCTGGAGATCAGCAGTGCTAGCAAGAAGCCACACGGGCCATGCCGTGGCTGGCACTCCCCTTTGCCGACAAGCGCCAGAAGGTGGGCGCTGCAGAGCGGAACAGGGTCCTAGTGCCCCTGCTCCGCTTGCTTTGCTCCCTGCTCTCCCGAGCGGCGCGGCTGGCGGAGGGAAAAGGGAGGCCTCCGCGCAGCTCCCCCACTTGCTGGGGCACCCCTCAGCGCGCCCTGAGCGCCCTGGCGCCCCGCGCCACTAGAATCAATGGGCGAGCCGGCCCTGCCCACAGGGTGAGCTTAGTCAGTTGCCCTTTCTCACTCTACCCTACTTCACAGGGTTGTAGTGAGAGTAAAATGGGGTGGGTGGTGGGTGGGAGAAGAATGTACACTACCTTGAGTTCCTTGAAAGAAAGGCGGGATACAAATATGATAATGAATAAAACACCGTGAATGGTGCGTGAGGATTACATCCTCCCCCCCCCCACAAGCACACTACTTTGGGAAGTAAGGACCCATAGTTTGAAACTTGTGCAAATAATGTATTTTGCTCTCCCATCTTTATAGATTTCCCAGTTGTTGGAAACAACAGGAGGGGAGAGAGAGCTCTTGTGAGAACAGGATACTGGACTAGGTGGGCCACTGGCCTGATCCAGCAGGACTCTTCTTATGTTCCCAGTGGGGCGATTTCCCACTCCCCCAAAGGCCTGAAGCAGTTTTCAACACCACCCTAAACTGTGAAACACAAACCCCGTTACATCAGTGTGCGTTTTCTGTACCAAACACAAGAGGCTGGTGGAGGAACCAGGCTCTCTCGGTGGCCGTGAGGCTGCCAAACAGCTTGTGGGCACATTGACTGCCAACTTAGCCAAAACACACCAAGGGTGAGGGGTGGGGAGAAACAGGGCCTGCTAGATCTAAACACAGAAGTGTCTGAAGGGATGCTGACGGTTTTACACAGACCAGATCCCAGACTTCTGTGTGGAAGGTTTGGGAAGAGATTATGCCAGTTGTTTGCATCTCACACACAGCACAGCGTGACACACACAGACCTGCTCTACTATGCACAGTTCTGGTCTGTCCTTCTCAAAAAGGATGCTGTAGACCTGGAAAAGGCACAATGATGTACCCTAAGTTCTACTCAGATCAAACCCACTGAAATCGATGGACCTAAGTTAGTTGTGCAAACCCACATCCACACTATAAATTTAAAGCACTATGATACCATTTTGAACAGTCACAGCTTCCACCAAAGAATTATGGGAGCTGCAATGTGCTAAGGGTGCTGAGAATTGTTAAGAGAGCTGCAATTTCCTGGGTTCTCTGTGAAGAGGAACTGATTACTAAACCACTCTGGGAACTACTTATCTGTGGGGGAAATAGGTGTCTCTTAACAATTCTCAGCATCCTTGGCAAATTACAGCTCCCATAATTCTTTGGGAGAAGTCATGACTGTTCAAAGTGGTATCAGTGCTTTAAATGTATGGTGTGAATGTGGATTGAATCCATTTAGCTCAGTATTGTCTACACTGACAGGCAGCAGTTCTCCAGGCTTTCAGACAGGGAGTCTTTCCCAGACCTACCTGGAGATGCCAGCAATTGAATGTGGGACCTTCTGCACAGAAAGTAGATGTTCTGGCACTGAGATATAGGACTTCTACTTTAATTAGGATTAACATTGGATACAACCCATGGGAGGGGGAGAAGGGGGGAACAGAAACAATGGGTTTGTAGAAGGTTTGGGGGAGGCCTCTCTACATTTATGTGATGATGATGATGGTGATGATGATGGCCAAGTAGAGCTTCCTTGTTTGGGGGCAGTGTACCACTGCAAATGTTAAGTAGGGCTCCTGCTTATGGGATTCCAAGAAGTGTCTGATTGGTCACTTCAAGCTGGTCTCTGACCATAATAAATTTCATGTTCATGATTGGTCACTGTGTGAAATGGGATGACGCACTCGAGGCATTGGGTTCCGGTCTCATTGGACTGTTTGTTGTATTTTTTTCATTCCCTGCTTTAATTTATTGACAGTTTGTTTCATTTTTATTGTTCATATTTATTATTTATTTATTGCATTTACGGCCCACCTTATTCTCCAAGCAGCTCAAGGTGGCTTACATGGTTCTCCCCCTCATCATTTAATGCCCCCGCCCAACAGTATGTGGCCATCCATGCTCTTCTGTCTCGCCCTTGGAACTTTCCTCTGGCCTTCTCTAATCTCCCTGCGCCATACCCTCCCTGCTCTTGCATCATCCTTGAGTGTTTTCGCCTGGCTGGGATATATCCCTGATTCGAGATAATGCAATTCACTTGTTCACAATGAAGGGCAGAGAGAGAGAGATGTGCCTGGAAACTGGCGTACTGTATCAGGTTGCCATATTTCAAACAGTGGAAATCCAACTCTTTTTGAATCACAAATCACAGCCCTTGGGCCTGGAAACAGTTCTCCTGTTGAATGGCAACTATGGCCTTCCTGGACCAGGAAAAACCTGGTCTCAGCAGTTCATGCATTGGTTACTTCAAGACTGGATTACTGCAAAGCACTCTAGGTGGGGCTTTCCTCGTGCTTGACCTCGAAGCTGTGGTCACTGCAGAATGCTGCAACATGATTGCTGATAGAAGTGAGGCTTTGTCAGCACATATGACCTCTGTGCACAGAACTGAACTGGTTGCTGATTTGCTGTTGGGCCAAGTTCAAGGTGTTACTATTAGCATATAAAGCCCTTGGGACCAGTTCGCCTATGAGTTTGTCTCACCCCACATGTGTCCACTTGACTACTTCTATCAGCAGAACTGGAGCTACTACAAGTGTCGCATAATACCCGTTCTGCATTTGTAAGAACTCAGTCATTGAGTGTGGCAGCACCTGCACTTTGGAACTCCCTGCCTATTGAGGTCAAGCAGGCACATTCGCTGTACACTTTCTGGCACCTGCTAAAAACATTCTGTTTAGACAAGCTCACCAAGATGCTTAGAAAGTTGAGGTGAGTTGTAATTTTTCAGTATTTTAACTTCTGTATGTTTTAAAGTACGGTCGTGGGTATTTCTTGATTTTACTGTTTTATCTTTTTCTCTAAACTGCTTTGAGGGTTTTCTTTTTAAAAAACAATCAACCAGTGTATAAATTTTATGAAATAAAATGAATGGATGGATGGATGAATGAATGAATAGAATGGGGCAATGTAACACGTCCTGGTGAGACCTTTTTGGGCATCGCTACAGGGGAAGGCTTTTCAGAAACCTACAACAGCTTAGATCAGGTTGGAAGGGACTCACTGCTTGGGTGCTGTCCTCTTCACACTTGATCCTGCACTCGCTGTTGAACTGGAAGCCGTTGGTGCAGTGGTAGAGCCCGTAGAACTTGGAGGGTGGAGGTTCGCAAGTGACAGGTGTACAAGCTCCTTGTAGCCAAGTTCCATCTTGGCCACACTGGATCTTAAAGGCCCTCCTACAGCACATTGGGGGGGGGGGAGGTAAACAGGAGAAACTGGTGATTTATTTAACAAGCAGCCTGAGTTCAGTAACATTTTTCCAAGCTGCCACCCCGACAGGCATTTGTGTCCCTGACACTTAAGGACCATGGTGGTGGATTTATGCTGTGTGGTCGCCTAATGAAAACAATGACTATTTCCAAAGGTCGAGCTGCTGAAATTGCCTCCCCCCCCCATTGAACACACATTGAAAATCTTCACCCAGACCTTAAGGTCAGTGGCTATTTTTGATGTGGGTTCCTTTTTCTCCACTCGCCATCCCAACTGAGTCATAAAACGTAGAATACCAGTAAACTTCTTTTTCCCACCAAGGTTCAAAGGGGACTCCCCAGGTTGCATATCAAAGAGGGTATTTCCAAAAGGAGGTTCCTAGCACAGAGCTGGTTTGTGAATGCAATAGCTTATAGAGGCAGAATGAGCGGGGTAAGCTTTAATGGCTGGCATCTTCAATAAAGGAGCAGGTAACAAGAGGCTCCTGAGATAAACCATTAAATTGCATTCTCATGCAAAATTCCATGGAAGTCATCCTTGATGCTTTGCCCTTTTATGTGTGTGCAGGGGAGGGTGGCTGCGGCCAGGATTGTGGTTGTTGCATTTAAGCGCTATGGAATTAGAGGAATTAGAGGAAACATACTCTCCCACTGAAGCAGTTCCTATTTATCTACTTGCATTTTGACGTGCTTTCGAACTGCTAGGTTGGCAGGTTTGCCTTTACATACAAAGGTTTGCCTTTACATATAAGCAAAATTAAATTTCGTCTCCATTCCTGGTCGTGACTGGCCAAAGGTCATCGAAGAAACTTCATGGCTGAGTAGGGATTTGAACCTGGGACTCCCAAGTCATAGTCCAGCACTCTAACCAGTACACCAGACTGATTGTAAATAATCAGTAACAAAAAGAGGCACAGCAACCTGTTGCAGTACCCACTTACTTCCTTGCCTTCCGAGAGGATCCTGGGACATGGTAACCTGGCTTGCATTTATACTTGCAAAAGGAACCAACTTTGTGTTTCTCTTCACGACAGCGAGCAGTTTGGAGGTCGGCACTGGGGACTAAAGGAGGAGCTCGGCACATCAGTTCACAGAGTGCCTCAGGAAAGGACCAGAGCCCATCTTCCAAGCATGTCAAGTAGCTGTTGTTTCCTGGACGGAGACAGAAGTGAGAGTGAGTTGTGATGTGAAGAGTAATGCATGCCAAAGAATTTGTTGAGCTGAAGACCGTGTTAACTAGGGATGGTCTGACCCAGTATAAGGCAGACTCCTGTGTCCCTATGCTCTTTAAGGAAAGGACCATAGCTCAGTGGCAGAGCATTTGATCCCAGGTTCAATCTCCGAGAACTCCAGGTAAGGCTGCAAGAGACTCCCTATATGAAATCCTGGAGAGCCATTGCTAGTCAGTGGAGACGATATTAAGCTAGATGGACTAATGTTTTGGCTCAGAATAAAGCAGCTTCTTATTTTTAAAGAGTATATAATTAAAGCAACATACAACTTCAAAATATCACCAAGCATCACATAAAACGGGAAGGGAGCTGGGTGTCTTCTCAATGTTGCTGCACTCCAGCTCCCACCCTTCAGCATGGCTAATGGTCAGAGATGCTGAGAATTGTAATCCAACAATATCTGGAGGGCCACAGGGTCCTCAAACTTATATAAAAAAAGAAAATGAGTTCTGTATTTTGGAGTGTACTGCTGAAGGGATTAGACATGACTAACTTAGGTTCACTAACTGTGCTGAGTCTACTCTGAGTAAAACATAGTTGGCTACAAGCCGATAAAATTCAGAAATGGGGGAAAAACAATGTGCATGTTGAGCTAGGCCAAAACATGTCCCCCAATATACTAGCTTTCTATGTGCAGGGATGATGGTGAGCATTTCATCATGTGGCAACCTCCCCCCCCCCACATGCAATCTACAGTGGTACAGCTCAGGCATAAGAAAGTTATTCACATTGCATGTTCTGGAACAGAAACTTTTAGAAGCCACCTTGTCAATTACCAGGCAATGAAATGCTACTTCAAAGTAGTTTTGTAAATTGTTTGGAGACCTTTATGTGAAACAACCAATTATCAAGTTTAAATAAAATAACAACAATATGTGATTGCCCAGTATAGCCTTTGGAAAAGTGGCAGGAATGCAAAGGATGATGGCATTATCACATATTGTGCCTTCTATGAGCCAAGGGATTCATTTCACAGTCCTTACTTTATTCATGTCCACAGTAATTCAGGCCATAATGTCTTTCACATTGGGAGCTATTCAGGAGTGTAGCATGGGGGGGGGGGTTAGGGTTTACTGGGGCGATTCGCCTGGGTGCAAAATTCTTAGAGGGTGCAAATCACACTATGCCACTGGACTGCAGCATCCTGAAGTTGCTGTGAGACTGGAAGGGGGCTCCCTTTTCTGGCCCGGAAATGCATGGATTGCATGGAGCATGCGTCTCCCATGAGGCTGGGCAGGTTGCAAGAAGGGAGTCTGGCAGTTGGCCAGGGCCAAGCCCTCTCCTGCTGTGGTGGAGCCCTCCGACACTTCCCTCCTCCTTTGGCCCCTCAAGTCCTTTGCTCGTAGGCACTGCATGCCACACGCTTCTCATGCCATGACTGGTGCCACCGCCATGTGTCATGGGTTGCTGCTGTTGTGCCTGGCGCCCCCCTTGGCTCCCTCCTGCCCCTGCTTTGGGGCAGAGGTTGCTGGAGGCCTCATGACACTACAGAACACCCACCCAGGTCCCCATATGGGACCAGGCAGCTGCAGGCACGGTGGGGCACAGCAGGAGCACCCAGCATGGATGAAGAAATGATTGTACAAGCCTATAGAAAGTTGACATACAAATCAGGTCACAGGTCTATACTGACTGGCAGCAGCTCTCCAAGTGTTCAGGTAGGGGTGGCTTTCAGACATGCCTTGAGATGTTGGGGATTGAACCTGGGACCCCCTCACAGAGCTATAATTCTAAGAGTGGTTTAACTGTCAATCCTTCTTTCCAGAGAACTCTGAGAATTGTAGTTCTTTGAATAGACACTGGATCTCTGAACAACCCTCAGCATCCTTGACAAACTAGTTCCTAAGATTCTTTGGGGGGAACCATGGCTGTTTAAAGTGGCATGATACTGCTTTAAATGCATAGTGCAGATGGGAGTCTGTTGTGCTGGATTTGTGAACAAGGTAAGTAAACCATAGTTTAGAATCTTGGATTATGTGGGGGTCCCTGAATACTTTTTGTTTCTTTTAACAAATCTGAAGTTTTACAAAATCTGTTAAAATAAACGAATAAGTAAAAAAAACAGGGAAACTCCTAAGAAAGACAATATTGTTCTGATATGAAAAAATAAACTTAATGGCTACACAATTATTTGTTAATCTCTGTAGAAATAACTATAATATAGTTTAAAAAGGTAAAGGTCCATTAGGTCCAGTTGCGGACAACTCTGGGGTTGCGGCGCTCATCTCGCTTTACTGCCCGAGAGAGCCAGTGTACAGCTTCCGGGTCATGTGGCCAGCATGACTCATGGCAAACCAGAGCAGTGCACGGAAATGCTGTTTACCTTCCCGCTGGAGTGGTACCTATTTATCTACTTGCACCTTGACGTGCTTTCAAACTGCTAGGTGGGCAGGAGCAGGGACCGAGCAACGGGAGCTCACCCCATCATGGGGATTCGAACCGCTGACCTTCTGATAGGCAAGCCCAAGAGGCTCAGTGGTTTAGACCACAGCACCACCCGTGTCCCTTATAATATAGTTTACATATAAGCTAAGTAAGAAATCACGAGGTATTTTCATTTAAAGGTACTACTTGAAAAACCTCCAGTGACAGAGAGTCCACCTTGGAAGGTGGTAGACTCCTTCATTTGAGCTTCTTAAACAGAGGCTGGATGGTCAACTATAAGGGCTTCAGATACAAAGCTTTTTTTTTTTAATTGCAAAATCTCAAAATAAAGAACAATTTTTCAGACCTTTCAGCAATTTTCAACCTGATACAACATATGGGCTTATTGCAAATAGGTGGGAAGCTTAATGCTATATTGCCTCTTAAACGTGACACAGTTTAGGGGTTCCACATGTCTTAATCTAGCGGCAGGAGTCAATGAAGGGAAAGACAAGAATGAAGGAAAAGGAAGAAGCAGCGATGCTCAGATGCTTTTCTGATGCCTGGAAATGGGGGAAAAAAGAAAGAGGGCTTCTGTATCTTTTCCCCTCCCAACAGCCATGAGCCGTTGAGGTATTTTTGTACAATTCTGAAAAGCTCCCTTCCTGGTCCAGCGGCTTTGTTTTTCTCCTGTCTGACTCACACAGCATGTCCGCAGTCCAGCGCAGATGATCTCATACTTGCTACGGCAGGGTGATGAACTGTGACATTAAAAAACAGTGGTTTGTGTGACATCAATGGTCAAATTAAGGAGTGAGTCATCCCTGCTTCCCGACTCAAGGAGCTTGCTGGCTGAGCCCTATTAGTCATCGTTTTGTGATTTGGCATCCAGAACTTCTTTTTCTCCCCACCCCCCATTCCACTTTTGACAGCTACTGGTCCAAGTGTTGCCGTAATGCTCAAGTTGCAAGCAGGGTGGGTTTCAGGCTACTTCAGAATGCCGAAAGCAGCCTCTTCTTGGTCAGGCAAAGTGCCTGTGCTTAGACCAGGATCTTTTCTCAGAAGCCAACAGACATTTCTCAGCTTTCCAGCCACAGTCCAGAAAGCTGGCACCTCAAACATCTGAGTTCAAATTTATTCCATGAATATGCACATGCAGGCTGGACCAATGTTGCTCTTTCCAGGCTTTGCTTGTGGACAATGCTTTCTCACATTCTATGGAGCTGAGCTGTTGGGTGGTTCCTCACATGGTGAAATGGGGAGGGGCCCACAGCTCAGTGGCAGAGCATCTGTTTTGCACGCAGAAGGAAACTCCAGGTAGAGCTGGGAGCATCTCCTGCCTGAAGTTCCTGGAGAGCCACTGTCAGTCACTGTAGTCAGTACTGTGCTAGATGACCCGGTTGTCTGACTCTGTATATGGCAACTTCCTATGTATCTATGTTGCAGTTTGATATAACGCTGAGATATTATTATTATTATTTTTAAAAAATGTTAAGAGGTTTAGAAATGTTTTTAAATAAAAATAAATAAACATTCCTTAGTTGCACATTTTAGAGTAGAATTGGGAATAGGTTTACGAAATAACATACACAAAACTATAAAAGGTAAAGGGACCCCTGACCACTAGGTCCAGTCGTGACCGACTCTCGGGTTGCGGCGCTCATCTCGCTTATTGGCCGGAAGCCGGTGTTCAGCTTCCAGGTCATGTGGCCAGCATGACGAAGCCGCTTCTGGTAAACCAGAGCAGCACACGGAAACGCCATTTACCTTCCCGCTGCAGCGGTACCTATTTATCTACTTGCAGTTTGACGTGCTTTCGAACTGCTAGGTTGGAGCTCACCCCATCGCAGGGATTCGAACCGCCGACCTTCTGATCGGCAAGCCTTAGGCTCTGTGGTTTAACCCACAGTGCCACCCGCCCTACACAAAACTATAGTGGGCTGGAAATAAAACAATCTACCTCCATTACATTTGTAGGCATTGGCTGATAGGAACTGGCCCTTGATAAGGGCTCAGCTGACTGAGTGTTTAGTCAGGTGGCAGAGATAGTACTGGAGGGTTGTTGGTGCGCACGCGTGTGCTTTACAACCAAGCAGTTTATAAATTTTGTGGAAGGAAGGAAGGAAGGAAGGAAGGAAGGAAGGAAGGGAGCAGGTATTGCTGGGACACAAGGCACTGGAGCCTGGGAGACAACACACACAACACGGTAGCCTACCCACACTTCCATGGAACACCGAAGCATAAGGAGCCATTTTACAGACGTGTCCTTCCTGCTTACCCTTCAGCTGGGCAGGAGGCTTACAAGTGAAAGAACATTTCTTGCCAAAGGTGGTGCCCTCACTGCAGTTGAAGGTGGCTGGGTAGACATGATACTGGTCAGGGATCCCACAGTCCACAGGCTCACAGGCTACCTGCTTGCTCCACTTCCCGTCCACACAGGTCATGGTGACACTGGGCTCCACCTGAAAAAGGAAGCATGGACTCACTAAGAGCTGAATGAGACATGGTGGGAGCCCCCAAAACCATTTATTGGCTTTGCTCTGATTGCTTGCAAATTGAGTTTGAGCCCATGGCCATTTGACATCATCTTGGCAATTATTTTTTATTGATTTTCCATAATTTTTAACAAATTATCACCAGATTAGTACAAAATAGTACAAATTTAATACAAATTTAAAGGCTGACTTCCCATCCCCCCAAATGTTCCCCCTCTTTTTTTCTCCATGCATTGCTGCTCCTAGTACAATAACTTTTCCAACTTTCATGTCAAAATTCATTCATCCCTTCTCCCTGTACCTGAACAAGTACCAATTTCTGCTGTGACTTTTATACATTGTTATAACAGGTCAGCAGGCAACCTTCACCATGTCCAAGCTCCCTTTCCTATAGGTGATTTTTATTTTATTTTATATCATGGAATGGAAAGAGCAGTACTATTGCAACACACAATGCAAGCTTCCCACCGGCAGGCTGCAGGATGGAAACAGATGTTACATGATAGGCGAGAGCCAATGTAGTCTGGTGGTTAAAGAGTTGGACTAGGACCTGAGACACCAATTACCCATCTAAACCAGCATCCTATTCTCACAGTGTCCAACCAGATGCCTCAATGGGAAACTTGCATGCAGAATCTGAGCACAAGAGCACTTTCCCCTCCTGTGGTTTCCAGCAACAGGTATTGTACTGCTGTCTCCAGCTGTGGAGGCACAGCAGAGCCACCATGCCTAGTAGCTGCCAATAGATCTTCTCCATGAATTTGTCTTATCCTCTTCTACTGCCATCTAGGTTGGTGGCCATCACTGTCTATTGCAGTAGTAAATTCCAGAGTTTAAATGAGCTGTGCGAAGAAGTACTTTCTTTTCTCTGTCCTGAATCTTCCAACATTTAGCTTCATTGGATGCCTATGAGTTCCAGTGTTATGAGAGAGGGAGACGAACTTTTCTCTATCCACTCTCTCCATGTCTTGCATAATCTTATAAACCTGTATCTTGTCACCTCTTGTTCACCTTTTCTCTAAACTAAAAAGTCCAGAGTGCTGCAACCTTTCTTCATAGGAGAGTCACTCCACCCCCTTGATCATTTTGGTTGCCCTTTTCCAAACCTTCTCCAACCTTACAATATTCTTTTTGAGATTAGGTGGCCAAAACTGTACACAGTATTCCAAATGTGGTTGTGCCATACATTTTTTATAACGCCAATACATCAACAGGTTTATTTTCAATTCCTTTCCTAATGATCCCTATCGTGGAGTTTGCCTTCTTCACAACTGCCACACCCTGAGTTAGCATATTCATTTAGCTAACTACTATGACCCCAAGGTCTCATTCCTGCTCAGACACTGCCAATTCAGACCCCATGAGTGTATATGTGAAATTAACTTTAAGTGCCCTGACATGCATCACTTTTACACTTGTTTACACTGAATTGCAATTGCCATTTTATTGGCCATTCACTCAATTTGGAGAGATCCTTTTGGAGCTTTTCACAATCTTTTTTGTTATAATGACCCTAAAAATCTAGTATCATCAGCAAACTTGGCCATATCATTGCTCACTCCTAACCCTAGCTCATTTATGAACAAGTTTAAACACAGAGGTCGCTTGGGGACTCTGCTTTCTATATCTTCCCATTCATATAACTATTAGTTTAGCCCTGCTCTTCACTTCATGCAACTAAACAAATTCCTGGTCAAACCTTTTTCTCTCTCCCAGCATTTTGAAAGTCCAGGTTACTATATCATCTGGATCACCTCTATCTATATGCTTATTGACACTCTCAAAGAGTTGTAATAGGTTTGTGAGACAGAACTTCCCCTTGCAGAAGCCATGCTGACTCTGCTTCAGTCAGGCTTGTTCTTCTATATGCTTGCTTATTTTATTTTTAACAATACTTTTCACCATTTTTCCTGGGAAAAGGCAATAAGTTAACTGGCTTGTAATTTCCAGGATTTTCCCTGGATCTCTCTCTTTTTAAAAATGGTGCTACATTGGCTACTACCCAGTCCTTAGCTATGGAGGTTGATCTGAGACACAAGCTATATATCTTTTTGTTAGAAGAACAGAGATTTCACATTTGTGTTCTTTGAGAACTCCCAGCTGGATGTCATCCAGACCCAGCAATTTGTCAGTTTTCATTTTGTCTATTAGGCTTCAATATTCATCTCTTGTCACCGCTACCTGCCTCAGGTAGGGCAGGGAGAGCTCCCTGCCCGAAATCCCAGAGAGTGATTGCAAGTCAACGAAGACAATACTGAACTAGATGGATGAATGGTCTGACTCTGTATAAGGCCGCTTACTAGTTCGTATATCAGGGGCCAGCAAACTTTTCCAGCAGGGGGCCAGTCCCAGGCGCGTAGCAAGGGAGGGGGCGTAGGGGGCAGGCCACCCCTAGCTCCACTCTGGCGGGGGCAGCACATGAGCAGCACCCCCGGCCCATGGCCCCTGGCGTGCTGCAGACAACCCTGCCCCCGGGGGTGCCTTTGGGTTTGCCGCCCCGGGTAGCCAAGCGGCTCCGTTCGCCACTGGCCAGTCCATTGTCCCTCAGCCATACTATATTTTGAAAAAAAGAAGAAAAACGGATTCCTATGCCCCACAAATAACCCAAAGATGCATTTTAAATAAAAGGACACATTCTACTCATACAAAAACACACTGATTCCTGGACCATCCGTGGGCCGGATTTAGATGGTGATTGGACCGGATCCAGCCCCTGGGCCTTAGTTTGCCTACCCATGTCCTATATGAACAATCTGAGCCAAACAGGACATACGTGGAATGGTTAAATGGCAACACCTACCACACAGCTGACTGAGACACTGTGAAACTATGTGTGCCCCCCCCCACAGCAAGGGGATCGGGGTGGGGGGAGAGATCTGATTCAGGTCTGGCAATGTCAGAAGTCTCGTTCTGCCAAGCATTGATGTGTGCTTATGAAAGCATGGGGAAATTTTCCAGCATACATCAAAGGGAAGCTGAGTCCCCATTTGCCAAGGCACCCTAATAGTTTCAGCAGCTCGGGAGCTATCTTCTTTTGATATATGGCTGCTTTTGGATGGGAAAAGCAGCCTTCCAGCACACCTCCAGCCTAAGGAAGACAGGCAGTTCCCCCGAATGGGCACTTCCCCCTGCAGAGTTTTCCAAGCCAGTAAACTGATGCAAAACAAGGAATGCCTCCTATAAATTGGACTGAGGAATTGGTGCAGTTTGGAATCAAGACCTCAAGTTTAGTTTATTTGGTCTGCAGACCATAAATGTCACATGCAGTATAGGATGATCAGGAGTGAAAAGACAACAACCCACAAATCTATGCCCCTCTTTCAAAGTTGTCTAATTTTCTTCTAAAGCCCTCTCAGCCAGTGGCTATGTTACTGGATCTTGTGACAGCACTTTTTTATTTTATTTTAAAGGAAACGCTAACTTAATAATAAAAGATGCAAAGGCTACAATCCTATGCCGAATTACCCGGGAGTAAGACCCACTGAATTCAGTGGAGCTGAATTTATTTATTTATTTCAAAACATTCGTAAAAAATAAATAAATGTTAAAGCACAAACGGTTTGTAGAAAGATAAAAGAAGAAAATCAAGAAAAATTCACAAGCCTACTTTAAAACATACAAAAGTTAAAATCCTAAAGTTGATTGAAATTACCTCTGTTCTGTAAGCATCTGGATAAAGGTAGAGGTAAAGGGACCCCTGACCATTAGGTCCAGTCGTGACCGACTCTGGGGTTGCGCACTCATCTCGCATTATTGGCCGAGGGAGCCGGTGTACAGCTTCCAGGTCATGTGGCCAGCATGACAAAGCCGCTTCTGGCGAACCAGAGCAGCGCATGGAAACGCCGTTTACCTTCCTGCTGTAGCGGTTCCTATTTATCTACTTGCACTTTGACGTGCTTTCAAACTGCTAGGTTGGCAGGAGCTGGGACCAAGCAACAGAAGCTCACCCCGTCACAGGGATTCGAACCGCCGACCTTCTGATCAGCAAGCCCTGGGGTCAGTGCTTTAACCCACAGCGCCACCTGGGTCCCAAGCATCTGGATAGGCTTGCCTAAAAAAAGACTGTTTTTAGCAAGCTCAGAAAAGAAGACAGTGAAGGCACTGCTTGCTCTCAATAGACAGGGAGTTTAAAAGTGCAGGTGTTATTGCTGAGCTCTCAGAGTTATACACCCTTCCAGGCATACCTTCTGCAGTGCTGTAGTTTGTGAATTCTTCGTGGATTTTTTAAAAGTCTTCACAATTCCCCCCCCCCCAAATTTTAGTGCAAACTTATCCCAATGTTCACATTTTTGCATGTTCTTCCCCCTAATACATTATTGCATGCTACTTCCACAAACACAAAGCATTTTAATGCAAACCTTCCCCTAACATACATACTCTTTATTAATTATTTTTTTGGTAAACATTTGGTTTGAGAGATGCCTTGCCCAATGTAGAGAAGAGTGAATTCAGAAACTGGCTGCATTTTGGGAATAGCGGTTTAGGCAGTTTCATATAGAAATGGAACTCAATTTCTCTCCATAACTAGGCTGTTATCCAGTGGAATATCCTTTGTTATCTTTAACAAATAATATGGTAACAGGTATGCATACCCTACAGAACGCACACAAACCCTTTATAGTGCTGCTGGTTTGCAAAATCCATCAGCTGCCCCTTTCAACTGGACCCTATACAGTCCCTTTCCCCCAAAGAACTGGCTGTTGCGTTCTGAAAGAGGAGCCTCAAATTGAACCCACACGAGGCTGGCCTTTTCTCTCTCCCTCTCAGCTCCCGCATGATTGATTAATTTTTTACAGAGCATTAAGGAGCTGTCAAGTTTTAAACAGCACCTCCTGACCACAGAGGCAGCAGAGGAGGAGAGGCTGAAGTGACACCAAGCCACCAAACGAGAGAGTGGCAGCTTGTTACTAAACAGGGGTGGGGGTTACAGAGGCAGGAGGTGGGAAACAGGGAGGAAGTTCAGCCATCAAACAAATGACACAGGCAAAGAAGCACATGGATTAATGGATTGCTATTATTGCAGGGTGGGATTTTAGTCAGTGGGAAAGCTCTTATCAGTACACAAAAATGAACTCCAAATCCTTGATAGACAACGTGTGTGCGCGTGTGTGCATGTGTACTTGTGAAATTGCAGTGTATGTGTGTGAGCAAAATGGCTTGTGATGTTGAGAGCTGCATGCAAAGGCCCTCTCAGAATTCTGCACCTGATTTGCAGGCAGGCAAGCAAATGGAAGAATCGCAGCTTAATGGTTAGAGCGTTTGCTTTGCATGAGGTGAGTTCCAGGTCAGATCTCCAGCATTGCCAGGCATGGCTGGAAATATTCCCTGTCTGCAAACCTTGGTGAGCTGCTGCCACTCACTGTAGACAATACTGAGCTAGGTGGACCAATGTTCTGACTCAGGCAGTTTCCTAGGTGTTCTGAACTCAGGATCCAGCCATTCTATTGGAGAAGGGATGTTGCTCAGTGGTAAAATGCAGAACCTTCACCTGCAGAAGGTTCCAGGTTCAATCGACAGCACATCCAAGCAAGGTGGGGAGAGACCTGTGTATGGAAACCCTGCAGAACCACTTCCCATCAGTGTAGACCAGGCACCCCCAAACTTCGGCTCTCCAGATGTTTTGGACTACAGTTCCCATCTTCCCCGACCACTGGTCCTGTTAGCTAGGGATCATGGGAGTTGTAGGCCAAAACATCTGGAGGGACGCAGTTTGGGGATGCCTGGTGTAGACAATACTGTCTGGGCCCATGATCTGGTTCTGCATAAGGCAGCCCCCTATGTTCCAAAGTGAACATTTCACCAACCTCCTCCAAGAGTGTGGAAGACATTCTCCAGAATACAGAGGCCTCACCTAATCTGAGATTATAAACTATATCTTATTTATCTTGCACTTAAATCCAGCACTTCTACAATAGAGGCCTCATCCACGCAATGCAGTTATGATACAACTGTTACAGCCAGTCAAGAAGGATACTGACAAGCTGGAACGTGTCCAGAAGAGGGCAACCAAAATGGTCAAAGGCCTGGAAATAATGCCTTATGAGGAACGGCTTAGGGAGCTGGGTATGTTTAGTCTGGAGAAGAGAAAGTTAAGGGGTGATATGATAGCCATGTTCAAATATATGAAATGATGTCATATGGAGGAGGGAGAAAGATTGTTTTCTGCTGCTCCAGAGAAGCGGACATGGAGCAATGGATTCAAACTTCAAGAAAGAAGATTCCACCTAAACATTAGGAAGAACTTCCTGACAGTAAGAGCTGTTCGGCAGTGGAATTTGCTACCAAGAAGTGTGGTGGAGTCTCCTTCTTTGGAGGTCTTTAAGCAGAGGCTTGACAGGCATATGTCAAGAATGCTTTGATGGTGTTTCCTGCTCGGCAGGGGGTTGGACTGGATGGCCCTTGTGGTCTCTTCCAACTCTATGATTCTAGGCCCAGTCAGTCCAGCATCCTTTTTCTCACAGTGGCTAGCCAGATGTCTACAGGAAGCCAGCAAGGAGGACCAGAGCATAACAACACTCTGCCCACCTGTGATTCCCAGCAACTGGTATTCAGAGGCTTACTGGAGTCTACAACTCAATGGTAGATTACATAACCTGCATGCAGAAGGCCCCAGTTTCAATCTCCCTGGCATCTCCACTCAAAAGTGATGGAAAAGACCTCCTGGAAACCCACAACCAGTCAGCATTGGGACAGTACTCAGCTAGATGGGCTGATGGGCAGAATCCCTACATCAGTGATGGTGAACCTATGACACACGTGTCAGACATGACACGCAGAGCCCTCACTGCTGGCACGCGCCCCATTGGCCCATTTGCACTGTTGTTGTTGTTTCCCCATTTGTTCTCCCGCTCCTCCTCACGCTACAGCTTGTCTCCACTGTTAAAACCCGGATCCTTTTTGTTGTTGTTGTTGCTGGTAGCCAGAGATTGGTTTTTAACCCTTTCTGTGCTGTTTTTTCTGGTGTTTTGGCAGACGATGATTGGGTGTAACAGCGTTCATTTTTAACCCGTTCTGTGCTGGGTTTTTTGGTGCTTTGGCAGACTATGTCAGTGTTGCGTGTTAGTTCCAGTGAAGGTATTATTCGTCATTTATCTCTGTTCCCTTCCCCCCCCAAAAAAGCGCAGCAGCTTTGGGGCACCCCCCCCAAAGCAAAGCAACTTTTGCACCCCCCAAAAAACCTCCAAAACTTTGGTCAGCAGCTCCCCCCAAAAAGCTCAACAACCCTGGGCACTTTGTGATAAATAAGGGTTTTTTGGTTTGGTTTGGTTAAATAATTAGTTTTTGATTTATTAAATACAGTTATATATTACAATTATACATTTTTGTTATTTAAACTATAAATATCATGAAATTATGTTTTTTCCTTGAAGTGACACACCACCTGAGTTATGCTTGGTTTTTTGGCAAATTTTGACACACCAAGCTCAAAAGGTTGCCCATCACTGTCCTACATGCACCCAAACCTCAAAACCTCAGTGGAGAAAGATTGATGTGTGTATGTGTGAATTAACTAAGTACCCATTTGCCTTGCAAGCAGGGCTCCTTGATCAAAACCAGGTACACTAACTGGCTCTAATCTCCTGCCATCACCGTCACCCCCGCCCCCCGGGGGCTCCCTGCCACAAAAACGATATGGATGGTGATTTGTTTGGTTTGCAGATTCTTGCACTGCTTGACGATAAGGGTCCATTTCCCAAGCATTTCCTTGTTCAGTAAGTCAGGCTCATTTGAGAGTTTGTTTTCCACACTGCAAGAAGTGATCAGCTTTAGGGAGGTTCTAGTACTGGTGCCAGTTAGCATGAAGGAAGTGGGGGGTGGGAATGAGGCCCAGTCTGCAGTGTCCTCTGCTGGGTCTGCAATTAAATCAGAAAGGGGTTGACTCATCCTGGACTCCCCTTCCCCACATGCACCTCAAGTATCTCCCCTTGGTAGCATTATGAAGGGTCTTAGTGTTTTCACAAAATGATGCTATATAAACCTCTAGGCGTAGCCCACCCACTTGCAAATTTGTCCTCAATTAACACTCTCAATGAATGCTCTTTCTGCCCTTGAATGTGCAGAAAGTTGTGAAACTGCTTTGTGCATGTGTGTGCGAAACCTTGGATTTCTCTTCTTCACATAGAGCCAGTGGAAAGAGAAGTAAACAAGCAATTGGTGGGGCGGGGCGATACTCTCTCTGTGTGTGTGATGTGTAGGGGTGGGGAATAGTAGCTGCCAGCTCTCTCCTGGAAGAGACAAGGAGGAAGTCAGTTGGTGCTGAGGCCACATTAGGGTAAGATCTATCACACTGAAGGCCCAGATAGGGGACTCACTGTAACAGCAAAAGCAACATAGGAAGCTGGCTTATCCTTAGTCAGACTATTGGTCCATCTAGCAGAGTACTGCCTACACTGACTGGCAGAGGCTCTCCACGATTTCAAGCCTTATTTAGATCCATTAATTTCACTGAGCCTGCTTTGAGTAGAACTATCACTGGATAGAACCCATACAGTCTGAAATGGGTCTAGTGGTTGTGCAGTTCAATTCCTGTAGGCACCGTAAGACAACCGTCCTGTGTATCACCTCCCAGACCCAATCCACAAGGATCCCTATTTACCAGGAATGGTACCTATTTCAGTGGTGCCATTAAGACAGGGCTTTGAAGGGCAGAAGTCCAGAGAGGAGGCAGGGAAGGAAAATGCAACAGGGCTGGCTTGCCACACAACAACAACAACAACAACAACAACAACAACAACTAAATATAGTGCCCCGCCCCGCCCCCCAAAAAACAAACTGAGGCAACATAGTACAGCTGCATAGAGTGGTATATTAAGAACGAATCAATGCAGACATTTTCAACTGGAAGCCACATTTCACTTAACTAAAGTACTTCAACTTTGTATTTCATTGATCCCATATACATCCTTATCGCAAGGAGAAATGGGAGATGTTTTTTTTAAAAAAAATCAAGAGACTTATTAATATAACTCAAACAAGGGGCAACAGAATTCAACAACGTGATCATGCCTTAACCTAATGTTGTAATAGTAGTAGTAGTAATAATAATAATAATAATAATAATAATAATAATAATAATAATTTTATTATTTATACCCCGCCCATCTGGCTGGGTTTCCCCAGCCACTCTGGGCGGCTCCCAACAGAATATTAAAAACACAATAAAACATCAAACATTAAAAACTTCCCTAAACAGAGTTGCCTTCAGATGTCTTCTAAAATCAGATAGTTGTTTATTTCCTTGACATCTGATGGGAGGACGTTCCACAGGTAGGGAGCCACTACCAAGGAGGCCCTCTGCCTGATTCCTTGCAAACTCACTTCTCACAGTGAGGGATCCACCAGAGGTCCCTCGGCGCTGGACCTCAGTGTCTGGGTTGAATGATGGGGTTGGAGATGCTCCTTCAGGTATACTGGGCTGAGGCTGTTTAGGGCTTTAAAGGTCAGCACCAACACTTTGAATTGTGCTTGGAAACATACTGGGAGGCAATGTAGGTCTTTCAGGACCGGTGCTATATGTCTTGTCTCCTCATTCAACAGAGAGGGGTGAAGCAAATGCCAGCCTCTTCATCTTGCAACATGGTGAAGAGCAAAGGGCGACGAACCTCATATCCAGGGAAAATCTGGCCCTCCAAGCCTTTACATCTGGCCCTCTTGACTCTCCCCAGCCCACTTGAACTACACCATCCTTGAATGTTTTTTGCTTTGAATGTTTCTTTGGATGTTGATTATGATGATTACATTGCCTCTTGTTTTCCTTAGATGGGTGAGTGTGTGTGTAGATACATCATTCATTGTTCCACCAACTTCAACTACCTGGCTTCACCTACCACTGGCATGTGGCCCAGAAGGTAATGTGGCCCCAGCCCCTGCTATAATCCATAGCATTGCCTACTATTGTATTATGCGATCCCGTATCTCTTCAAATGATGGTAAAACCATTCCCTCACCCAGCCAACCCAGACAGCTGTTCCCTCACCCTGGCAGATTGTGCACTGCAGCAACAAACCTGATTCTTTGCAAGGTCGTCATCTCTCTGTATTTGAAGGATGTATCCTGTCTTGCAGGTGACATTGCACTGGGCACCATTAAAACGCCCTGCACTGGAGAAGGTCAGCACAGCATTCTCAATCTCTAGTTCTTGGCAATCAGTGGCTTTGCAGGAGTAGTGGACACAGCTGTTGGGGGAGAATAGGAATATATATATATGTGTTCTTCTTTGTGGTTTACAAGTACAAAACCAACAACAATGTGAACAATTAAAATACACAATAACACAATGAAGCAATAAAACACCTGTAATCAATATATATATATATATATATATATATATATATATATATATATATATATGTAAAAAGAGCATGTGGGTGGGTCTCCACTTTTCTCTGAAACCGCTTGACCGATTGCGTTCAAATTCGGACACAACGTCCCATACGAATGTCCAAAGGATCTTAGAAAGTTTGCAAAGACAAATGTCACACCTGGGCCACGTAAGACCCCCCAATAACCCCTGTTCCAGAACACACCACTCAGCCAAAAGTGCATGCTGGGAAAAGAACCAGGTTACAAACCAGTGCCCTCTAGCGGCAGCTACACTGGTACTGCACCTATAAAACTTTCCCTCTCAACAGCACCTTGGCTCCTATTTACATACTAGGCCAAAGCCTTTACAGACTAGGCCAAATGGAGGTACTGACTTGCCTGGGTGGGGGTGGGGGGGAGGGGACAGGATAGGTCAGGACATGGTGGGACCAGTCACAGGGGTGAGCCGGGGGTGGGGGGAAGAGGGGACATGATATGTCATGGGTCAGGACAGGGTGGGGGAGTGACAGGGATGCGCCTGTGTAAACAGAACACGCGTAAAACAGGGGGACTCTGAAGGTGAGGGGAGTCTGAAGGGGGACTCTGAGTCTCCATTTAGCAGACTGAGCCGCAGCAACACATGGCAGGGCCAGCTAGTGTTCAATAAAACAAGTTCATCTAGGTTGCATTCACACAACACTTTATTCCATTTTCCCAGCTGTAAATTTCTGCATTATATTTGAGCTTTCACACAACATAAAAGCCATTTCTGGAAAGCGACCAGAATATAGTGGAAGTTTCGTGCTCATTTCCATGTTAATTGGTTCCAAAAATAATCCATTTGCAACCCCATAAACCCAGAAAATTGTAGGAGTAAAGTAACAAAACTTGAGGTAGCATGCAGGCTTACAGTTCCTTCCTACTGTTTTCATGGAGGAACCATAGGGAAACCAAAGCAGGCATGTACAGAATGGGGGGTGGGGGCAGCAAACCTGTCCAATAACATTTCCACTGGTGGGAATTAAATTTATCATGACACACCAGCATATTGGTCAAAAAGCCACAGTTCTTTAACACAACAGGTAAGAAAGGAACATTAGAAAACAGGACATAAGCACTAGGAAAACTAACATAACACTCCCCACATCTGACTGCATCCCAAAACAGTGCTTATGTTCAAAATAGTGAAAACAGTAATTAAAACAGGAGGTTGTAGCTTCTCCTCAGATGTTTCAGTGCCCCTGCAATGTCCAAGCTCATCATTTTAGCCACAGATCTCCCCCCCCCGCAAATTATCCTTACAACACGCAAAATTCTTCCCTCGCCAAACCTTTCAAGGACTATGTTTCAGCAAGATACAGCAGGACTTGGCTGAATTATAGCTAAGCTCCTAATTGCCCCCCAAAACCCCACCCCCATTATTCCATTTGGAAGATTGAAAAGGCAAGAGAGGAATGAAAGGAGATCAATACCGTGAGACAAAACTGGGGAGGGAAGCATTACAGAAGGAGTGCTAATGATTGCTGACTTTAGCATGGAAGAAACTGCATTGGTATTCTATAGCATCCAACAGCCTGCAGAAGGATCAGCCACCCTGCTCTCATTTACCTTCACAGCAAGCCCTTGGATTGAAAGGGAACACTTTGCCCAAGCCCTGCCTGGTTGTCTTTTTACCTTTATGAGCCAGTTGCAGTGGGGGCTGGTGCCCATTGGAAGAGGCAGGGTGGAAGGCGGGTAGACCAATAGTAGGTGGAGGCAGAACCAATGACAGGCAGAGCCACTGGGGGCTGGCAGGAGGCATACTGGAGTTGGTGGGGCAATGCCCCATTTGTCCCATGGACCAGCCTCCACTGACCACTGGCAGCACAGCGCATTAAGCTGATTTTTGCCACGATTCATGGTGCAGTTGTGACAATGTCACAGTGTTTCTGGTAAAGCTGGGCTTCCCAGAGTGGTCAGCACTGGCCCTCCCCCAGATCAAAAAGTGGCTAGGGGTAGAAAAGAAGTGTGCAATGTATACAGTGGTACCTCTACTTACGAATTTAATGCATTCCAAACGCACATTTGTAAGTCGAAAAAAATTGTAAGTCAAATCCCATAGGAATGCATTGAGAGAAAAAATTCATAAGTCGAAGCAACCCTATCTAAAAATTCGTAAGTAGAAAAAATCCTATCTAAACCGCATCCAATATGGCCGATGGAGCTCCATTCGTAAGTAGAAACATTCGTAAGTAGAGTTACTCGTAAGTAGAGGTACCACTGTACTGTGAATAATTTAATTAGGAACTAGGTGCCTCAGAAATGCCAATGGGAGTGTGCAGAGTTCAACTCCCTTTCCAATAATGTTGTTGTTGTTGTTTAGTCGTGTCCGACTCTTCGTGACCCCATGGACCAGAGCGCACCAGGCACTCCTGTCTTCCACTGCCTCCTGCAGTTTGGTCAGTATTTAATAGGTTGTTTTATGTTCCCTAACATTTTTTCATTCCTAGTCATGGAGATTGATCATTAATAAATGTTGACTATACATATATAAATATATATCAACTGTATTTTGTTTAGGGAAGTTTTTAATGGGTGACATTTTAATGTATTTTAATCTTTGTTGGAAGCCGCCCAGAGTGGCTGGGGAAGCCCAGCCAGATGGGCGGGGTACAAATAAATTATTATTATTCATAAGAATTTGGGTTGGGGTCGCTGACAACTTTATCAGCTCATCAAGGGATGAACTGAGAAGTTTGGGAAATGCTGTGAAATCAGCATGGGTTCAAACTTCTGTCATGCATTTCTCTATCACCTCACCCCCAAGAGAAACAAAATGTGTACACCAACCCATATATTGGGGGGGGGACAGCACACACAAATTAAGTGAAAATGATGCACAGAAATGCACTATATTAACATAAAGAAATTTCTTGCAAAAATGGGCAGAATTATGCATAGTAAGAGAAACACATGGTTTTTTTGGTGTGTTTTGTGTAAAACATATAAAACATGTATACACACTTTGATGCATTTTGTTAAGAAGAAGAAGAATTATTTGCAAGATGATGTGTAAATGAGCTGCACTGAATTTATAATTGGGAAAATGAGAAAAATGAAAAGAAGAAAAATTGATAAGGCGGGTTGGGTCACAGGATGAGCAAAAGGCACAAGATTTTGGAACTGCATTGATAAACTCTAAGAGGCTGCTATTTTGCGGCTGATGATTGAATTCGAGAAGCTGAGAGGCTCTTTTGAGGTGACAGGTTTCCCCTTCATATGTGGCACAAAATCAAGCACAGGAACCAAATCTACTCTTACAGGGAGTGCTTTACATCTGTGCCCAGGCCCTGCCACCAGCACCTGCACAGATGTAACTTGAAGAGGGCGATAACACAGTGAGCCTGGCAGAAGCCAGCTCTTGGCTGGCCTGGCAAGGTGGATGGCAATAAAACAAGGTTTAGTGGAACCAAGAAAAGCAAATGTACTTTCTTCGAGCTGCAAAGAATGCAGACCAGTGACATAATTGCACAGCAAGGAAAAGACAGGCTACCTGTCTGTGGGGATACAGTAGAAAACTCAGAGCAAAAGAAAAGCAAAAGTAAGAGGGGAAGGGGGAGGGCGGGGAAGAATGAGAATAGAAAGCAAGTCACCCTTTATCTTAAAAAAAAAATCACTGTAAGTGTCTTTGCTTTGGGGAGAAGTGGGATCCTTGGACCCTTCACCTAGAACGTTGACTGAGCTTTCAGCATGCACAGCTTTAGGAGCCCAATGTGGCATTGGCAAATTTCAAAAGCATCTCCACATGGCACGTAGTTAAAACCATGGGATTTCGCTAACATAAGATGTGGTGATATCCACCAACTTGGATGGATTTAACAAGGAAGTGAACAATCATACAGATGATAAAACTTACTAGTTATGATGGCTATGCATTAACTCTGTTCAGAGCTTTTTTTCCAGCAGGAACTCACCAGAACTCAGTTCCAGCACCTCTAAGGTGGGCACCATTGCCATTGAAAGAGAACAAGGAAGGCATTCATGGTGAGTTCTGGCTGGGGTAAAGCATCTACTTTATACGTTAAAGTACGTATAAATGATATCAATGAAAATTGCATAGAAAGATGCATTGCATTAAAGGTAATTGCTGTGCAAAAATGTGTAGATTAGGCAAACAAAAATCTGTATATTTTGATAAATTTGCACTAAAATGCTGGTGAATTTCCACTAGGCTTTTTAAAATATAAAAGAAAACGGAAAACTGGTATGAAAATATCAACAAAGATCTCATTAAATTAAATTGACTTTTCACATTTTCCCACCAGTTTGCAATTTATTTATATTTTTAAAACAAGAATTCATTGTGAAAAATCCATCAGCATATTAGTGCAATTTTCTCATAATATATACATTTTTGTATAAATTTTCCTCAATATGCACATTGCTGCAAAATGATTTCCCTTAATATAATGCAATTTTTGTACGTTATACTCACTAATATATGCATTTTCATGAACACTGTCTCAGTATGTGTACATTTGCACACTTCACTTGGCCGGAAGATACATTGCAAAATTCAGCGAAGTGTAAATTTCGAAGGATAGCCCTGTTTTGGTTTCCATTGTGTTTCCAAAAGCACAGGTTTAGTAGATTCACTTTAACTGAAACTGAATCAAATGGATCACCCACCCCTAGTCCAAAGAAAAAAAATGAGTGCAACAATTACAGTGGTACCTCGACTTACGAAAGCGATCTGTTCCGTGGCGCTCTTCGTAAGTCAAAACCTTCGGATGACGAAGCGTCTATTTTGCGCATGTGTGAAGCGCGATTTTGCACTTTGCATATGTGCAGACCACACGTGCCGCTTATGCGCAGGTGCAGAACGCGTGTGCGGCAAAAATACCTCCGGGTTTGCCGACTTCGTAAGTCGAAACCTTTGGAAGTCGAGGTACCACTGTAATTTTACATCTATACAGTAGTTTCCACACACACACACACACTGTCCTCCATCTATGCAACCAATAGGCATTAAAATAGTGGAAGGATACATACCATCCAGGCCAAAAGGGAAAGGGAAAGTAAACCCTGGGTGTGAGGAGTGTGGTCTGCAGAGAGAGATGAGTGGCCGGGGAAAGGTCCAAAGGCCAGGCAGAGAGGCCAGGAGAGTTGCATTTGGGCTGGAGGCTCTCTGCCTCTGCTCAGGATGTTGCTGCCCTACAACTCTCTTGGCCTTGCTGGGGGAGACTGATGGAAGGTGTGGCACAGCAACACCCAGAGGGCCTCATAGGTTCCAACACCTATAGTATACAGTGGTACCTCTACTTACGAATAACTCTACTTACGAATATTTCTACTTACGTCCGCCATCTTGGATGCGGTTTAGATAGGATTTTTTCTACTTACGAATTTTTAGATAGGGTTGCTTCGACTTACGAATTTTTTCTCCCAATGCATTCCTATGGGATTCGACTTACAATTTTTTTCGACTTACAAATGTGTGTTTGGAATGCATTAAATTCGTAAGTAGAGGTACCACTGTATGGGCAAAACCTTGGGGAGAGGAGAGGCCCTTACTGCCTGATTCTAAGCCACAAAGGGCTTTAAAGGTCAGATCAGGTGCTGTGCAAGACCATGCTGTGTTTATACCATACCTACAACATTTTTCCAATTAAAATGGGGATGTCATCATCATCATCAACAACAACAGCACCCCACCCATCTGACTGGGTTGCCCCAGTAAAAACCTCCCCATACAGGGCTGCCTTCAGATGTCTTCCAAAGGTTTATAGCTAGTTACTTATCTCCTTGGCTCGGGGGGGGGGGTCACATAACTCCATACCCTCCAACATTCCTCTGTTGAGAATAGGGACATCATGAGGAAAAGCGGGATATTCTGAGATCAAATAAAAAACCAGGACAGCTTCTGTGAATTCAGGGCTGTCCCTGGAAATTAGGAATGCTTGGAGGGTCTGTTATGCCCAAGCCCACCCAGTGAGCTATATAGATAAATGTAGATTTCAAACTCAGCTCTCCAGTGATCCTGCACACACACACACACACACACACACACACACACACACACACACACACACCTTCCCCTTAGGACTGCTGTGAAAATAAATTGGAAGTGAAAAGAATTATGTACAGCTACTGGAAGTGGGATGCAAGATTGTGTTAAAATGGATCAAGGTCTTTCTTTCTTTCTTTCTTTCTTTCTTTCTTTCTTTCTTTCTTTCTTTCTTTCTTTCTTTCTTTCTTTCTTTCTTTCATGCAGAGAGAGCCTGCCCTCTTTGAGTTGCGACTTCTATTCCAGGATTTTCCTAGCATAGATTGAAGCTGGACCATGAAAGCCGAGGAGAGACAAAGGAGGTGGAAATAATCTACTGACATTTTCCCATGTGGGTTAAATGCCCTGTCTGCTCCCATTCACTGGGAAACTCCATGGATTCTGCTGGCAATGCCAAAGGTCAGGCACTGCTTTTCTCCTCCTGCTTCTTATTATCCCCTTGATCAGGCCTACAGAGGCTGGAAGTCTATGGGTGGTAAAGACACGGGAGGGTGAGAGAGGCGGGGTGCGGAAAGAAGAAAGGACTCACCTCTGCTCAGCCGGGCTATAGGTCTGTCCGCTTTGGCAACTGCTGACGGTGATGGGGTCAAAGTTTTGGAAGGAGCGCAGGGCCACCCCAGAGATGGCCACGAACGGAGAGCTGAAGGTGATGAGGATGGCCTGGGTATGGTAGAAATGTTGGCTAAGGTCATGAATGACAGGGATAACCAAAGGGTTTTTCCTGCAGCTCAAGACATGGATTCCTGTCAACAAAGGAGGTAAGGGGAAGGAAGGGGGGGGGGAGGGAGACAAGAGTTTTAAATCGTTGTTTTGTTTTCCTTTATTTATTTATTTATTTATTTATTTATTTATTTAATTCACTTACAGAATTTATACCCCACTTTTCACATGTATCTCAAAGTGGATCACTAAACCAACCAACAAACAAATTACACAACATCCCAAATTTAAAACTTAAGATCAAAATATTGGATAATAACAACAAAATTAGAGCAGTATTTGTGCTGTATGTATGAGAAGAATTACGGTTTGTATATATATTAATGTTCGTGCTACAGAAGTTCTATCTGTGGTATGAGATCTATGACTCATTGACACGTAAATCAGTAATCAATAAAAAAATCAATTTGACCTTGTTTGGGTGAGGAATATATTAGCAATTAAAGCTTCTTTTTTTAAAAAAGTATATATGTTGCATGCCACCTCTGATAACTTTGGACAAAGAATGGACCCCAAAATATTTTAAATAATTAATCTGGTTTCCTCATAACACAATTTTACTTGCCATCTTTTCCATCTTTACTTTGCAGGGATGCCTGAAGCATTTTTGTGTGTACGAAACACCTTGAGCATTTTGCAATAAAATAAAAATGGTGCTGCACATTTATATGTAGGCAACACATGAGGTTTTGATCCTAAAATAACTTATGAATGTTCATGGAAGTTGGGGGAAGCGTCCTCTTTCCTCCTGCCTCATGAAGCTCCCTATGCTTCCCCCTCCAAGCTGATATTATACAAGAGGCCCTTTTAAAAACTGTTGTATTGTTTTACTCGTGTATTTTGATCATATTTTAATGTGTGCATAAATTGCTTTTGGACTTTGTAAACCACTTGGAAACCTATTTCGGCATTAAGCAGTAATTAATAGTAATTGTAGCAGCAGCAGCAATGTAAAAGGGGAAGTTAGTGACAGAGCATCTGCTTTGCATGCAGAAGGTCCCTGATTAAATCTTTGGCATCAGTCAGTCAAGGCTGGGAATGTCCCCTGTCAGAATCCCTGGATAGTTGCTGACATTAACAGTATAGGCAATACTGAGCTTAATGGACCAATTGCCTGATTCAGTTCAAGGCTGCCCTCCCTTATACGTAGAGGGCAGCACCCCTGAGCAATGTGAGATGAGATAGGGAGGAATCCCTGATAACTGAGTGGAGGTTTGACTGTGATCGGATACTTCGCTCACATCAGCCATCTAGATAGGAATTCAGAACAATGGTGTGGCCATGCAGCCACATTTCACTGATTTATTCTGCAGTCCTCACTCTCTTTTACTGATGATTTTTAGGATTTAAAATGCACCTGCAGTGCCTGTCCGCTCAGTAAAAATACTTTTTGGTCATTTCAGGGCTACTGTACCTTTATGTAGAAGCTTGCAGCTTCTGCCTCTGTTCAGCAGGAACATGACTTTACTGAATTGCCTCTTAATTAGTCCACGATAGAGACAGGAACCTTCAGAACAGTTTTCCTTTCATTATGATTTACTTTTTTTGTAAAGTAGTGATTTGTACTATTTTAATTATATTATTTATTTTACTGTAAATTCTTATTGTGGAGTGCCATGAGATATATCATATGAAAGGTGCTGCAGTGTTCTGTCTTGGGCCTGTTGTTGTTCAACATCTTGGATGAAGGGATTAAGAGGATGCTCATCAAATTTGCAGATGACACAAAATTAGGAGGGGTAGCTAATACCACAGAAGAGAGAATCAGAATTCAAAATGAATTTAACAGATTGGAGAACTGAGCCCAAGCTAACAAAATGAATTTCAATAGGGACAAATGTAAGGTTCTGCACTTAGGCAGGAAGAAGCAGATGCACAAATATAGGATGGGGGACACCTGGCTTATTAGCAGCACTTGTGAAAAGGATCTGAAGGTCTTGATGGACCACAAGCTTAAAATGAGTCTACAGTGTGATGCTGCAGCAAAAAAAAGCTAATGCTGTTCTAGGCTGTATCAACAAAATTAGTGTCCAGATCAAGCCAAGTAATAGTCCCATTCTATCCTGCCTTGGTCAGACTGGAATACTGTGTCCAATTTGAGAAGGAAGGTGACAAGCTGAAACATGTGCAGAGGAGGGCAACCAAGATGATCACGGGTCTGGAAACCAAGCCTTATGAGGAATGGTTGAAGGATCTGGGTATGTTTAGCCTGGAAAAGAAGAGACTGAGAGGAGATATGATAGCCTCTTTCAAATATCTTAAGGGCTGTCACATAGAAGAGGGAACAAGCTTGTTTCCCCCCCTGCTCTGGAGGGTAGGATTCAAACCAGTGGCTTTAAGTTACAAGAAAACAGATTCCAACTAAACATTACGAAGAACTTTCTGACAGTAAGAGCTGTTCAACAGTGGAATAGTGTCCCTTGGGAGGTTGCAGATTCTCTTCTCTTTGAAGTTTTAAACAGAGATTGGATGGCCATCTATCATGGATGCGATAGTTGAGATTTGTGCATTGCAGGAAGTTGGGGTTCCTTCGAACCCCCTTCAGCACAGTTCTATGATTCTATGAAAGATGGTGGCTGTTGTGTATTGAGTCAAAGGATTTTATATCTGTATTATTATTGTCTGTATTTGCATTAGGATAAAGTAACTGCCTTTTGGTTCCAGAGGGTACAGCTACTATTGGTTCATTTAAGCTGCTGTATTTGGATCCCCTGTCTTATTGGTTTCCTCCAAAAGGCAGCACTGTGATTGCCTGATATTGTTCCCTCCAAAATATATCCCTTTCTAGCTAGTCCCCCATCCCTATAAATGTAGCTTTGCTCTCCTCAGTCTTCAGTCTTGTTCACTTTAATAAAGAACTGTTACTAGAGAACTGTCTCCAGCATATTATGTCAAGAGAGCTGAAATCACAAACCCCACGTCACAACAGTAGCAAACACCTTAAATGAATAAAATATATTTCACAGTCAGAAATTTAGAGAAAACCATCAATTAAAGCTCTCTTTTCTACCATTGAACATGAACTGACCAAATAACAGATGTAGTACAGAGCTGCCAGCAAACTGAATGGAAAGCAATTAGAATCAGAATCTGGAGACTGAATCTTCTAATTAAAATTGCATAGGATCTTCACTGAACAGGACTAGTCCAGAATAAGCATTACAAGAGCATTGCCGGACAATATAGTGTTTACGGTATATCAACTGCCATGTGGAAACACAGTTTTAATTCTGCTTCCAAACAATTTTGGAAAAGCAGGACTTCATGCTCTGCTAAAAGACCTAAGTGGAAATTGCATCAGACACTTTTCTGCTTTCTTATTCAGATTTGAAGAAGTTACTATGATTGTATGGACAAGCTAGGTGCCCCAAATCTGCTGAAAATGAAGATATAATGCTAGCTATCCATCATGCATGCATGTATGCAATTAGTATATTAATATAATTAGTTGTCAGGTTTGGATCATAATATCTAAAATATTGCCTCACCCATTGTATACTCAACTGATCACTGAGCTCTTCAGGAGTGAGGCTATTCCAGATTCTACCACATCAGGAAATCCATTCCATAAGATATAGGAATCATACCTTAAGTGTGGTGGCCCCAACCCTTTGAAACCTCCTCCCATTACATATCAGACAAGCACAGTCTCTTTTTTCTTTATGACCTTGCTTTTCCAACCTTGCTTTTTCACCATCTAGGTCTCAAGGCAGCTTATGATGATAAAAATATACAACACAGGCAATAAAAAAAATGCAAATTAAACCTCAACAATTTAAAACCCCAATAATTCAAATGCAGACAATTTAAAACCTCAGAAAACCTTTTAAGTGGAGTGTGTTTGTTTTTTAATCCCAGTCTGTCTGGGATTTGGAATTGGTTTCATAGATGAATTTATCTGAATTGTTTTCCTGTATATGAAATTGCTTTACATATGCTTTTATGAGTATGAGGCTCCAATACTTTGGCCACCTGATGAGAAGAGAAGACTCCCTGGAAAAGACCCTGATGTTGGGAAAGATGGAGGGCACTAGGAGAAGGGGACGACAGAGGACGAGATGGTTGGACAGTGTTCTCGAAGCTACGAACACGAATTTGACCAAACTGCAGGAGGCAGTGGAAGACAGGAGTGCCTGGCGTGCTCTGGTCCATGGGGTCACGACTAAAGAGTCGGACACGACTAAACAACAACAATGCTTTTATTGCTGAAGTTTTTACTGTTGAATCTCTTTGAGACATTTCATAGGAAGAGATTCACAGGTGGGGTGAAATAAATAAAATATATAAATAACCACTTCCCTCCAACAGTGTCACAAAGTGACAGTGGAGGCTGGTCCATTAGAGCAAATGGGGCACTGCCCCACCAACCTGAGCCAGCCTCTACCTCCCTCCCTTCTCATATACATGAGGCATGGCCCTGCCTGTCACCTTCCTGCTCCACTTCTATCTCAGTGTTCGTTCTTTCAAGAGGAAGGAGAATGGGGCCAAAACTAGAATTAATTGGCTCTGTCTGCTAATGTGCCTGAATCAACCTGTCGTAGGTCCCTCTGCCTTCCACCCTCTCGGTCCCACTGGATTACCAGCCACCATCTGTGATGCTCAGATTCTAGCTAAAGTACAGCAGCAGAAAATACTGCCAACTTTCCCCAGTCCCATGAAATAATATTTTTTTTTTAAAAAAAAAAATATTTTTATTAATTTTCCAATTAAAACCAATTATATCACATTCATTATTTCAAATTATACACATATATATATCAATCAAACCGAATGTTATGCCAAATCGTCTAAAGAATTTTTTATTTGGGTTCCCATGCTTCAAGAAATTGGGGATTCCTCGCAACCGTCCACTGCCGTCTTTTTTCTAAAGTTCAAATCGTCCCCATGAAATAATATTAAGGAGGGTTCTGTGGGTGTTCCCACACCCCTTAAAATATTTAGTGAATGCCCATTTATTTACTTTATTTAGTTGTTTCATTAATTTTATAGATTGTAATCGTTTTACTGGTGATTTGTTAATTATTCTATATGATTTATGCTGTTTTGTGACATTCTAATATATTATTTATTCTTTGTAAGCCATTTTGCTCTTTTAAAAAAATGAAAAGCAGCATAGAAATATTATAAATCAAATCAGTTTATCTTATTAAATTTATATGCCACTTGATTGGGGGGGGGGGAACCTCTAAGACAGGGGTCAGCAAGGCTTACCTTGCCTGGGCCGGTTCCTTGCTGTGGAGCCCCCTCCAAGGGCTGGATCGTGGGCAGCGTGAGTACACGCGCCTCCAATTTCCGGCGCTTGCGTCTGTGCAGATGCGATTTCTGGCACCACGAAAGCAAGTCCCTGTGCTGCACTGCACTGCACTGCTTTAGCTCAGCGGGTGGGGACTCACCGAGCAGGCGGCTCAGTTCAAGGGTGGCTCGTGGGCCAGTAAAACGACCCCATTGGGCCGCTTGTGGCCGGCCCCTTCTCTGAGATGTTTACAGAGGATGAAACAGTAGCATCAAAAATAAAAATAAAAAATTGCAACCATACTTTTAAACATATAAAAGTAAAAATACTACCCAGGGCACTCGGAATTAATGGCTTTTATGAAAGTTCTATTTTATCCTATGGTGAAGGACAATAGCTAAACAGGCAGAGGGGTTCTTACCAAGATCATGGCTCTTGTCTTTGGTGTCAACCAATTGAACAGAAATGGTCTCCTGCTGATCGAGATCTTCGGTCCCATCTGCAACCAAGTGGATTATAACAGCAGCAGCAACCATTGGTTGTGAAAAGGAAGCCTGGAGAGAGAAGGAAGAGGACACCAGGATACAAGACTTGCTGGTTTCCTGTGTGGCCCCTCTTGAAGCAAAGCGATTGCTGGCTGACACTTAAAAGTGTATATAGGGGTGGATTATAGCTCAGTGGCAGAGAACATGGTAGGCATGCTGGATCAGGCCAATGGCCCATCTGATCCAACATCTTGTTCTCGGTCAAGCAGATCCTTCTGGGAAATCTGCAGGCAAGAGAGCCCTCTCCCCTCTGTAGCTTCCTGCAAGTGGTTTTCAGAAGCATTACTGCTTCCCACTATGGAGCCATCAACAGTCCTCTCCTCCTCCATGAATTTGTCTAACCCCCCTTTTAAATTCACCCAAGTTGGTGGCTATCCCCGTCTCTGATAGGAGTGGGTTCTATTATGTAACTATGCACTGTGTGAATAAGTTCTTTCTTTTAACAGGTCCTGGGTTTTTATTTTTGTCTATTTATATAAAAAAAGCAATTGCATATCACCCTCCCACAAAGCAACAGGGTGGTGTGCAGCAATGTAAAAGCAATCAATCAAACAAAACATTTAGAAGCAATATAGAACCGTCACTGAAATGAATGGCAACCCCAGAAAACTGTAAACTTCTGAATTAGCCTGTCAGCATTAACAACAACAACAAAAGTCTTCAAGAGATGCCTGAAAATCAAAAGTGAGGGTGCCTGCTGAGTTTCTGTTGGGAGAGAGTCCCACAGCACACCAAATGATGACACCAAATGCCCAAATTCTGGTTAAGGCCAGACTTTCTCTGGAAGACCTGAGTGATCAAGGTGGGCTATATGGGCTCAGGTTGTCCTTAAGGTAATCTGAACCCAATGTTCAGTCCTTGCCGTCTCAGGATAATCTGCCTGCATTACAAAATGAGAAATATGTGTATTTTCTTAGAGGGGGGTAGTTCTTAATAACATTTTTATTGTTCTTCTTGACCAGTGAATTGCCAAAGTGTGCCTTAACTGAGGGAAATGCTTTATAGCTGACAGGGAAATGAACTTATTTTCTCCTCCCTCTTTCAACTCCTCTTCCTCTCTTTTTCTTCTTCCTTTCTTTGTTATGAAGAATGCAAGAAGAGTCCTGCTGGATCAGGCCAAAGACCCATCTACTCCAGCACCCAGGTTTCACAGTGGAGAACCAGCTGCCTCACCACCACAAAAACAACTCTCCCAGCTAACTTGTGATTGCCAACAACATTGGTGGTGTCTGAGGCCAATGGATTGTTGATTTATGACACATGGGGGATAATAGATGCATTATGAACATGACAATGATTGCACTAAAGTATGTTGCTCCACCCATAGAGAAACTGTTTCTGGGAGGAAGAAAGGGAAAGGAAAGACATGTGTATGTAATGAGTGTGCAGGATGGAAGAAAAATTAGTTTTGGTTCAGATTTTAACGTGAACTCTACCCAACATGCACTTTTTAAAACAATATGTGAAATGAGACATAGGTTGTCCTTCAAAATTTGCACTTCCCAGGATTTTGGGATGTAGTTCCTCAGCCCAATAAAGTACCAAGATGTGTACATCACAGAAAAAAGTGCATAAAAATGAGAAAATAGCACCTATGGTGTATTTATACCACTTGATTGTAAACTGAACCACAAAGTTTACATTGTGTGCAATAAAGCAGAACACATTATGGTTTACAGAGCACTATACCAGTGACAATTGATGGCAAAGATGTGCACACCAGGCAAAATTGCTCATGAAGATGTGTATTTTAGGAGAAATTTGCAAAAAATACGTAGGTGGATTTTCATGAAGGCTTCTTTTTTTAAATGAAATGATGCAGAAATGTAGAAATTGAACAAGTATGGAAAACAGAGAAATCAAAATGTATCACCTCCCCCTTTTTTCTGGACTTTGTATCTGTTTGTAACTTGGAAAATTTACAAACCTTCAATGAATATTTTCTCTTTCTCTTTCTCTCTCTCTCCTTCTCTCCCCCCCCCCCACCCCATGCAATCTCTTACCTTGAGCCAGAAAACAGTCTGGGTGTTGTTGGCAGTGCACGGGTACCAAGCATACTGAGACATTCCATCACTGAAGTCATTCGCTTTGGTTCGGCACACCTAAGAGAAAAGAAGAAGGTGAATCACCATGAAGTCCAATTGAGCCATATAAAAAGTCATGGTAAAGTCTATAAAATTCATGAGTAGCCAATGTGGCACCCTTCGGACATTGGGGACAACAACTCTATCAGTCCCAGTCAAAATAGCCAATGGTCAGGGATGATGGGAGCTTTAGTCCAAAGCATCTGGAGTGCATCAGATTGCCTTCCCCTGGTGCAATAAGAAAAGGCTAAGTTCTTTATACATTTCTTGGTTAATATTTGTTTGGGGAATAAGACAATTAAGCTAAGGCTGGTTATCACAGAATCTTAGAGTTGGACGGGACCCGAGGGTCATCTAGTCCAACCCCCTGCAATGCAGGAATCTCAACTAAAGCATCCATGACAGGTGGCCATCTGAGCTCTGCTTAAAAACCTCCAAGGAAAGAGAGTCCACCACCTTCTGAGGGAGACCGTTCCACTATCGAACAGCTCTTACTCTCAGAAAGTTATTTCTGATGTTTATGGAAATTATGGAGGAATGAGT